>NC_081553.1:22010196-22325196 GCF_963082655.1 Stomoxys calcitrans
TTCGAATCCTGGCAAAATGATCAGAAACAAGTTAAAGCAAAATTTGTCAGGGCCGAATATTATGTACCCTTCAACATGGATCGCATTAGTCGAGCTCTTTTCCCGGTATCTCCTTTTAGGCGAACAAAGGATAAAAGAAAAGAATTGCTATCTTATTGGAACTATTGGGTTGCCCAAAAAGTAATTGCGGATTTTTCATATAGTCGGCGTTGACAAATTTTTTCACAGCTTGTGACTCTGTAATTGCATTCTTTCTTCTGTCGGTTATCAGCTGTTACTTTTAGATTGCTTTAGAAAAAAAGTGTAAAAAAAAGTATATTTGATTAAAGTTCATTCTAAGTTTTATTAAAAATGCATTTACTTTCTTTTAAAAAATCCGCAATTACTTTTTGGGCAACCCAATATATCAAGTTATGGTTCATTTCGGACCATAACTGAAATGAATATTGGAGACCATATTAGAAGTTCATATGCAAAATTGCAGCCAAGTCTAGTAAGAATTGCGCCCTTTAGGGGCTGAAGAAGAGATCCGATTGTTTGGGAGCTGTATTAGCCTATAGACCGATTCAGACCATATTCAAAACGTATGTTGAAGGTCATGGGAGAAGCCTTTGTACAAAATTTCTGCCAAATCGGATAGTAATTACGCCCTCTAGAGGCTCAAGAAGTCAATATCCAAGATCGGTTTAGGTGAACCATACTTAGCACAGTGGTTGGAAGTCATTACAAAACACGCCATGCTAAATTTCGGCCAAATCGGATAGAAATTGCTCACTGTAGAGGCTCAAGAAGTCAAGCCCCAGATCGGTTTATATGGCAGCTTTACCAGGTTATGGACCTATTTGAACCATACTTAGCACAGCTGTTGAAAGTCATAACAAAACACCTCATGCAAAATTTCAGCTGAATCGTATAATAATCGCGCCCTCTAGTGGCCAAGAAGTCTAGACTCTAGATCAGTTTATATGGCAGCTATATCATGTTATGAACCGATTTGAACCATACTTACCACAGTTAATGAACATCATAACAAAATCAACATCGTGTAAAATTTCAGTCAAATCGGACGAGAGTTGCGCCCTCTAGAGGCTCAAGAAGTCAAGATCCCTGATCGGTTTACATGGCAGCTATATCAGTTTATGGACCAATTGGTACCATACTTACCACAGTTGTTGGAAGTCATAACAAAACACGCCATGCAAAATTTCAGCCAAATCGGGTAGAAATTGTTTACTTTAGAAGTCAAGCCCCAGATCGGTTTATATGGCAGCTTTACCAGGTTATGGACCTATTTGAACCATACTTAGCACAGTTGTTGAAAGTCATAACAAAACACCTCATGCTAAATTTCAGCTAAATCGTATAATAATCGCGCCCTCTAGTGGCCAAGAAATCTAGACTCCAGATCGGTTTATATGGCAGCTAAATCATGTTATGAACCGATTTGAACCATACTCAGCACAGTTATTGAAAATCATAACAAAATACATCGTGCAAAATTTCAGTCAAATCGGACGAGAATACCGCCCTCTAGAGGCTCAAAAAGTCAAAACCCAAGATCGGTTTTTATGGCAGCTATATCAAAGCATGGACCGATTTGAACCATTCTTAGCGCAGTTGTTGGTAGTGATAACAAAACACCACGTGCAAAATTTTAGTCAAATCGGGCGAGAGTTGCGCCCTCTAGAGCCTCAAGAAGTCAAGATCCCAGATCGGTTTACATGGCAGCTATATCAGTTTATGGACCAATTTGTACCATACTTACCACAGTTGTTGGAAGTCATAACAAAACACGCCATGCAAAATTTCAGCCAAATCGGATAGAATTTGCTCACTGTAGAGGCTCAAGAAGTCAAGCCCTAGATCGGTTTATATGGCAGCTTTACCAGGTTATGGACCTATTTGAACCATACTTAGCACAGCTATTGAAAGTCATAACAAAACACCTCATGTAAAATTTCAGCTGAATCGTATAATAATCGCGCCATCTAGTGGCCAAGAAGTCTAGACTCCAGATCGGTTTATATGGCAGCTATATCATGTTACGGACCGATTTGAACCATACTTAGCACAGTTATTGAAAATCATAACAAAACACATCGTGCAAAATTTCAGTCAAATCGTACGAGAATAACGACCCCTAGAGGCTCAAAAAGTCAAGACCCAAGATCATTTTATATGGCAGCTGTATCAAAACATGGACGGATTTCAACCATACTTAGCGCAGTTGTTGGAAGTGATAATAAAACACCACGTGGAAAATTTCAGTCAAATCGGACGAAAATTGCGCCCTCTAGAGGCTCAAGAAGTCAAAATCCCAGATCAGATTATATGGCAGCTATACTGGACTATAAACTGATTTGAATCATATTTAACACAGTTGTTTCAAGTAATACCAAAACACAACGTGCAAAATTTCAGTCAATTCGGACGAGAATAGCGCCCTCTAGAGGCTCAAGATGTCAAAACCCAAGATCGGTTTATATGGCAGCTAAATCTAGACATGGACCGATTTGAACCATACTTAGCGCAGTTGTTGGAAGTTGTATCAAAGATCGGTTTATATGGCAGCTATACCAAAACATGGACCGATTTGGCCCATTTACAATCCCAACAGACCTACACTAATAAAAAGTATTTGTGAAAAAATTTCAAGCGGCTAGCTTTACTCCTTCGAAAGTTAGCGTGCTTTTGACAGACAGGCAGGCGGACGGACAGACGGACGGACAGACGGACGGACAGAAGGACAGACGGACGGACAGACAGACGGACAGACGAACGGACAGACGGACGAACAGACGGACGGACAGACAGACGGACGGACAGACAGACGGACAGACGAACGGACAGACGGACGAACAGACGGACGGACAGACAGACGGACGGACTGACAGATGGAAAGACGGACGGACTGACAGATGGAAAGACGGACGGACAGACGGACGGATAGACGGACGGACAGACGGACGGACAGACCGACGGACAGACGGATGGACATGGCTTGATCGACGATCAAGAATATAAATACTTTATGGGGTCTCAGACGCATATTTCGAGGTGTTACAAACAGATTGACGAAATCAGTATACCCCATCTTATGGTGGAGGGTATAAATATCAATTTGCATATCTCCATTTAAGTTTCATAGGCAATGCTGTTATATTTTCTGAGCAAAGTGAAATTTCCTTCTTTGTAATATCAAGTGATGGACCTTATGATTTACGTGACACATAGTTTCCTAGGCATAACCTTACCCAAACATGCTTTAAGTTTGAATATCTTCAAGTAGTTTGCGCCATTGACATGTTTGCTCTTTACTCATAAAAAGTTTAAACGCTTATTTAAGCACCAAGTGTATGCTTGAGTAAATTTGACAATGAGTTCATTTTTGTTTTATGAATACAAAATTGCATTAAATTTTTGAATATGCTCCCTTAAATCAGGGTGTTCTTTTGTCATCTTTCTCTGGTTAAGCTCTGGCGCTGCCATTCAAAGTTTAATTTGCCAAGGTGTGGAAATTCATTTGAGTCACTGCCATTGTCACCATGGTTTTTGCGATTTTTTTTTTTTTTGTTTTATTTGCAGCATGACACTTCACACGTTTCCAGTTCCGCTGTGTTGGGCAAGTGTCAAGTCTACCTCTCACTGCGGCCGCTTGGGGGAATATTTCATGGCCAGGTTATAATACTGTAGCAGCTTAAGCCCAACGGATGCCGCATCAGCTAGATTGGAAACTTTGGTGTTTGCCAAGAATTCGAAATGAATATTTAAAAATGTGACGCTCTTGTCTTCACATGAAATTAATGATGTATGCGTGTGAGAATGTACTTTAGATTGCCGGTTTGCGTGTGTGTGTGTACATTGCGTGCAGGAATATTCACATAGGCTAAAAGAAATTAAGAAAACTCAAACTAAGGAAAAGATGTGGCAATTTACAACATGATAGGCAAATTTATATTTTTTTCCTACTTTCTTCGATTCAAGTGAGAAGGATGTAGCATCTTAGCAACATACGTGGCTAAATTTTTAATTTTCTTATATTCAGTGTAGAAATTGTAAGCCAATTAATTTAAATTTGATAAATAATTGAGAGAAATCTTTAAAATATTTATTCGAAAGCGGATAAAAACGTGTTAAGTTTGGCCGGGTCAAACCCTGGGTTCCCATCATTATAGTAAAATGCAAATTTGACCATGAATGCTCCTTTAAGGAACAAGGGCAAACGTCTCACTTATCAATGAGTGCAGTCCTGATCAAGTTTGAAGCTCAATGGTAAGGGGTCTCCTTTTTACAGCCGAGTCCGTACGGGGTGCCACAGTGTGACACCTCTTTCGGGAGAAGTTTTTTTTTCATGGCATAGTACCTCACAAGTAACGCCAGCATGCTGTTGCAATACAAAAAAGTTGCAATATTTACAGAATTTGGCGAAATTTGAAACTTTGAGTCATATTTTGATATAGATGCAATATTGATCTCCCGATTAAAGGCCATGGGCTCTTCAAAGCCTATTTTTATTACTACCACCGTAGGGTAGGGGGTATATTTATTTAGTCATTCCGTTTGCAATATATCGAAGTATCAATTTTCGACCCCACAAAGTATTGGGTTGCCCAAAAAGTAATTGCGGATTTTTTAAAAGAAAGTAAATGCATTTTTAATAAAACTTTATTTACACTTTTTTTCTAAAGCAAGCTAAAAGTAACAGCTGATAATTGACAGAAGAAATAATGCAATTACAGAGTCACAAGCTATGAAAAAATTTGTTAACGCCGACTATATGAAATATCCGCAATACCTTTTTGGGCAACCCAATATATAAAAAGGTGATTTGTTAGCTATTATCTTTTGGAAAACATTGGTTTAAACAGCTCACGCACGTTTCGTGTTTTGCTTCACTGTCCAACATCTTCAGTCTGGTCTATCATTTAACCATGAATTGTCTTATAAACGAACAACGCTTGCAAATGACTGAATTTTATTATCAAAATGCGTGGTATGTTAAGAAAGTTCATCGCACATTTCCTCTTCTTCAGCGTCGAAACTCATTTTTGGCTTAATGGGTACGTAAATAAGCAGACTTGTCAATGTTGATGTGAAGATCAGCCAGAAGCATTGCAAGAGCTACCAATGCATTCACAACAAGTAAAAAGGCGTTAAGTTCGGCCGGGCCGAACTTTGGATACCCACCACCTCGGGTATATATGTAAACAACCTTTCATTCCGAATCTCGACCGATCTGGACCAAATTTACGAAGGAAGTCGAAGGGCTTTACACAACTCACTGTCCCAAATTTCATCAAAATCGGATACTAAATGTGTCTCTTTTGGGCCTAAGACCCTAAATCGGAAGATCGGTCTATATGGCAGCTATATCCAAATCTGGGCCGATCTGAGCCAAATTGACGAAAGATATCGAAGGGCCTAACACAACTCACTGTCCCTAATTTCAGCAAAATGAATTATAAATGTGGCTTTTATGGGCCTAAGACCCTAAATCGGAGGATCGGTCTACATGGCAGCTATATCCAAATCTGGACCGATCTGGGCCAAATTAACGAAGAATGTCGGAGGGCTTAAACAACTAACTGTCCCAAATTTGACCAAAATCGGATAATAAATGTGGATTTTATGGGCCTAAGACCCTAAATCGAAGGATCGGTCTATATGGGGGCTATATCAAGATATAGTCCGATTTAGCCCATCTTCGAACTTAACCTGCTTATAGATAAAAAAAGAATCTGTGTAAAGTTTCAGCTCAATATCTCTATTTTTTAAGACTGTAGCGTGATTTCAACAGACAGACGGACAGACGGACGGACATGTCTAGATCGTCTTAGATTTTTACGCTGATCAAGAATATATATACTTTATAGGGTCGGAAATGGATATTTCGATGTGTTGCAAACGGAATGACAAAATGAATATACCTCCATCCTTCAGTGGTGGGTATAAAAAGTCACAGTTTGGTGCGGTTTATGGGCTGGTGGCATCATTGGACCGTACTTCCTCAAAGATGATGCGAATCGTAACGTAGTTGCGAATGGTGAGCACTATTCAACTTTGTCTTGAGATGATATTCAACTTGGCCAAAATACAAGAGCTTGACTTGCATGTCATGTGGTTTCAATAAGACGGTCCCACATGCCACATAGCACAAGGGACTTATTGAAATACGAGTTTGGTGAATATTTTATCTCACATTTGGGACGCCTAGATCGTGCGATTTAATGCCCTTGGACTATTTTTTTTGGGGCTATGTTAAAGCCCATGTCAAGTTCGCTTCTATCGACGCATTGGGAGATAACATTAAAGCATTTATTCGTGAGATACCGGCCGAAATGTTGGAAAGACTATGACAAAATTGGACTAAGCGGATGAACCATTTGAGGCGCACTCACGATCAACATTTGCATGAAATAATCTTCAAAAATTTAATTATATTGACCGCACCATCGATTAAAATAAAGATTTCAGGCATTTTTCTGATTTTTTATACCATCCATCATAGTATGAAGGTATACTAATTTCCTCATTCTGTTTGTAACACCTCGAAATATGTGTCTAAGACCCCATAAAGGATATATATTATTGGTCGTCATGTCATTTTAAGTCGAACTAGACATGTCCCGCCGTATGTCCGTCCGTCCCTAGGTCAGTCTGCCGAAAGCACGCTAACTATCGAAGGAGTAAAGCTAGCCGCTTGCAAGTTTGCACAAATACTTTTTATTAGTGTAGGTCGGTTGGGATTAGGAAATGGGCCAAATCGGTCCATGTTTTGATATAGCTGCCATATAAACCGATCTTGGGTCTTGACTTCTTGAGCATCTAGAGAGCGCAATTCTTATCCGATTTCATTGAAATTTTGCACGACGTGTTCTGTTATGATATCCAACAACTGTGCTTAGTATGATTTAAATCGGTTCATAATCAGGTATGGCTGCCATATAAACCGATCTTGGATCTTGACTTCTTGAGCCTATAGAGGGCGCAATTCTAGTTCGATTTGACTGAAATTTTGCACGTAATGTTTTGGTAGCACTTCCAACAACTATGCTTAGAATTGTTTACATCGGTCCATATTTTGATATAGCTGCCATATAAACCGATCTTGGGTCTTGACTTATTGAGCCTATAGAGGGCGCAATTCTTATCCGATTTAACTGAAATTTTGCACGTAGTGTTTTGGTAGCACTTCAAACAACTACGCTAAGTAAGGTTTAAATCGGTTCATGTTTTGATATAGCTGCCATATAAACCGATCTTGGGTCTTGATTTCTTGAGCATCTGGAGTTCTTGACACTCTAGAGGGCGCAATTCTTATCCGATTTTATTGAAATTTTGCACATAGTGTTTTGGTGTCACTTCCAACAACTACGTTAAGTATGGTTTAAATCGGTCCATGTTTTGATATAGCTGCCATATAAACCGATCTTGGGTCTTGACTTCTTGAGCCTCTAGAGTAGGCAATTCATATCCGATTTTATTGAAATTTTGCACGTAAAGTTTTGGTAGCACTTCCAACAACTACGCTATAGATATAGACCGATCCGCCGATTTAGGGTCTTAGGCCCATAAAAGCCACATTTATTATCCGATTTTGTTGAAATTTGGGACAGTGAGTTGTGTTAGGCCCTTCGACATCCTTTGTCAATTTGGCTCAGATCGGTCCAGATTTGGATATAGCTGCCATATAGACCGATCCTCCGATTTAGGGTCTTTGGCCCATAAAAGCCAAATTTATTATCCGATTTCGCTGAAATTTGGGACAGTGAGTTGTCTTGGGCCCTTCAACTTCCTTCGATAAATTGGTCTAGATCGGTTCAGATTTGGATATAGCTGCCATATAGACCGATCCTCCGGTTGAGGGTCTTAGGCCCACAAAAGCCACATTTATTATCCGATTTTGATGAAATTCGGGACAGTGAATTGTGTAAGGCCCATCGACATCCTTTGTTAATTTAAAAGAAAGTAAATGCATTTTTAATAAAACTTAGAATGAACTTTTATCAAATATACTTTTTTACACTTTTTTCTAAAGCAAGCTAAAAGTAACAGCTGATAACTGACAGAAAAAAAGAATGCAATTACTGAGTCACAAGCTGTGAAAAAATTTGTCAACGCCGACTATATGAAAAATCCGCAATTACTTTTTGGGCAACCCAATATAACAACTGTGCCAAGTATGGTTCAAATCGGTCTATAACCTGATATAGCTGCCATATAAACCGAGCTTGGGTCTTGACTTCTTGAGCCTCTAGAGGTCGCAATTATTAACCGCCTAAAATTTGGGTGCCGGGCCGTAACGGAGTAAGGGGATTAAAAGGGCGGACGATTTGGCGGTGAAGTCCAGAGGACTGCCGTCATTGAACTTGGTTTACCTGTAGCCTTTCGGGTCGACGCAGTCCGAATTAGGGGCATGGGCGACGAAAGCGCATGTAACACTGTGAACTGCGAAACAGTCGGTAGGATGGCGAAAATCCAATGGGGTGATCTGCATCGTGAGACGGCGAGGCTATTACTGAAAGGAAGTAAGAAGGAGTATACTGCCCTCCTTCTTACTTCCTTTCAGTAATAACCTCGTCCTCTCACGATGCGGATCACCCTATTGGATTTTCGCCGTCGTACCGACTGTTTCCCAGTCCCCTGGTGGGAATCGACCTCACGATCACGCTACCAACTCGGATACCGAGGCGACCAAGACAATAGTATGTTAGTGTAAATTTACTATTGACTTCTCCTACAGGCATGTTTCTGAGGAATTCATGAATTCATCCTTGATTCATATTTTCGCAAGGTAACTGCAAACAAACGTAAAATATTTAACAGTAATATATGCTAAAAATATGCACCACTTACATTTTGCTCTAGGCCCCACAAACCCAATTCACTCCCACACTTATAAATACCCGCGAGTATGAGGATTGAAGTGTGTGTGTGCACAAGTATGCTGAACGTTACCATCACTCATATGTCACATGGTCCGAAAAATAAAATGCACAATTTAATCACTCATAAAATGATGATGACGAAGATGATGACGATTGTTCACTGTGTTAAGCTGTTGTTCGTGTTGTAGCCTCTTACTTGCCTGTGGATATGTAAAATGCCTGTCAAAGTGAAATCAACAGCATGAGCCATTTAGCGCATTAACAACGACAGCAACAGTAGCAACGGCAACTTAACTCAAGTGCAAGCCCAAACTTAACAAAATACCCAATAGCAAAAGCAACAACGACAGCCACACACGTTGAGGCTTGAATTGGTTTTCTTGCAACTCACTCGACTTGTAAGAAAAGCGAAAGCGAATATAAGAATATGAGTATGAGAAGGAATGAGAGAGAGAGAGCATCCAAATGCATCTGTCTTGACATGGTGGCAAAAGCTAAATGCTCAATTGCAATGTAGCCCACTTGCTATCCGTAAACATTCACCCACAACACTTCACCACACACACACACAACACACATGTGTGTACTTATGCACACATAATTGCTTTCACACTAATGCAGAGTGTTTGAGTTACACAAAGAAAAAAAAATAGTCTAAAATGGGCTTCTAAGAAGCTAAAACTGACACTTTGACAGTACAGCAAATATCAACGTCAAATTGCATTCACACGCACACAACTACATACTTACATACATGTGGTGGGATAACGAGAGGAATTGTGGAAATGTGAATGGCGGCCCATGAAAAGAAAAGTGAGTTTGAAATGCGAATGTCATGTTTACACACATTGAAACCAAACATTGAAGTGAATACTCTAAACACTTACAGTGATGAGCAAAATTGTTATACATTTTAGGGAGGGTAAACACGAAATTTTTTATTTAAAGATTTTTATGAATCAGCAAGTCATGTGCACATGTGCCAGATTTTTTTTTTTGGCCTGCACCTAACAATGGTAAATCGGATGTTGGAGGTCATACCATGGACTTTGGAAATCATAACTAAACACTACATGGAAGATTTCTACCAACTCAGACAACATTTGGGAATTCCATGGGTTCAAAACGTCAACTCGGAAAATTAATTTATATGGGAACTATAAAAGGTTATAGGGGGAATTAGACCGCGGCTTCCAGGGGCTGACGATGACAAAATTTAAAATCGGTTAGTATGGAAGCTATTTCATATAATACACCGATTTTAATAATACTTGGCACGATCATTGGTAGTCTAAAGTGAACCCTACGCGCAAAATATTAGCTTTGTCAGATGATAATTGCAGCTTCAAGAGGCTGCAGAATTCAAGTCGAAGTACCATTTTATATGGGAGCTATATCCAAATCTTTACCGACATGACCCAATTGCAATCGCAAATGAAGTACATCAACAAAAGGTATCTGTGCTACATTTCCAGCGACTAACTTTACCCGTTCGACCGCTATCGTGATATCCACAGTCGGACGGACAGATGAACTGACGGACATGGCTAGATCGACTTTGATTGTCAAAACGATCAAGAATATATATGCCTCATGAGGCCGCAGTTCTCTGTTTTGAAGTGTTTCGAACGGACTAGATTGGTATACCTCTATTCTATGGCGATAGATATGAGCTAGGTTAAAGGATACGCGTCTGCCAACCGCTTTACTCGAAGACCTCTGGACTATGAGCACCACACAGGCCAGAACTTTGTCTAGTGTTCTTCGTTATCACGAGAAGCTTAGCTGGGAGCTACCAGGCGTGTCTACAGGTTGCGCAAAGGGAAATGCTCCATACGGAGTAGAGGCAACTGCAGTCGCGGACAATCAGTGGTATCGAGTAAAGAGTCTCAGTGAGAGACCCGTGTCTTGCTTAGATACTGAGTGCCTATGATGCTCGATACGAGATGGCAAGATATGGGCGCCTATAAATAGCGAATGGCCATTACGTCCAGGGTCGTGGCCATTATGTTCCCATTATGCAAAATGCAAATTTTGCCCATGAACATTCCACTAAGGAACAGGGGCAAACTTCTCACATATCAATGAGTGCAGTCCGATTCAAGTTTTAAGCTCAATGATAAGGGGCCTCCTTTTTATAGCCGAGTCCGAGCACCGTGCCGCAGTGCGACACCTCTTTCGAGAGAAGTTTTACATGGCATAGTACCTCACATATGTTGCCAGCATTAGCAGGGGAAAACCACCGTCGAAAATTTTTTCTGATGGTCTCGCCAGGATTCGAACCCAGGCGTTCAGCCTCATAGGCGGACATGCTAACCTCTGCGCTACGGTGGCCTTCCATTATGTTCCCATTATGCGATCGGTCATGTAGACCTGTACGAGCTTGCACACCTATAGGAGCTTGACGAGGATCGGCATCTCCCCATGCACACGCGGCTACAAAAACAACAAGAACAACAACAACCTCTGGTCCTTTGCGTTCGCCCTAGAAAGAAATGAAATAGGAGAGTGAGAAAGAGACGAAAACATTTAGACAGATAGAGAAAAATAAAAAGCCGGCATAGAAATCGAAAAATAGTCTCATCGACTAGTGAGTCACTTTGTCAGCCCTCTCAGGCCCTTAAGAAAGTCCAGAATTATTCGGAAGACTGTTGAGAACTTAGTAAAGAGAAGAGGTGTTCACCCAATTGCGTAGCAGTTGCTCGACCGTCCTCAATTCATTCTTATCCCTACAGACGCCGCAGAAATCGTCATCGTTCCGAACCCATTGCGATGTCAACGACCTGATATTGCAGTTGCCGTTCAGCACTCCCACCAACAAATGTTGACCCTGACTGCGCCTTAAATGGTCCATCCGCTTAGTCCAATTTTGGCATTCACTTTCCAACATTTCGGCCGGTATCTCACGCATAAATGCTTCAATGTTGTCTTTCAATCTGTCAATTGAAGCGGGCTTATCTGTATTGGGCTTTAATATCGCCCCACAAGAAATAGTCTAAAGGGGTTAAATCGCAAGATCTGGGAGGCCAATTGACCGGTCCCGAATGTGAAATAAAATGTTCACCGAACTGGCCTCCCAATAAATCCATTGTTACGCGAGCAGTGTAGCATGTGGCACCATCTTGTTGAAACCATATGTCATGAAAGTCAGGTTCTTGCGTTTTGGGCTAAAGAAGGTTAGATATCGTCTTACGATAGCGCTCACCATTTACAGTTACGTTACACTTCGCATCATGTTTAAGAAGTATGGTCCAATGACGCCACCAGCCCATAAACCACACCAAACTGTGACTTTTACTGGTTGCATTGGTAGTTCGTGCAATTCTTCTGGCTGATCTTCACTCCACAATCGACAATTCTGCATATTTACGTACCCATTGACCAAAAAATGAGCTCCGCCCATAAAATAAAAAGCTCCCAATGAACTTTCTTAACAGAGCACGCATTTAGATTATAAAAATAAATTATTTTCAAGCATTGTTTGTTTGAAAGATAATTCATGGTTGAACTATAAACCAAACTGAACATTTTTGACATTGAAACAAAGCACGAAATGTGCGTGAGCTGTTCAAACCAGTGTTGCCAAAAAGATAATAGCTAAAAGATCACCATTTATAATCGAAGTCTTCATTCCCGAAAAACTTGGCCACAGGGCCTTGACAACCCTGCAGCGCCCAGCGCTAGCCGATGCCAAGTCTTCGCTTTTACCGTAGTAGGCATCCACGATTTCAAACAGCCAGAGGGGGTTAATCATCGGTGTCGCACTCACAGAGTCCATCCGCTATTCAAACCTGGCCAACACGTCAGTAAACACGACCCTCGCCAACCCTTGATCGCCCGGAACCTAACGCAATCTGACAGCATCCTCCAAATGTCTGAGGCGCTCCTGGCATCTTCTTTAACGTCACCTCACTGTCCATACAAAATCATGACAGTCTGAGAAGGCCGCCGCCCCTGCCTCAGGATAACATCCAGGGCCCAGAGGATCTAAAAAACCTCTCCCTGAAAGACACTGCACCCATCCAGAAGTCTATACGACTCCCTTATTCTTAGGAATTCAACCAAAACGGCCTTCCGCAGAAAAAACGAATGCTAAGGAATGCTTTTCTTGGGGCCAAGACTTTCAATCGAGATATTGGTCTACATGGCAGCTATATCCAAATCTGCACTGATCTGTGCCCTATTGCAGAAGTATGTCAAGGGGTTTAACTTAACTCACTGTTCCAAATTTCGTCGAGATCGGACAATAAATGCGCCTTTTAGGGACCCATAACCTTAAGATCCAAAACCTTAAATCGAGAGATCGGTCTGTATGACAGCTATATCCAAATTTGAACCGATCAGGACCACATTGAAGAAAGCTTACGAAGGGCCTAAGATAACTTCCCCAAATTTCAGCATAATCGCATAATAAATGTGGCTTTTATGGGCCTAAGACCCTAAATCGGAGGATCGGTCTATATGGCAGCCTTATCCAAATCTGGACCGATCTGGTCCAAATTGACGAATGATGTCGAAGGGTCTAAGCCAACTCACTGTCCCAAATTTCAGCAAAATCGGATAATAAATGTGGCTTTTATGGGGCTAAGACTCTAAATCGGAGGATAGGTCTCTATGGCAGCTATATCCAAATCTGGACCGATTTGGGCCCAATTAACGAACGATCTGGAAGGGGCTAAGACAACTCACTTTCCCAAATTTCAGCAAAATCGGATAATAAATATGGCATTTATGGGCCTAAGACCCTAAATCGGCGGATCAGTCTATATGGGGGACATATCAAGATATAGCTTGATGTAGGTCGGACCCTCCCCTTACCCCAAAAGTACTACCCACAAATAAACGTGTACCAATCGGGACAATATGGGATTCAAATGAAATGTATGGGAGTAGATTTCGAATATGGTCAGGAATTAGGAATAGGCTTTATAATTTATTGACAACGCAGGGGGGCGGACCCTCCACCGTTACCCCAAAATCACCACCCAAAATCAAAAGTGGACCGATAAAGACAATATTGGTATCAAATGAAAAGTATTCGGGAGTAGATAACGAATCTGGCATACAAATTCATGTCGAAGTATAGGGGGTCGCCGCACCCCCACAAAGAGGCCCAAAATGGGCACATAAGCCAATCACGGATATATGAGACTCGGTTTGTTTGTTCCGTATGGAATAAAAAAACCGCAAAACCGATTTCCTCGAAATATTGTGTATGTTGGTTCGGAAGGAAGTATAGGCTATATAATTTTTCGGTATCGGAAGGGGGACGGACCCTCCCCCTTATGCCAAAAACACAACCCAAAATCAGAAGGGTACCGATCGGGACACCTATATTGTCCCGATTGGTATCAAATGAAAGGTATTGGAGAGTAGAATACAAATATGGTATTAAAGTTTGAATTTAAGTATCCATCGGGCTGCCCCAACCCCAAAACTGCCCCAAACAGACATATTGGACGTTCATTTCAATATGGGGCTCAAATGAAAGGTATTCGGGAGTAGATTTCGAATCAAGCATACAAAATCTGATATTTGGCTGAACAGTCGGCACAGCCCGACTTTTGCCTTTCCTTACTGGTTTTTAATTGCAATTAGTCTGTCAAAATTATGCTCGCCATTGTACATTAGACACATAATTCATCTATGGTAGCAAAAAGTCGACTATTTTGTTAAATGCAGTATCTTTTGTAAACAGCATTGATGGATACACATAATAGTTGTTAGGAAGCCTTAATGAACTGCTGGCGAAACATATATTTCATTTCTCAAAAATGTTCAGAACAAACACTTAGTGCAAAATGTTTACCAAATTTGCTAAGAATTCCGTCATATAGAGAGTCTAGAAGTCAAATCGGGTGATAGGTTTATATGGGAGCCATATGGGGTTATGGTCTAAAACTTGACCATACATAAACCTGTTATTGAAAGTCATAACGGCAGTGAATGTTCAAAATTTCAGCCAAGAGTTGCGCATACTGAAATTGCAATTTGCCCATCTACAGTCCATTAAGGCACAGAGGGCAAAATTTCGTATATATCAATGAGTGCGGCTTGAGTCAAGTTTGAGCCTAATGATAAGGGACTTCCTTATATAGCCGCAGCCTGAGCGGAGTGACGCAGGGCCAAACCTCTTTGCGGAGAAGTTCTTACATAGCAAAGTACCTCACAAATGTCACCAGCATTAGGAGGGGATAACCCCAGCTGAAATTTTTTTCTTATGTTCTCGCCAGGACTCGAACCCAGGTATTCAGCATCAAAGGCGGAGATGTTTACCTCTGCATTATGGTGGCATAGAGAGTATATATTGGCTGATTGTCTTCCTCTTCTTTATACTCTATCCAAACTGAACCTTTTTGTAGGACAATGGCTTCGCATACATTTTGTTATGATTGAACATAGCTTCCTCAAATTAATTTCTCCTATCCTGCAGAAAGTTAAAAATATTCTCATCTTAATACAAGATTTTTTTTTTATTACAACCTACATTTGCCATAATTAAATTGAAATCTGTTACAGCACGATACAGTCTCCTGTTGGCATTTTTACCTTTTTGATTGTCCTAAATTGCTGTAAGCTGCTTTCATTCAAGGGTCTATCGTAACTCATGACCTAGGGAACCCAATAGAATTTGGTAACATACAGAGTATAAGTCCATTATTTTACATATCTTACACTCAGGCATGCATACTCGTGCACATAGCCAAGCAGCATAGAAGGCTGTCATGTTTTGTGTGGAAATGTGTGGGCATGTCCTTAAACTCATTCAAAATGTGCTGGCATGTTTTAATTTGGGAAAAAATACTTTTTCTAACATTTGATTGTCGGTTGCGAAAGGAATGTTGTTTAAAAAATGCTGCTTTTAGAAGATGCAAAAGTCCTTTTGTCGAGCAGTAGCTCAGTCAGTGTCAGTGGCAATGATAGTGGCATTGGGTTTTCGTGGCATGGTTTAGTTGCAATTGGAAGATAGATTTACATTGTTGTTGGCTAGGACTATGAGTCATGTGTCTTTACTGTTTGTTCCTTCCTCTCTCTCTCTTTCTCTCTCTCTCTCTCTTTTGGTGTGTATGTGTGTGTGAACTATTTTTGGGTAAAGTGTTAGCGTTAGTGGGTTTGTGTGTATGTGTGTGTGTGTGTGGCTTATGGTGATCCCTGATGTTGGGGTGCCTGTATATGTTGTGGTCACATTTCTCCAACAGCATATGTGTCAGTCAAATGCAAACAGCAAACTAAGACTCTTCTTCTTTGCCCAAAGTCATCTTCAAACCATTCGCTCACTTTTTGGACGGTGGCAATGGTAAGGTTTCTGGTACTCCTGCTGGTCCTGTTTGGTTTAGTACATGTGTTGTATGCATGCATTTTCTACCGTTTGTTACTTTCTCCCTCTGCGTGCGTGTGTGGGTTATTGTGTTTGTGACGGGCGGTTTCCGTTTCTGTAAGGGAGAAAGCCCAAAACATTCCTTTGGGCAAACTTGCAGCGAACATCAACAAGAGTTGTTTTCTCCTATCACAATGGACAAGTGAAAATTACAACAAATATCAAACTTAACATAACATCAAAGAGAGGCTAGCAAAGGCGGTTAATAATGGACCCTTCGTAGGGAAATTGAAAATATTTGCAGTCTGTAAAAATAAGGGCCATGAAAATTGCGAATATTGCTATTCTAATTTTCTTACCATGGCCTTAATTTCATATGATTTCAACATAACTGAAGCCTTAGAATATTTTTTGTTAATTAACCGAAGGTTAAAACAACAGGTTCAGAGAATATATTGTCTTGGCATAGGCGAAGCGATGAGGATCATGTCCCCTAGGTTACTGGAGACAATTCAAGAAGTGTCACATCCAGGAGCGTACTGAGAAGGCTCACAGATGTTGGGCACTATGTAGACGGGCCGTGGTCTCGAAATGGGACTTGAATCTGTGGATAGTCCAGTGGCCACAAAAACGTGATTAGACCAATACTTACTAACACCTCAATACTTACTAACACCTCGATGCAAAAAAGTGCCACGTAAGGATAAGACAACAGGTTCAGAGAACATATTGTCTTGGCATAGGTGGAGCGATGAGGACCAAGCCCACTTGGGCACTGGAGACTATAGACATAAAGATTAAGTATGAGGCAGCCACTGCGGCTGTGAGGCTTAAGGCTGTGGGAGAATGGATTGAGCTCCTCATACCATCGCGGTATAATCGAAGCGTCGCTAAGAAATCTGGAAGCAATGGAAGTGGTTTCCGATCGGATACCTGAGACGGCACTTGAGGTCTAGTGCGAGGCACTGCTGGCATCGGCACAGTCTTGGATTGACGGAACTCTAGTATTGCCATCTGGAAGATCACGTTACACGGATGGATCAAAGCCAGAGGACAGAGTCGGCCTGGGGGTCTATATTGAGCACCCATTAACTGAGATCTGTTTTAGACTGCCTGATCATAAAATGGTGCTGCAGGTGGCGATCACGGAATGCGTGAGGTGGTGTGGTGTTCAGGTGAGGACTTCGAGTATGAACATCTTAACGGCAATAACAATCAGGAAGGTAAGGTAAAGAACAGTCTTGGAGTGTAATGGAGTGATTAACGCCTTCTCTGAGAATGGCACGATCAGCATCGTTTGGGTACCTGGCCATAGCGGATTAACTGTGAATGAGAAAGCAGACGATTTTGTACTGAAGGCCAGAGAACTGCAGTCAATAAATTTGGTTAACCTGAAGCCGGGTCGAAGCAGTGCGAGTTAAGGGCGAGAATACGCATTTAACCATGTGGAACAGGGAAACGTTTGGTAGTGTGGGGAAAATCTTATGGGGAGATCCAGATCGTGCTATTACTGAAAGGAAGTAAGAGTGAAGTCAGTATACTGGGTTGCCCAAAAAGTAATTGCGGATTTTTCATATAGTCGGCGTTGACAAATTTTTTCACAGCTTGTGACTCTGTAATTGCATTCTGTCTTCTGTCAGTTATCAGCTGCTACTTTTAGCTTGCTTTAGAAAAAAAGTGTAAAAAAAGTATATTTGATTAAAGTTCATTCTAAGTTTTATAAAAAATGCATTTACTTTCTTTTAAAAAATCCGCAATTACTTTTTGGGCAACTAGCTTTAGTAAAGGACTTATGTAAAATCGGTGCGACAAGTAATAGCATTTGTAGGGCGTGCCGGGAAGATGATGAGACGTTGAAGCATTTCCTATGTCATTGCCCGGCTTTTGCGACTAACAGATACCGGGTCTTAGGTGGAGACACAATACCAGAGGTGAACCAACTAAGCGGCTTGGAAAATTTTCTGTAACCAGGTTACTTTTTTAGGTATTTAGAGCGCACAACAAGCAGATTACTGGCTTAGGTGCATGTCCATAGTGGCATGGGGCGGATTAATATCTGCACTCTCTTTTCATCCAAACCTTACTTAATCTAATCAAAGAGATTCAAATATTTCGGTGATAGTTTCATTCACAAGAGTTTTTTTTCCTTTCTCATACATTTTTATACCCTCCACCATAGGTAGGGAGTATAATAATTTCGTCAATCTGTTTGTAACTACTCGAAATATTCGTCTGAGACCCCATTATTGATCGTCATGACATTTTATGTCGATCTACCCATGTCCGTCCGTCTGTCAGTCCGTCCGCCTGTCCGTCGAAAGCACGCTAACTTTCGGAGGAGTAAAACTAGCCGCTTGAAATTTTGGGTCTTGACTTCTTGAGCCTATAGAGGGCGCAATTCTTATCCGATTGGAATAAAATTTTGCGCAACGTGTTTTGTTATGATACCCAATAACTGTGTTAAGTATGATTCAAATCGGCCCATAACCTGATATAGCTACCATATAAACGGATCTGGGGTCTTGACTTCTTGAGCCTATAGAGGGCGCAATTCTTATCCGATTGAAATGAAATTTTGCACAACGTGTTTTGTTATAAACATACAATCTCTGTGCCAAGTATGGTTTAAATCGAAAGATAACCTGATATAGCTGCCATATAAACCGATCTTGGGTCTTGACTTCTTGAGCCTCCAGAGGCCGCAATTCTTATCCGATTGGAATGAAAATTTGCTCAACGTGTTTTGTTATGACATTCAACCACTGTGCCAAGTATGGTTCAAATCGGTCCCTAGCCTGATATAGGTGCCATATAAACCGATCTGGGGTTTTGACTTCTTGAGCCTCTAGAGGGCGCAATTCTCATCCGATTTTATTAAAGTTTTGCACGTGGAGTTTTGGTATCACTTCCAAAAACAGTGTTAAGTATGATTCAAATCGGTCCATAACCTGATATAGCTGTCATATAAACCGATCTTGGGTCTTGACTTCTTGAACCTCTAAAGGGCGCAATTCTTATCCGATTGAAATGAAATTTTGCACAACGTGATTTGTTATGACATCCAATCTCTGTGCCAAGTATGGTTTAAATCGGAAGATAACCTGATATAGCTGCCATATAAACCGATCTTGGGTCTTGATTTCATGAGCCTCTAGAGGGCGCAATTCTTATCCGATTGAAATGAAATTTCGGACAACGTGTTTTGTTATAAACATCCAATCTCTGTGCCAAGTATGGTTTAAATCGGAAGATAACCTGATATAGCTGCCATATAAACCGATCTTGGGTCTTGAATTCTTGAGCCTCTAAAGGCCGCAATTCTTATCCGATTGGAATGAAAATTTGCTCAACGTGTTTTGTTATGACATTCAACCACTGTGCCAAGTATGGTTCAAATCGGTCCCTAGCCTGATATAGGTGCCATATAAACCGATCTGGGGTTTTGACTTCTTGAGCCTCTAGAGGGCGCAATTCTCATCCGATTTTACTAAAGTTTTGCACGTGGAGTTTTGGTATCACTTCCAAAAACAGTGTTAAGTATGATTCAAATCGGTCCATAACCTGATATAGCTGTCATATAAACCGATCTTGGGTCTTGACTTCTTGAGCCTCTAGAGGGCGCAATTCTTATCCGATTGGAATGAAAGTTTGCACGACGTGTTTTGTTATGACATCCAATCTCTGTGCCATGTATGGTTTAAATCGGAAGATAACCTGATATAGCTGCCATATAAACCGATCTTGGGTCTTGACTTCTTGAGCCACTAGAGGGCGCAATTCTTATCCGATTGGAATGATATTTTGCACGACGTGTTTTGTTATGATATCCAACCACTGTGGCAAGTACGGTTCAAATCGCTTCATAACCTGATATAGCTGCCATATAAGCCGATCTTGGGTCCTGACTTTTTGAGCCTCTAGAGGGCGCAATTTTTATCCGATTGGAAAGAAATTTTGTATCACGGATCCTCTCATGACCATCAATATATGTGTTCGTTATGGTCTGAATAGGTCTATAGCCTGATACAGCTCCCACATAAATCGATCTCTCTATTTTACTTTTTAAGCCCCCAATGGGCAAAATTCTTATTCGAATTGGCAGACATTTTACACAGGTCTCCGACATATAATTTATTTGTGGTCCGAACCGGACCATATCTTGATATCGCTCTAATAGCATAGAAAATCTTTTCTTATATCCTTTTTTTGCCTAAGAAGTGATGCCGGGAAAAGAACTCGACAAATGCAATCCATGGTGGAGGGTATATTAGATTCGGCCTGGCCGAAGTTAGCACGCTTTTACTAGTTTTTTCTTCTTAGTTTCTAAGACCACAAATTGTTCTCACCATCCACGTAGTGACCATTACCAGGACATTTGAAAATGACCAGGATATTTTGGCACGCACACATCCTGCAGGTCTTCATGTTGCACAGTGAGGTTTCATCTGATTGTAGATTTCCTTGCTCCCCAACATTAGATTGGCCTCATATTTGGTTTTGCCTTGCCTTCATGCAGTGACTGCCTCTGGTAGTTTTTATGCGGATGCATGTATAGATTTCATTCATTGTTGGTCCTCGTCCTCGTCGTTAAGAGTATTTACGCAAAATGTGAACAAAAACATGAGAGAAATATTTCGAAAAAAAAACACTGAAAACTAAAGGCCCTTCCTTGGCTTTATTGTACACAAAAACAAAGTTGGGTGCAAGTTGTTTAGGTATTTGCCGGAAGCAAACAACAAAGTGATTTTTTATTTTTTGTTGGCATTTTAACTTTTTTTTTAGTTTTAAGGGGAGGTTGTCGGCTTATGTTGCTGCGTACTGCTATGCACCACATTGCAGTTGGGTGTGTATTATCATTGAAGCATGTACTTGCGATAACAAATGCAACAACAAAACGAAAGTTATTGTGAATGACGTAAATAAACCAAGCAATTTATGAAGTGTAACAAATGAAGTGGTGCTACTGCTGTTCCTTTCCATCCCGCCCTCTTTGGTGTGCGGTAGAACGAGTTTTAAGTTCAAATTTCCATTAAGCTTTTGCTAAGTGGGTGAAGGATTTCAATAAACCAGAAAAAAGAATGAAATCAACCATTTGTGGATTAGTGACTGTGTGTGTGTGTGTGAATGAATTATCGAGGTTAGAAGTTTTAAAAGTCCAACACTCAAATTTCTACAGTTCTTTTACTCTAATTGAAAAATAGTCTTAAGAGTGTTAAATAACAAAAGAAAGATTACTTGTTAAGTTAAGAAATATTTTGAGGGTCTAAAATGTAGATTGTATTGAACAACCCGTATCAAATTTAGGGCAAATATATTCAAACTGTAATAACTACGGTTAACAAATGAGCACTTTACTGCAATAGTTCCCAAAATCGGACGAATATATATATATGGGAGCTATGTTTAAATCTGATTTGTTATGGAGCAAACTTCTCTGATTGTTGTGTTAGTTGATGAGGGAAGCGTTGTACAAAGTTTTTCAAGATTGGTCAATAAAAGCGATTGCAGTGGATCTGGGAGCGAAAATCGGGCAATATATATATGTGAGAGCTATATCAAAATCTGAACCGATTTGAAGCAACCTCCTCAGTTATTGCGGTAGTCGTTAGGGAAAGCGCTGTACAAAGTTTTGGCAAGATTGGTCAATAAAAGCGCTTGCAGTGGCTCTGGGAGTGAAAATCGGGCGATATATGTATGTGAGAGCTATATCTAAATCTGAATCGATTTCTATGAAACTCACCAGTAATATTGGGAGTAAAGAGAAAATCGTTCGAACCAAATTCCAAGAGAATCGGTTAACAAATGGTCATTTTATTGCACTATTACTGCAAATCGGACAAACATATATATGGGAGCTATATCTAAATCTGAATCGATTTGGAACAAACTTCTCAGATATTATGGTAGTCGTCAGGGAAAGCGTTATACAAAGTTTTGGCAAGATAAGCCAATAAAAGCGCTTACAGTGGCTCTAGGAGTGAAAATCGGGCGATATATGTATGTGAGAGCTATATCTAAATCTGAACCGATTTCTATGAAATTTGCCACTAATTTTGAGAGTCAAGAGAAATTTCTTCGTACCAAATTTCAAGAGAATCCGTTAACAAATGACAATTTTATTGCATTATTCCTGCAAATCGGACGAACATATATATGCGAGCTATATCTAAATCTCATCCGATTTCTATGAAATTCACCAGTAATGTCAAGAGTCATAAGAAAATTCCTCCTGCCAAATTTCAAGAGAATCGGTCAACAAATGACAATTTTATTGCATTATTATTGCAAATCGGACGAACATATATATGGGAGCTATATCTAAATCTGAACCGATTTGGAAAAAACTTCTCAGATATTATGGTAGTCGTCAGGGAAAGCGTTATACAAAGTTTTGGCAAGATTAGCCAATAAAAGCGCTTACAGTGGCTCTAGAAGTGTAAATCGGGCGATATACATATATGACAGCTATATCTAAATCTGAACCGATTTCTACGAAATTTGCCACTAATTTTGAGAGTCAAGAGAAATTTCTTCGTACCAAATTTCAAGAGAATCCGTTAACAAATGACCATTTTATTGCATTATTCCTGCAAATCGGACGAACATATATATGCGAGCTATATCTAAATCTCATCCGATTTCTATGAAATTCACCAGTAATGTCAAGAGTCATAAGAAAATTCCTCCTGCCAAATTTCAAGAGAATCGGTCAGCAAATGACAATTTTATTGCATTATTATTGCAAATCGGACGAACATATATATGGGAGCTATATCTAAATCTGAACCGATTTGGAAAAAACTTCTCAGATATTATGGTAGTCGTCAGGGAAAGCGTTATACAAAGTTTTGGCAAGATTAGCCAATAAAAGCGCTTACAGTGGCTCTAGAAGTGTAAATCGGGCGATATACATATATGACAGCTATATCTAAATCTGAACCGATTTCTACGAAATTTGCCACTAATTTTGAGAGTCAAGAGAAATTTCTTCGTACCAAATTTCAAGAGAATCCGTTAACAAATGACCATTTTATTGCATTATTCCTGCAAATCGGACGAACATATATATGCGAGCTATATCTAAATCTCATCCGATTTCTATGAAATTCACCAGTAATGTCAAGAGTCATAAGAAAATTCCTCCTGCCAAATTTCAAGAGAATCGGTCAACAAATGACAATTTTATTGCATTATTATTGCAAATCGGACGAACATATATATGGGAGCTATATCTAAATCTGAACCGATTTGGAAAAAACTTCTCAGATATTATGGTAGTCGTCAGGGAAAGCGTTATACAAAGTTTTGGCAAGATTAGCCAATAAAAGCGCTTACAGTGGCTCTAGAAGTGTAAATCGGGCGATATACATATATGACAGCTATATCTAAATCTGAACCGATTTCTATGAAATTCCCAAGTATTATTTAGAGTCAAGAGAAAGTTCTTCGTAGCGATTTTCAAGGGATTCGGTTAACAAATGACCATTTTATTGCATTATTCCTGCAAATCGGACGAACATATATATGGGAGCTATATCTAAATCTGAACCGATTTCTATGAAATTCACCAAAAATGTCGAAAGTAGTAAGAAAATTCTTTCAGTCAAATTTCGAGAGAATCGGTTAACAAATGACCATTTTATTGCGTTATTACCGCAAATTGGACGAACATACATATGGGAACTATATCTAAATCTGAACCAATTTTTTCCAATTTCAATAGGCTTTATCTCTAGGCCAAAAAACATGTCTGTACCAAATTTGAATATGATCGGATGAAAATTGCGACCTGAATTTTGTACACAAATTATCATGGACAGACGGACAAACAGACAGACATGGCTAAATCGAATCAGAAACAAATTCTGAGTCGATCGGTATACTTATCAATGGGTCTATCTCCCTTCCTTCTGGGTGTTACAAACAAATGCTCTAAGTTATAATACCCTGTACCACAATAGTGGTGTAGGGTATAACAAGTCAAGTAAGCCTAAATAGGCTTGACTTGTGAACACTAGTGCGTATACGTATTGTCCTTTAGTTGACAAAATGATCATACGCAACCATGGCTACAGACACCATTCGCAGTTTTTATACCCACCACCGAAGGATGAGGGTATATTCATTATGTCATTGCGTTTGCAACACATCCAAATATCCACTTCGGACCCTATCAAGTATATATGTTCTCGATCAGCGCAAAAATATAAGACGATCTAGACATGTCCGTCCGCCTGTCCGTCTGTCTGTTGAACTCATGCTACAGTCTTCAAAAATAGAGATATTGAGCTGAAACTTGGCATAGATTCTTTTTTTGTCTATAAGCAGGTTAATTTCGAAGATGAGCTATATCGGACTATATCTTGATATAGCCCCCATATAGACCGATCCGCCGATTTAGGGTCTTAGGCCCATAAATGCCACATTTATTGTCCGATTTTGCTGAAATTTTGGACACTGAGTTGTGTTAAGCCCTCCGATATCCTTCGTCAATTTGGCTGAGATCGGTTCAGATCTGGATATAGCTGTCATATAGACCGATCCTCCGATTTACGGTCTTAAGCCCATAAAAGCCACAATTACTGTCCGATTTTGCTGAAATTTAGGACAGTGAGGTGTGTAAGGCCCTTCGACATCCTTCTTCAATTTGCGTCAGATCGGTTCAGTTTTGGATATAGCTGCCATATAAACCGATCCTCCAATTTACGGTCTTAGGCCCATAAAAGCTACATTTATTATCTGATTTTGCTGAAATTTGAGACAGTGAGTTGTGTTAGGCCTTTCGATATCCTTCGTCTTTTTGGATATAGCTGCCATATAGACCGATCTCTCGATTTAATGTTTTGGGCCCATAAAAGGCGCATTTATTGCCCGATGTTGCCGAAATTTGGGACAGAGAGTTCAGTTAAGTCCCTCCACATATTTCTGCAATTTGGTTCAGATCAGTCCAGATTTGGTTGTAGCTGCCATATAGACCGATATCTCTATTCAAAGTTTTGGGGCCAAAAAGGCGCATTTATTTTCCGATTTTGCCGAAATTTAGGACAGTGAGTTTGTATTGGGCTCTTCGACATTTTTCTGAAACTTGTCCCAAATCGGTTTAGATGGCATAGTACCTCACAAATGTCGCCAGCATTAGGAGGGGAAAACCACCGCTGAGAATTTTTACTGATGATCTCCCCAGGCTTCGAACCCAGGCGTTCAGCGTCATAAGCGCACATGCTAACCTCTGCGCTACGGTGGCCTCCACTTGCTATTTACTTTTCAAAATTTAAACAATGGTATGCTCTGCCATCACAATAAAATCCATAATTCTGTTGAATAAAATCACATTCTATCACAAATTACAAAAAACATCATTTATACGGCGGTCAAGTTGAATTTTTCTAATCTTTGTATTTTCTAACTGCAAAGGGAAAACAAAGCAAAAAGCATAACATTCCCCTAAAATACAAAACAACTCTTGAATCTCATTGATTTCTATAACTTAATTTTAGAAAATATTTGTCCAACTGTTTGGAAAACAATTTGCACCTCCACCCACCCCCCAAAACAAAAAATTCCTTCGTTCAGGTTATTATTGAACGCCAATAGTATAAAACTTTTTTTTTTATCTGCTAAGTAACCCTGCATTTCCCCTAGTTCTAGTTCGAAGCAAATAGTTTTTGTTTTCTACCCCACAAATGGCACGGAAAGAAACTGGATAGCAAGGGGGGAGAAGGAAGAACATAAATAATGTTTGCCTGTCTGTGGTCTGATTGAAAGTTCAACTCAATCTGCTGCAAGAGCAAAATCAGCAGAAAAGTTCTTCTCATTCATGGTTGCACAAAGCGACCACTCTCAAATATACAACACATCTACAACAGCAGCAATACACGAAAGATGCAATAGGCAGAGTATAAAGTGCAAATGTAGTAGTGGTAGTAGATTCCATACAACAGAAACACTTTCGTCTCTTTAGATGTAGGGGTTGGTTGTGTGTGTGTGTGTGTTTCAGTTCACTGAGCAGCAAAGCAAAAGTTGGAAAATTCTATTAAATCGCTGTTGTTCCCGGAGGCTAATAGGTCAAGGATTTGCCATTTACCCACAACCTACAACAAACGGATTATCCACAAACAATGCCAAGCCCAACAACTACTACCACACACTTCTCATTATGAAGCTGTGTTGTGAGAGGCTCCCTCTACACTCACCAACGCAATCAGGCACATGTTTCACTAAAGGCCGCCTGAGAGTACAGAAGGGGCTAGCCAGCTGATCCAATGCTTTAAAAAATTGCTTAAATAAATTATTTATGATTTATTTTTATTAGCCAACTTTAACAATTGCAACTGTTAAAAGTTCCGGCTACTTCCTGTCCGGGTGTTGGCCTTTTCGAACTCGAAGCGTAATCATGCCAAACAAACACTGATAGGAAATTATTCAATAGCAAGTATTAGAGTGCGACTAGGTGAAACAAGCAAATGTCATAAAAATTTTGAAGGAATTGATAATATATTTATACCCTACACCACTACTGTGGTACAGGGTATTATAATTTAGTGCATTTGTTTGTAACAGCCAAAAGGAAGAGTGATAGACCCATTGATAAGTATGCCGATCGACTCAGAATCACTTTCTGATTCGATTTCGCTATGTCAGTCTGTCTGTCCGTCTGTCCATGTTAATTTGTATACAAACTGCAGGTCGCAATTTTCATCCGATCGTCTTAAAATTTGGTATGGACATGTTTTTCGGCCAAGAGATAAAGCCCATTGAATTTGGAAGAAATCGGTTCAGATTTAGATATAGCTTCAATATATATGTTCGTCCGATTTGCAGTAATAATGCAATAAAATAGTCATTTGTTAACCGATTCTCTCGAAATTTTGCAGGAAGGATTTTCTTATGACTCTCTATAATTCCGTAAATTTCATAGAAATCGGTTCAGATTTGGATATAGCTCCCATATTTATGTTCGTCCGATTTGGAGTAATACTGCAATAAAATGGTCATTTGTTAACCGATTCCCTCGAAATTTGGCATGAAAGATTTTCTTATGACTCTCAATAATACTGGTGAATTTCATAGAAATCGGTACAGATTTAGATATAGTTCCCATATATATGTTCGTCCGATTTCCAGTAATATAGCAATAAAATGGTCATGTGTTAACCGCTTCTCTCGAAATTTTGCAGGAAGGATTTTCTTATGACTCTCTATAATTTTGATAAATTTCATAAAAATCGGTTCAGATTTGGGTATAGCTCCCATATATATGTTTGTATGATTTGGAGTAATACTGCAATAAAATGGTCATTTGTTAACCGATTCTCTCGAAATTTGGCAGGAAGGATTTTCTTACGACTCTCAATATTACCGTTAAATTTCAAAAAAATCGGTTCTGATTTGGGTATAGCTCCCATATATATGTTCATCCGATTTGCAGTAATAATGCAATAAAATGGTCATTTGTTAACCGATTCTCTCGAAATTTGGCAGAAAGGATTTTCTTATGATTCTCGATTTTACCGGTGAATTTCATGGGAATCGGTTCAGATTTAGGTATAGCTCTCATATATATATATATATATCGCCCGATTTTCACTCCTAGACCCACTGCAAGCGCATTTATTGACCAATCTTCCCAAAATTTTGTACAACGCTTTCCTCGACGAATTCCGCAATATCCGTAAAATTTGGTCGAAATTTGATGTCATTTGTCAACCGTTGTTATTACATTTTGAACATATTTGCTTTGCTCGAAATTTGATACAGGAATTTCAATAATCTATACATCTGCCAAGGTCCATCAAAATTGGTTCAGTATTAAATGTGGACCCCCCCCCCCCTTTTTGTATTTATGGAGTTGGTGAAGGGTATCACAAAGTCGGCACCGACTTTTGCCTTTCCTTACAGCTTTTAGGCTTGCCTAGGCCATACCGTTACGCTCTACGAAAAAACCTTCTTTTGTTTATACTCTATTATAGTAAAATATGATGTTGGTGTGTCGTTGTGGTACCTAAATAAATGACCTTCACCAGATTCTGATATGCTTTGTATTGAGTTTGTTTTTTTTTGCATACCATGGGTTAAAACAGACCAATAAATGTCATAGCACGCTTTTTAATTCGAATTAATATGGCTAAGTTCGGCCGGGCCGAATCTTATATACCCTTCGCCATGGATCCCTTTTGTCGAGTTATTTTCCCGGTATCACTTTTTAGGCAAACAAAGGAACGGAAAAGATAAACGAAAAGAATTGATATGTTATTGAAGCTATATCAAGTTATGGTCCCGTTCGGACCGTAATGGAATGAATGTTTTTGACCACAGTAGAAGTCATTGTGTATTTCAGCCGAATCGAATAAGGATTTCGCCCTTTAGGGGCTCAAAAAGTAATCGGATAAGAATTGCGTCCTTTGGTGGCTCGAGAAGTCAAGAACCCATTACAGCTTATATGACAGCTATATCAGGTTATGGACCGATTGGAACCATACTTAGTTCAGTTGTTGGGAGTCATGACAGAACACGTCGTGCCAAATTTTAGCCAAATCGGATAGGAATTGCGCCCTCTAGAGGCTCAAGAAGTCAAGAACCCAGATCGGTTTATATGACACCTAGATCAGGTTATCCATCAATTTCGCCCGTATTTGGCACACTTGTTAGAAATTATAAAAAAAAACATCGTGGGAAATTTCAGCTAAATCGGATAAACATTGCGCCCTCTAGAGGCCCAAGAAGTCAAGACCACAGATCGGTTTATTTGACAGCTATATCAGGTTATGAACCGATTGGAATCTTACCTGGTTCAGTTGTTGGAAGTAATGACAGAACAAGTCGTGCAAAATTTCAGCTAATTCGGATAGGAACCGCACCCTCTAAAGGCTCACGAAGTCAAAATTATATGAAAGCTATATCAGGTTATCCATCGATTTCGCCCATACTTGGCACATTTGTTGGAAATCATAACGAAACACCTCATGCAAAATTTCAGCCAAATCGGATAAGAATTGCGTCCACTGGTGGCTCAAAAAGTCGAGATTCAAGATCGGTTTATATGGCAGCTATATCAGGTTATGAACCGATTTGAACCATACTTCGATCAGTTGTTGGAAGTCATGACAGAATATGTTATGCAAAATTTTAGCCAAATGGGATGGAAATTGCGCCCTCTAGAGGCTGAAGTAGTCAAGACCCCAGATCGGTTTATATGACACCTATATCAGGTTATCTATCGATATCGCCCGTACTTGGCACCATCGTTGAAAGTCATAACGAAACACCTCATGCACAATTTCTGCCAAGAATTGCGTCTCTAGAGGCTCACGAAGTCAAGACCAAAATCGGTTTATATGACAGCTATATCAGGTTATAAACCGATTTGAACCATACTTGAATAAGTTGTTGGAAGTCATTACAGAACACTTCGTGCACAATTTCAGCCAATTCGGGTAGGAATTGCGCCCTCAAGAGGCTTAGGAGGTCAAGACCCCAGATTGATTTATATGACAGCTATATCAGCTTATGCCCAGATTTCAACCATACTAAGCACAGCTGTTGAACATCATAAAAAAACACCTCATGCAAAATTTCAGCCAAATTGGATAAGAATTGCGTCCTCTGGTGGCTCAAGAAGTCGAGATTCAAGATGGGCTTATATGGCAGCTATATCAAAACATGGTCCAATTTGGCCCATTTACAATCCCAACTGACCTGCACCTATAAGAAGTATTTATGCAAAATTTCAAGCTGCAAGCTTTACTCCTTCGAAAGTTAGCGTGTTTTTGACAGACAGAAGGAAGGAGAAGTCGTTGTACAAAATTTCAACAAATTCGGATAGAAATTGCGCCCTCTAGAGGCTCAAGAAGTCAAGTCAAGACCCCAGATCGGTTTATATGACACCTATACCAGGTTATCCATCGATTTCGCCCGTACTTGGCACAGTTGTTGGAAATCACAACGAAACACCTCCCGGATATGAATTGCGTCCTCTGGTGGCTCAAGAAGTCAAGATTCAAGATCGGTTTATATGGCAGCTATATCAGGTTATGAACCAATTGGAACCATACTCTGTTCAGTTTTTGGAAGTCATTACAGAACATGTCGTGCAAAATTTTAGCCAAATCGCATAGGAATCGCATCCTCTAAAGGCTCACGAAGTCAAGACCCCAAATTGGTTTATATGACAGCTATATCAGGTTATGAACCGATTTGAACCATATTTGGTTCAGTTGTTGGAAGTCATTACAGAACATGTCGTGCAAAATTTTAGCCAAATCTGATGGAAATTGCTCACTCTAGAGGCTCATGAAGTCAAGACCCAAGATCGGTTTATATGATAGCTATTACAGGTTATACACCGATTTTAACCATACTTAGCACAGCTGTTGAAAATCATAAAAAATCATCTCGTGGAAAATTTCAGATAAATCGGATTAAAAATTGCGCCCTCTAGAGGCTCAAGAAGTCAAGACCTAAAATCGGTTTATATGGCAGCTATATCAAAACATGGACCGACATGGTCCATTTACAATCCCAATCGATCTACGCCGATTGGAAGTATTTGTGCAAAATTTCAAACGGCTAGCTTTACTCCTTCGAAAGTTAGCATGCTTTCGACAGACAGACGGACGGACGGACAAACGGGCGGGCACACGGACGGTCATGGCTAGATCGACTTGTCATGACGATCAAGAGTATACATACTTTATGGGGTCTGAGATGAATATTTCGAGGAGTTACAAACAGAATGACGAAATTAGTACGCCCCCATCCTATGGTGGAGGGTATAAAGAACTCTTTACTGACTTTGAATAGAAATCATTAAACAATGGTCTAAAGCTGGACTATATCCTGCAATGGAAACTCAATTTATAACTGAAAATATTTAAATTGATAAAATTTTTTTTCTCAATTTTTTTTCAGAATTCATTTTGCTGATAATTTCAAATAACGGGTTTAATTTATCACAACAGCAACTGTAAATATTTTCAACAGGTAAGTACAAGAATGGAAAGATATTTTTAAGCCGCTTAGACGATGGTCACCTGCTATATTTATTACGAGTTGGACTTAGATACTTTACTTTTACTTACCTTATTTGGCTATAACAGAACATTTGTGCGAAAGTAGTACAGCGTTGTAAGCGCTTCAATCTTCTGGGCTTATTCTAAAATCTCTAACACCAGGTTTCGTGGTGTCTCCCACCACTTGATCTTTCCATCGCCCTGTTGGTCATCCCGGTTTGCGTGTACCACCGTGATTGCCTTTAAAAGACTTCTTTGCTGGAGCTTCTTCATCCTTTCTGACAACATGACCTAGCCAACACAGCCGTTGTATTTTTGATATGTGTTACTATGCTATCGTCGTCATACAGCTCGTGACTCGTACGACGCCTATATTCTCCCTTAACCCAAACTCCTCCATATATTTTACAAAGAATCTTTCTCTCACTTTTGCCCAAACTGCAAGAACTTGACTTGCATGACATGTGCACAATGGACTTATTGAGAGGCAAGTTCGGTGAACATTTTATTTCAAGTTACGGACCGGTCAATCGACCGCCTTTTAGGAATATAGCATATGCGGTAAAATTACAACGAGGAATATTTTTATAGAAAATTTTAACTTATAAACTAAGCAGAGATTCCTTTGGTTTCTTCTGGATTTTTATTTTCGTCATTCCGCTTGTATCACATCGAAATGCTGATCTGATATCCCACAAAGTATATGCCAGTATATTCTTGAACGTCTTGACATTCTAAGTCAACTTAGACGGCGTGGCGTTATTTCGCCCAAAACGACAAGTGTCCAATCACCCAACATGACTTAAAACCCAGAAACAACTGTGTCACTAAGCCCAACTTTATTTATGCTATCACACCCAAATCGAAAAAATGTCATAAGATAACAAAGTAACGTCGTGCTAAGTTCAGCCGGGCCGAATCTTATATACCCGCCACCATGGATCGCATTTGCGGAGTTCTATGCGCGGTATCTCTTTTTAGGCAAACAAAGAATATTGAATAAGAACTGTTATGCCATTGGAGCTATATTAAGTTATAGTCCAATTCGGATCAAAAATGAATGCTGAGCATTGTAGAAGTCATTGTGAAATATTTCAGTTCATTCGGATAAGAATTGCGCCTTGTAGGGGCTCAAGAAGCAAAATCGGGAGATAGGTTTAAATGGGAGCTGTATCAAGTTATTGATCGATTCAGACCTTATTAGACACGTTTGTTGAAGGTCATGAGAGAAGCCGTTGTATGAAATTTCTGCCAAATCGGATGAGAATTGTGCCCTCTAGAGGCTCAAGAAGTCAAGATCCTTGATCCTATGGCAGTTATATCAGGTTATGAACCGATTTGCAGCATACTAAGCACAGTTATTGGAAGTCATAACAAAACACCTCATGCAAAATTTCAGTCAAATCGGATGAGAATTTCTCGCTCTATTGGCTCAAGAAGTCAAGATCCAAGTTTATATGACAGCTATACCAGATTATTAACCGATTTAAATCATACTTAGCACATTTGTTGGAAGTCATAGCGAAACACGTTGTGCTTAATTTCATTCCAATCAGATAAGATTTGCGCCCTCTAGAGGCTCAAGAAGTCAATAACCAAGATCGATTTATATGGCAGCTATACCAAAACATGGACCGATTTAAACCATACTTAGCGCAATTTTTTGAGGGGATATCAAAACACCACGTGCAAAATTTCAGCTATATTCAAATATGGACCGATCTGGGCTAAATTGACGAAGGATGTCGAAGGGCCTAACACAACTCACTGTCCCAAATTTCAGCAAAATCCGATAATAAATGTGGCTTTTATGGGCCTAAGACCCTGAATCGGCGGATCGGTCTATATGACAGCTATATCCAAATATGAACCGCTCTGAGCCAAATTAGCGAATGATGTCGAAGGGCCTTACACAACTCACTGTGCAAAAATTTCAGCAAAATCGGACAACAAATGCGCCTTTTATGGCCCCAAAACCTTAAATCGAGAGATCGGTCTATATGGCAGCTATATCCAAATCTGGACCGATCTGAGTCAAATTGATGAACGAAGTCGAAGGGCCTAATCAAACTCACTGTCCCAAATTTCAGCAAAATCTTATATTAAATGTGGCTTTTATGGGCCTAAGACCCTAAATCGGCGGATCGGTCTATATGAGGGTTATATCAATATATAGTCCGATTTAGCCCATCTTCGAACTTATGGACAAAAAACGAGAATCTTGGGAAAAAAAGAATCTGCGCCAAGTTTCAACTCAATATCTCTATTTTTAAAGACTGTAGCTTGATTTCACCAGACAGACGGACGGACATGGCTAGATCGTCTTAGATTTTTACGCTGATCAAGAATATATATACATTATAGGGTCGGAAAAGGTGGTGGGTATAAAAAAGCATATCGTATATGGTTCACATCGGTCTATATTTGGATATTGCTACCAAAGAGACCAATATTTTGTTCTACAAAATTGAGCAGTGTCTTGTACTTATTAGACCTCTCAATATTCGTGTCGAATTTGGTCCAAACCGGACCATATTTCGATAAAGCTGCTATGTGGGCATAAATAATGCATTTTTACCGGATTATGACGAAAGATGGTTTACATATATACCCGAGGTGGTGGGTATCCAAAGTTCGGCCCGGCCGAACTTTACGCCTTTTTACTATTTCAATATATGTTGCATCCTTTCACTGAATATTTTCAGATCCTTAAGCAATTGAATGTCACTAGATGGGGATATCGTTGCATTTCAGTCTTCACTCGCCGAACCATTTCATGTGTTGTTGCAGTTTTTATTTTTTGAACCACCAAAGGTACCAATTTCAGTATGACGATTTATGGCGTGATACACAAATATTTTGTCAACTCTGAGATGTCTGAGTTCGCCAACAACCGCCGTTTGCGATTTTTCAGCCAATTATTACGCTTGATCTCCATCACAAGTAACTTTCTTTTTAAATAAACTCAGAAGTCAATGATTTTGGAGGTTTGTAAACAATATAATAAGCTGCCATTAGAACAAATATCATGTGTCTGTCCTTTCTAGCTTAACTGATAGTTCAATGTGAATTTGGTATCACTTCATGACAGCTACCCTGTAATGTGAATTAAAGCGCGTATTTCCGTGGTGTAAGATATCCAAAGTTAGGCCAAGCAAGGTATTTTACTTCGTGAGACCTGATTTCTCATGAATCTGAAGGTTCCACTTATCGTTCCTTTTGGATGAGTCGAGAGGTTTTCATGTCCGTGAAACATGGACGAACATGTCTATGAAACTAAGCTATTGTATTATATGCTTATGGGAGAGAGGACAGGTCCTAAACGTGTCACGGGATAGGTCCTCTGGTGATAGGGACCGGTCCCATTTCTCCCCTTACATGGAAAAAACCTGTCACTTCTATAAGGGTTTGACGCTCGAGGTGACGAGTTGCCACCATTCTAACACCGTAGGATACGTCCTGGGACAGTTTGAAAAGGATGAGTGTACTTCGCAAGAAATGTTAAGGGAGATAACATTAGTTAGCAAATATGCTTAACGGATAAGCAATTTTAAACAATAATTAAGCGACTTTTTAGAAAATAATTAAGAATCATAAGTAATGACAATGGAAACTTTTCATTTCCTGTAGGATATGTCCTGTGACAGGTAATTAATTCTCCAGTTTAAGACCGGTATATTTGGGACAATTGACTAAACATTTCCCGTAGGGTTAAAAATAAATTTTTATACCCACCACCGAAGGATGGGGATAAATTAATTTTGTCATTCCGTTTGTAACATATCGAAATATCCATTTCCGACCCTATAAAGTATATATATTCTTGAGCAGCGTAAAAATCTAAGACGATCTAGACATGCCCGCCCGTCTCTCTGTTGAAATCACGCTGCAGTCTTTAAAAATAGAGATATTGACCTGACATTTTGTACTGATCCTTTCTTAGTCCATAATCAGTTTATGTTCGAAGATGGGCTATATCGGACTATATCCTGATATAGCCTCCATATGGACGGATCGACCGATTTATGGTCTCAGATCCATAAAAGCCACATTTATTATCCGAATCTGCTGAAATTTTGGACAGTGAGTTGTGTAAGGCCCTTCAACATCCTTCGTCAATTTGGCTCAGCTCGGTTCAGATTTGGATATAAATAGCTGCCATATAGACCGATCCTCCGATTTAGGGTCTTAGGGCCATAAAAGCCACATTTATTATAATTTGGGGCAGTGAGTTGCGTTACACCCTTCGGCATTCTTCTTCAATATGCCCAGATTGGTCAAGATTTGAATATAGCTGCCATATAGACCGATCGGGCGATTTAGGGTCTTAGGCCCATAAAAGCCATATTTATAATTCGATTTTGCTGAGATTTGAGATAGTGAGTTGTCTTAGGCCGAGTTGTCAATTTGGCTCAGATCAGTCCAGATTTGGATATAGCTGAAATATAAACCGATCCTCCGATTAATGGTCTTAGGCTCATAAAAGCCACATTTATTATCCGATTTTGCTAGTGAGTTGTATAAAGCACTTTGACATCGTTCTTCAATTTGGCTCAGATTGGTCCAGATTTGGATATAGCTGTTATATAGACCGATCTTTCGGTTTTAAATTTTGGGGCCATAAAAAGCACATTTTTTGTCCGATGTCGCCGAAATTTGGGATAGTGATTTTTGTTAAGACCTTTGACATACTTCTCCAATATGACACAGATCGGTCCAGATTTGGATATAGCTGCCATATAGACCGATCCTCCGATTTAATGTGTTGGGCCCATAAAAAGCGCATTTATTATCCGATTTTGCCAAAACTTGGGACAGTGAGTTGTGTTAGGCTCTTCGACATTCTTCTTCAATTTGGCTGAGATCGGTCTAGATTTGGATAAAGCTGACATATTGACCGATCTCTCGGTTTTAGGTTTTGGGGCCATAAAAGACGCATTTATTGTCCAATTTCACTGATATTTGGCACAGCGACTTATGTAAGGCTTTTCGACAGCCGTGTCGTATATGGTTCAGATCGGTTTATTTTTAGGTATAACTACTAAAAAGACCAATATTTTGTTATACACAATTGAACAAAGACTTGTACTTATTAGTATTTGGTCGAAATGGGAACATATTTCGATATAGCTGCTATGGGGCATAAGGCATGTAATTTTCACAGGATTTTTATGAAAAGTGGTTTACATATATATCCGAAATGGTGGGTATCCAAAGTTCAGCCTGGCCGAACTTAACGCCTTTTTATTTGTTTTCTAAACTATTCGATTTGTTGTGGAAATTTCCGTATATTCGATATTTTGGTCTAAGAACATGTTTTTGACCTGTCTTCAGATTAAACCCACATTAACTTATTGTCCTACTTATTTCCTTATTTGCTTATATCCAAATGGTAATTTAGACAAATTTATTGTAATTTCGTAGGCGTTTGGGGCGACAGTGAAAAATCGATATTACTCAACAGCCAAAAAAAAAACTACAGGTATTCTGTCTGGTATTGATGAGCTAACATTGCGTGACCCAAATGCTTGACCTTCGACAACATTTTTTAAATAATTCAACGAATTAGAAGCGAATAAGAGGAAATGTTAAACAATTACGTGAAAGTTTTTGTTGCAGCCAATTTGTGGAAAGTAACCCACAGTGTCTCATGTTACAGCCTTCTGTATTCATGTCCTTCGTCAATCGATGATGGCCTTTTGTGAGTTCCTGTTTATTTGTAATGGGCATACACACACACACAAATAAGTAAACTGTATTTGTATATCAAATTATTCGATGTGTGTGTGTGTGTGTGTGTGTGTGTGGGTGTAGCTGTGTTCGCCCTTAAATGTACACAGATTGCACGCTTAGTACATACTGCTCTGTACTTGTTGTGTACACGAAATATCTGTTTACGGCTGTAAATATATCGAATCCTTAGGGCAACACAGCTACACACTTATGTGCATACTAACTGTGGCACTAGCCATGTTTGTACAACGAAAAAAAAAAGCAACCAAATCGAAGTTAAAGAAATTGCTTTAACCCAATTAGTTGGCAGAAGGGCGTTTGTTTTGTCTCTGGGTAAGGGAAAGGGGGGACTTGGGGAACATCTAAATTCGCCCGGAAATGAATGGTGTATGGCCATGGGATTATTTATTAAGGTAATTCGCATTTTTATTGGTTTGGCTGAATAACACCACGATAATCAGTTTGGTTGTAACCGGGACTCATTGAATAAGTGGCAGTTGTGTGGTTTAAGAATGACCCATGATGTTGCAAAGGTAATCAAATATCTGACCACATATGCCTGGCAATATTTCAGATAGGCTTAGCGTTCCTCAATTATTGAATATTGTATAAATACATATATATATGAAAGCTATATCTAAATCTGAACCGACTGTTAAACAGATCGTTTGAAAATTGTTGTTACTACGGCCATATAGGTGAAAATCTGGCGATAAATATATATGGGTGCTACATTCAAGTTTGAACCGATTTTGATGAAATCTCACACACATGTTAAGATTAGTAGCAAAACAATCCGTGCCAAATTTTGTGGAAATCGGTCACAAATTGTGTTTATTACAGCCTAATAAGTGCAAATCGGGCGATTCATATAATGGGAGCTATATCCAAATCTGAACCGATTTTGATGAAATTTTACAGATATGTTAAGATCAGTAGCAAAACAATCCGTGCCAAATTTTGTGCAGATCGGTTGAAAATTTTAGCTACTAGGGCCATTTAAGTGCTTATCGGGCGATACATATATATGGGAGCTATATCTAAATCTGAACCGATTTTGATGAAACGTTGCAAATATGTTAAGATGGGTAACAAAATAATCCATGCCCAATTTTGTACAGATTGGTTGAAATTTTAGCTTCTACGGCCATTTAAGTGCAAATCGGGCTATACATATATATGGGAGCTATATCTAAATCTGAACCGATTTTGATGAAACTTTGTAGATATGTTAAGATCAGTAGCAAACAATTCATGCCAAATTTTGTGCAGATCGGTTGAAAATTTTAGCTACTAGGGCCATTTAAGTGCAAATCGTGCGATACATATATATGGGACCTATATCTAAATCTGAACAGATTTGGATCCAATTTTGCAGATATGTTAAAATCAATAGCAGAACAATCCATGCCCAATTTTGTGCAGATCGGTTGAAAATTTTAGATACTACGGCAATTTAAGTTCAAATCGGCCGATACATATATATGGAAGCTATATCTAAATCTGAACCGAATCAACAGCGTTTGCCCTTGGGCCAAAAAAGTGATATGTGCAAAATTTCGTGATGATTGGACAGCAAATACGACCTGCACTTTGATTACAAGAATACATGGACTCACAGACGGACCTGGGTAAATCGAATCAGAAAGTGAAACTGAGTCGGTCGGTATACTTATCAATGTGTCTAGCTCTTCTCCTTCTTAGCGCTGCAAGCAAATGCACAAATCTATAATACCTTTTACCACAGTTGTGGTGTAGGGTATACAAAGGCGTTAATTTCGGCTGGGCCGAACTTTGGATATATGCGTAAACCACCTTTCGTCATAGTCCAGTGAAAACAAGTAAAAGCGTGCTAAGTGCGGCCGGGCCGAATCTTATATACCCTCCACCATGGATCGCATTTGTCGGGTTCTTTTCCCGGCATCTCTTCTTAGACAAAACAAGTAAAAAGGCGTTAAGTTCGGCCAGGCTGAACTTTGGATACCCACCACCTCGGGTATATATGTAAACCACCTTTCATCAAAATTCGGTGAAAATTTCATACCTTATACTCATATACCTCATACCGATCTGAACTATATACGACACGGATGTCGAAAAGCCGAACATAAGTCACTGTGTCAAATTTCAGTGAAATCGAGATATCGGTCTACATGGCAGCTATATCCAAATCTGGACCGATATGTGCGATATTGCAGAAGTATGTCAAGGGGCTTAACTTAACTCACTGTTCCAAATTTCGGGGACATCGGGCAATAATTGAGCATTTTATGGGCCCAAAACCATAAATCAAGAAATCGGTCTATATGGCAGCTATATCCAAATTTGAACCGATCTGGACCAAACTGAAGAAATGTGTCAAAGGGCCTAACACATCTCACTGTCCCAAATTTCAGCAAAATCGGATAATGAATGTGGCTATTATGGGCCTTACACCATAAATCGGAGGATCGATCTATATGGCAGCTATATCCAAATCTGGACCGATCTGAGCCAAATTAACGAAGGATGTCGACGGGCCTAACACAATTCACTGCCCCGAATTTCATCAAAATCGGATAATAAATGTGGCTTTTGTGGGCCTAAGACCCTAAACCGGAGGATCGGTCTATATGGCAGCTATATCCAAATCTGAACCGATCTGGACCAAATTAAAGAAACATGTCAAAGGGCCTAAGACAACTCACTGTCCCAAATTTCAGCGAAATCGGACCATAAATGTGGCTTTTATGGGCCTTAGACCCTAAATCGGAGGATCGGTCTATATGGCAGCTATATCCAAATCTGGACCGATCTAAGCCAAATTGACAAAGGATGTCAAAGGGCCTAACACAACTCACTGTCCCAAATTTCAGCGAAATCGGACCATAAATGTGGCTTTTATGGGCCTTAGACCCTAAATCGGAGGATCGGTCTATATGGCAGCTATATCCAAATCTGGACCGAACTGAGCCAAATTGACAAAGGATGTCGACGGGCCTAACACAACTCACTGTCCCAAATTTCAACAAAATCGGATAATAAATGTGGCTTTTATGGGCCTAAGACCCTAAATCGGCGGATCGGTCTATATGGGGGCTATATCAAGATATGGTCCGATATAGCCCATCTTCGAACTTAATAATAAATGTGGCTTTTGTGGGCCTAAGACCCTAAACCGGAGGATCGGTCTATATGGCAGCTATATCCAAATCTGAACCGATCTGGACCAAATTAAAGAAACATGTCAAAGGGCCTAAGACAACTCACTGTCCCAAATTTCAGCGAAATCGGACCATAAATGTGGCTTTTATGGGCCTTAGACCCTAAATCGGAGGATCGGTCTATATGGCAGCTATATCCAAATCTGGACCGATCTAAGCCAAATTGACAAAGGATGTCAAAGGGCCTAACGCAACTCACTGTCCCAAATTTCAGCAAAATCGGACCATAAATGTGGCTTTTATGGGCCTTAGACCCTAAATCGGAGGATCGGTCTATATGGCAGCTATATCCAAATCTGGACCGAACTGAGCCAAATTGACAAAGGATGTCGACGGGCCTAACACAACTCACTGTCCCAAATTTCAACAAAATCGGATAATAAATGTGGCTTTTATGGGCCTAAGACCCTAAATCGGCGGATCGGTCTATATGGGGGCTATATCAAGATATCGTCCGATATAGCGCATCTTAATGAACTTAACCTGCTTATGGACAAAAAAAGAATCTGTGCAAAATTTCAGCTCAATATCTCTATTTTTAAAGACTGTAGCGTGATTTCAACAGACAGACGGACGGACATGGCTAGATCGTCTTAGATTTTTACGCTGATCAAGAATATATATACTTTATAGGGTCGGAAATGGATATTTCGATGTGTTGCAAACGGAATGACAAAATGAATATACCCCCATCCTTCGGTGGTGGGTATAAAAAGGATATAGGAAAAGATTTACTCTGCTACTAGAGCAATATCGAGATATGGTCCGGTTTGGACCACAATTAATTTATATGTTGGAAACATGTGTAAAATGTCAGCCAATTCGAATAAGAATTGCGGGCAATATACCGATTCAGACCGTAATAAACACGTATGTTGATGGTCATGAGAGGATCCGTCGTACAAAATTTTAGCCAAATCGGATAATAATTGCGACATCTAGAAGCTCAAGAAGTCAAGATCCCAGATCGGTTTATATGACAGCTATATAAGGTTATGAACCGATTTGAACCATACTTAGCACAGTTGTTGGATATCACAACAAAACACGTCGTGCAAAATTTAATTCCAATCGGATAAGAATTGCGCCCTCTAGAGGCTCAAGAAGTCAAGGCCCAAGATCGGTTTATATGGCAGCTATATCAGGTTATGAACCGATTCGAACCATACTTGGCATAGTTGTTTGATATCATAACAGAACACGTCGTGCAAAATTTCATTTCAATCGGATAAGAATTACGCACTCTGGAGGCTCAAGAAGTCAAGACCCAAGATCGGTTTATATGGCAGCTATATCAAAACGTGGACCGATATGGCCCATTTACAATACCAACCGATACTCATACCAACAATACCAACCGACACTAATAAGAAGTATCCGGCTAGATTTACTCCTTCGGAAGTTAGCGTGCTTTTGACAGACGGACGGACATGGCTACATCGACATAAAATGTCGCGACGATCAAGAATATATATACTTTATGGGGTCTCAGACGAATATTTCGAGTAGTTACAAACAGAAATTAGTATACCCCCCATCCTATGGTGGAGGGTATAAAAATGCATAACCGATGCCTGCCCCATAGCACCTACATCGAAATATGTTCCGATTTGGACCAAATACTAATAAGTAGAAGTCATTGTTCAATTGTGTGTAACAAAATATTGATCTGTTTTGTAGCTATATCTAAAAATAAACCGATCTGAACCATATACGACACGGATGTCGAAAAAACTAACATAAGTCACTTTGTCAAATTTCAGTGAAATCGGATTATAAATGAGCCTTTTATGGCCCCAGAACCTTAAATCGAGAGATCGGTCTATATGGCAGCTATATCCAAATCTGAACCGATCTGAGCCAAATCGAAGAAAAATTTCGAAGGGTTCAACACAACTCACTGTCTTGAATTTCGGCGACATCGGGCAATTAATGGGCCTTTTATAGGCCCATAACCTTAAATCGAGAGATCTGTCTATATAGCAGTTAATCTAATATCTAGACCGATCTGAGCCAAATTGAAGAATGGTGTTGAAGGGCCTTACACAGCTCACTGTTCCAAATTTCAGCAAAATCGGATAATAAATGTGTCATTTATGGGTATAAGACCCTAAATCGGCGGATCGGTCTATATGGGGGCTATATCAAGATATAGTCCGATATAGCCCATCTTCGAACTTAACCTGCTAATGGACAAAAAAAAAAAAGAATCTGTGCAAAGTTTCAGCTCAATATCACTTTTTTAAAGACTGTAGTGTGATTTCAACAGACAGACGGACGGACATGTCTAGATCGTTTTAGATTTTCACGCTGATCAAGAATATATATACTTTATAGGGTCGGAAATGGATATTTCGATGTATTGAAAACGGAATGAAAAAATGAATGTACCCCCATCCTTCGGTGGTGGGTATAAAAAAGTTAACCCCCACTCCAATCCTGTGGTGGAGGGTATAAAAATGATACCGAATACAAGAATTGTGTTGGGTACCACCACCACCATAGAGGGGTATACTAATCTAGTCATTCCGTTTGAAACACCCGTTCGTTCGTCCGTCCATCCGTTCGTCCGTTCGTCCGTCCGTCTGTTCGTCCGTCCGTTCGTCCGTCCGTTTGTCCGTTCCGTCCATCCGTCCGTCCGTCCGTCCATTCGTTCGTCCGTCCGTCTGTTCGTCCGTCCGTTTGTCCGTATATTCGCCCATTCATCCGTCCATTCATCTATCCGTACGTCCATCCGTTCGTCCGTCCCTCCGTTCGTCCGTCCGTTTGTCGAAATTACGATAGCGGTCCAACGGGTAAAGCTAGCCGCTTGAAATTTTGCATAGGTACTTAATATTGATGTAGGTCGTTGCGTTTGCAAATGGGCCATATCGGTTCATATTCATAGCTCCCATATAAACCGATCTCACGATTTGCCGCCTTGGGCCCTTACAAGCCGCAATTTCTGTCAGATTTGGATAAAATTTTGCAAATAGTGTTCCGTTTTGACTTCCAATAACTGTGCCAAGTACGGTCCACATCATTCTATAACCTGATATAGCTCCCACATAAACCGATCTCCTGATTTGATTTCTTGAGCCCTTACAAGCCGCAATTTTTTTCCGATTTGGCAGAAATTTTGCTTGTGGTGTTCCGTTATGACTTTGAACAACTGTGCCAAATACGGTCCAAATGGGGCTAACCCAGGATATAGCTCCCATGTAAACCGGTTTCTTGATCATCGTTGTTCGGTTCCTAGAAGCTTTAATTTTTGCTGGTCTGACAAAAGTTTGGTATATAGAATAAAATTATGCCCCTTTTGTACAAATTTTTAACAGAATCCATGGTGGTTGGTTCTCAAGATTCGGCCCGGCCGAACTTTGCACGCTTTTACTTGTTTTTTTCATAAAAATGCCTTCAGAATTAAAAGAAAAAAAAATATTGCAAAACTGTTCGTTTCTCTAAGTCAGCCTTCTTAATTTTTGTGAGTTTTGTGTACACCTTACACATGAAGCCAGAAACTCCTATCAGAATTTAGTTTTTTATGTGGCCTGTTAATTAATAGTGTTGCCCAATTTTTGAAAGGGTTTATACCATCATTCTGATTTTTAAGACCACTGGACTTCCTTTTATTAATTTTTTTTGAAATTTGAACCAATCACTCTATTAGTGCCCTCATCTAAAAATTTTAATTCAATATCAAATTTTAAAAATCGTATTCCACCCCAATACATGTATAACAATTACCAAAAATTGTAGCATTTTTCATGCATTAGTAATTTGAATGCTACCAGCTGTGGCGGTGGCGGCCTGTTTGGTTACTCGATATGTGGCGAGTCCAAGAAATGACGTCATTAAAGTGGACAGCACAGATGTGGTCGCCAGCAAAGAGTGGGCCATAGTGGTAGAGCGCAAAGTCATGGCACAAGTGATTACCATGGCTACTACAATGTCTAGTAGTACCAACACTAATACTAATGCAACAAAAACTTAAGGCACTCACTCGCATGCTATGGGACAAAGGGGTTGTGGTGGAGCTATAAGTGTGTGTGTGTCTGCCCCACAGAGCCGTTGAAGCCCCAACTATTATCACTAATGTACTCTCAATTGCATCTATACACTCACAAATACATACACACACACACACTTGCATACTCGTATACTTCTTCTGTCAGTGTTACCATAAATGCAGATTGTGTATCTGTGTGTGTGAGTGAGTGTGTGTGAACGTCTATCGAAGCAGGAGTCTTAGTGAAATTCTATTAACAATGGTCGATTGGTGGCATGTATGGTTTCGTTGCATTGCATTGTTGTTGCCAGTACGGAAAAGGTATAAAAAACGCTAAGAACAACGCTTAACGTTCGCTTCGGTTCGGTAGTTGGTAAGCAGCTCCCGGAAAGTAGAAATTTCTACCGAGTCAACAAAAAATTGTTATGAAGTGAAAAGTGAATCGAGCCGAAAATGTATTTTAGCCAGTTTCAATATTCCATGGTCCAAAGAAGACAAGTAAAAATTGTTGAATTTCCTTAAAGAAAAAAAAAAACAAAGCGAAAATAAATGCGGAAAATGGAAAACTAAACTGAAAACTGCAAAAAACAAATGTAACTGAAATCTAAAAACTTCCAAAAATATATATGGCCAGTGCGTGCGTGTGTGTGTGGGAGTGCTTAAGTAAGAGTGTGTGTGTAAGTCCTTTTGGGCAAGTGTGCTCGGAAGCCCCAGAAAAGTTTTATATTTTGCCAACACCAAACAAAAGCGTTTCCTTCGAAGCCAATAAAAGTTTGGCAACGATTTTGGTTTGCAACCAAATGAGCGAACGAAATGGCACAGCACAACAGAGGCGTTCAAAGTAAACGCATGAAACCTAAAAAAAGAGTCCCTTTTTTGTGTGTAAAAGCTAAAACACCAATTCACCCATGGGGACACCAAGCAGTCCACACACACACACTCACATTTAGTCTCGCAACAATTATTCGTACCGCATAGAAGAGAGCGTACAACATGGTAATGCGGGTATAGTCAAATATATAGCAGTGTGTGTGAGTGTGTGTATGTGTGTGTAATGGTATGTGTTACTGTTGTGGGTGTCACTGCTGTTGGTAAGTTTACATGTGGCTTGTCATACACATAAATATGTACTGTGGCTGGCACATTTGTATGCGTGCGTTTTCAATTGGGCATTTGTTTGTTTGTCCCCCCCTGACCTGTTGGCTGACCCTTTATGACCAAAAACTCTGTTTGGTATAAAGCTAAGTGTTCGAATTCCTTGCTTTCCACCGCAACCACTCTATATATAGATGTGCTCGACACAAACTACAACCTCAGCAGGATTGTGGAGAACATTAGGGGCGCGAACTTTTGCTTGTCTCTTTCGAAACTATTTTGCTTGTGGACTTTATTGGTCGGCGATAGCAGCTTTATACACAAAAATATTTTCAAAAAATTTGTTTTTGTTTGAAAATGAAGTGTTGAAACCCAGCCAATCGAATTGTTTTTGAAATATTTAATTTTGGGAATTTTAAGGGTAAAACACCAATGCAACACCATTTCCTGCGGGATTGGGAAAAAATGTGTTCGTCAAGAAGGTAACTTAGGTAGGTAGACAAAAACAAGTAAAAGCATGCAAAGTTCGGTCGGGCCTAAACGTATATACCCTGCATCATGGATCGCATTTGTCAAGTTCTTTGAAACACTTTTTCAAATAGACCCAGTAAGGAAGGGCAAATGTCGGGCTGCGCCGACTGTATAATACCCTACACATTATGGCAAATTACCCAATATCTGACGAACGTATATATGGGAGCTATATCTAATTCTGAACCGATTCCGAGCAAACTTCTTAGATAATGTGATAGTCATCGAGGAAAGCGTTGTGCAAAATTTTGGGTGGTTCTTAAGTGAAAATCAGGCGATATACATATATGACAGCTATATATAAATCTGAGCCGATTTCTATGAAATACACCAGTAATATTGAGAGTCATAAGAAAATACTTCCTACCAAATTTCGAGAGAATCGGTTAACAAATGACCATTTCATTGCAGTATTACTCCAAATCGGACAAACATATATATGAGAGCTATATCTAAATCTGAACCGATTTCGAGCAAACTCTTCAGATAGTGCGGCAGTCATCGAGGAAAGCGTTTTGCAAAATTTTGACAAGATGGATCAATAAATGCGCTTGCTGTGACTCTAGAAGTTAAAATCGGGCGATATATATATATGAGAGCTATACCTAAATCTGGACCGATTTTCATGAAACTCACCTGTAATATTGAGAGTCTAGAAAAAATCCCTGCTGCCAAATTTCGGGAGAATCGGTTAACAAATGCCCATTTTATTGCACTATTACTGCAAATCGGACGAACATATATATGGGAGCTATATCCAACTCTGAACCGATTTTGACCAAACTCTATGTAAATTTTGGCAGTTGCCGAGGAAAGTGTTGTGCAATATTTTGGCAAGATTGGTCAATAAATGTGCTTGCAGTGGCTCTAGGAGTGAAAATCGGGAGATATATAAATAAGAGAGCTATATCTAAATCTGAACCGATTTCCATGAAATTCACCAGTAATATCGTGAATCATAAGAAAAACCTTCCTGCCAAATTTCGAGAGAATCGGTTAACAAATGACCATTTTATTGCATTATTACTGAAAATCGGACGAACATAAATATGAGAGATATATCCAGACCTGAACCGATTTTTTCCTATTTCAATAGGCTTTGTCTCCAGGCCGAAAAACATGCCTGTACCAAATTTGAAGACCATCGGATGAAAACTGCGACCTGTACTTTGAACACAAACTAACATGGACAGACGGACAGACAGATGGACGGACAGACAGACAGACGGACATAGCCATATACAATCAGAAAATGATTCTGAGTCGATCAGTATGCTTATCAATGGGTCTATCTCTCTTCCTTTTGGGTGTTACAAACTTCATTCAACTGAGTTATAATACCCTGTACCACAATAGTGGTGTAGGGTAAAAAAACCACCATATGCAAAATTTCCGGGAAATGGAGTAATAATTGCGCCCTCAACAGGCTCAAAAAGCCAAACTGGTAGATCGGTTTATATGGCAGCTATATCAGGTTATATGCCGATTTAGACATTACTTGGAACAGTTGTTGGATATCATAACAAAACGATGTATGCAAAATTTCAACCATATTGGATAAGAGTTGCGCCCTCTAGAAGCCCAAAAATTCTAATAGGGAGATCTGTTTATATGGCGGCTCTATCAGGGTATGGACTGATTTAGACCACGCTTGACACAGTTGTTGGAAGTCAAAATAAAACACTTCATGCAAATTTTCGGCCAAATCGGATTAGAATAGCGCCCTCTAGAAGCTTAAGAAGTCAAGACCCAAGATCGGCTTATGTGACAGCTATATCAGGTTGTAGATATAGCAGCTATATCAGGTTATCAACCAATTTGAACACATATTTGGCACATTTATTGGAAATGATATCCAAACACCACGTGCAAAATTTCAGCCAAATCGGATTAGAATTGCGCCCTCTGAAAGCTCAAGGAGTCAAGACCCAAGATCGGTTTATATGGCAGCTATATCAAAACATGGACCGATATGGCCCATTTACAATCCCAACCGACCTATACTAATAAGAAGTATTTGTGCAAATTTTCTAGCGTCTAACTTACTCCTTCGAAAGCTACCGTGCTTTCGGACGGACAGAAGGACGGACATGGCTAGTTCGACTTAACATGCCACGACGATCAATAATATGGGGTCTTAGACGCATATTTCTAGGTGTTACAAACAGAATGGCAAAATTAGTATATTCCCCATCCTATGGTGGAGGGTATAACAAAAATTGTAAAATTTAAGGATCTTCGCACTAACTTGAAAATGAAAAAATTCGACAAATCCCAGCCAGGATTTGAACCTGGGCACACGGAGCAATAGCTAAAGCCGTTGGCATCGTCTAGCATTCGAATCTATCAATAAAACTTCCAACAGATGCACAAAAACTTGTAAGTACCATGGAAGTAGTGTAATTTGTGCAGACACAAAATTTGCCATTACACAAAAACACATGCATTGGGAAAAGTACAGCTTATAGACAGAATTGTCGAGTGTGGTGTGGTAAGATCACTAACAGTCTTGGTGAGAAATTAGGAGATTAACGCCTTCTCTGAGGATGGCACGATCCACATCGTTTGGGTGCCGGCCCATAGTGGAGATACTGGGAATGAGAAAGCAGACGATCTGGCAGTGAAGGCCAGAGAACTACCAAAGCCTTTTCGGGTCGACGCAGTCCGAGTTAAGGGCGTGGGCGACGAATGCGCATGTAACCCTGTGAAACAGCGAAACGGTATAATGCGGCGAAAGCAAGGAAGTCAGAATGAAGTCATTATAGCTTTCGGTATCTCAAGGGGACACATAGGACTACGAGCTTACTTATGTAAAATTGGAGCGGCAAGTGATGTGTAGGGCATGTGAGGAAGATGATGAGACTTTGGAGCATTTTCAATGTCATTGTCCGGCTTTTGCGGCTAACAAATAACGACACTTAGCTGGGGACACAATACGAGACATGAACTTAGGGGCGTGGCACGGAAAACAATTAACACGGAATTCCTTACTTAGATTTTCTTTTTCGAGGTTATTTTTTTAACATTTAGAGCGCATAACAAGGTGATCACTGGGTTAGGTATATGTCCATGGGGTGGTCATAGGGCGGACTAATATCCGCACCCTCTTTACTTACCTAACCAATTTTCGTATGCGATTGGTTTCCCGTTGTCTGCGTTGAGATCCAATCCGGACTGTTTATCATCACGTTCCAGAGAATCGGCGAGAGCACACGTCGGCGAAAACGCACGTCCTTGCCCTTGTCACCCGCCTTCTGACCACTCGGCATAAATAATGCTGCAGCGATTATTAATTCGGCAGGATTATCTGTCCACCGAGAGATACTCGTGTGGAACCCCGTGCGGTCCAGTGTGGCGACTATCGACTCTATCTCCACGTTATTAAATGCGCCCTCAATATCGAGGAAGGCCGCCAGCCAGCGTTTACTCATTCTGTTGGAAAGACAGCGCGACCTCTCGTATCACTTCATGTAGGCCCTTTTCCTCAGTGGTTTTCCATGTTGAGGTATGTATGTTGTGCCTCGCTTATATTCTCCGGTGTTTGTCCTTCCCTCCCCTTTATGTTAGTCTACCAGTGCTTTAAGTAAAAAAGATGACAGTTTGATGATATTGTGGTTTATTTTTCCCATCTTCTGGCATAAATATCCTCCTCACCTCCCTCCTGCCCTTCATATGTAGGGCAATGCCATGATAGCCCAGAAAATCCGTTCCAGCCATGACAGAGTAACCCCAAGGTACTATGGCAGCAGCGCCAGGATGATCTCCCTCTGGTCCGGCCTATTTAAATGGCTGGAAAGTGTGCATCGTCTACGATGTCGCCGAGTTATCGGCAACAATGTTTCTTTGTCTGCATGCCTGTCATGCATGACTTGAGGACATTATTCTCACGTACAACTTAATCACCAGTTGCATCAGCATTTGCGGAGTAATTGTAATGGGTGTCAAGTGTGCGACCCATTAATGCGGCAGTATTATCTGTGTACTGGGAGATACTCGGATGGATCCCCGTGCGGACCAGGTTGGCGCCTATTGACTCCATCTCCACGTTATTAAATGCACCATCAATATCTAGGAAGGCAGCCAGCGTCTACTCCTTCTGTTGGAGAGACATCTTGACCTCTCGTACCACTTCATGTAAGGCCGACTCCGCCAACGTCTACCTTGAGGTATGCATGCTGTGCAATACAGAAATTCTCCGGTTCAGTCCCTCCCTTACCTTCAGGACTGCCTGTGGTTTAAGTTAAAACGATGACAGAGTGAAGGGCCTATTATCCTTCGAACTACTTTGGTTTGTTTTTGCAGCCTTAGAGATAAATACCACCCCATCCCATCGTGCCCTTCGTTTGTAGGAATGTACCATGCTAGCCCTAAAAATACATTCCAGCCATGAAGGAGTGATCACAAGGTACTCTTGCAGCTGCGCCGGGATGATCCCGTCTGGTCCGCCCGATTTAAATGGCTGGAAGGAGTGAATCGCCTACGATGATGACGATAACTCAACAACGTTTCTTTGTCTGCATTTCAAGTGCTGAGGGCAAGTGACTTGAGGACATTTTTCCGACGTATGACGTCATCACAATTTGCAGTATCATATGCGGAGTACCTGTAATGGAAGTCAAATGTGCGACCAAGTGTTTTGGAGTAGTTCGACTCGTTACATTCAGCCGACGTATTTTCGCCCACATTCAGGCGACGTATTTTCGCCCTCATTCGTTGTGGACAATGTGGCTGAAGATTTGGTTTGAAACCAGCCGATATCGGAATCTAAAGAAAACAGGATCTTTGACATTGGCATTATTTGAGGACGAGAGAGGTCGGTATTTATTGTTGGCTCCAGCTGATGTTGGTTCTTCTGCTAGACGTAAGGATGGCATTAAATTAAGTTTTACTCTTTCCCTTTCTTTTTACAACATTTTACCCACTTTATTAGGCAAAATGCTAATGGAGTATAAAAAAAGCAAAGCACTAGTCGCCAGAATATCAGCTAATCTCGCTCTTATTTATTAACTTAACTGCAAGACCTCCAGATGTCGAGCTGCTGTTATTAAAGAATAATTGAAGAATTGATTAATGATTTGGAGCGCATTGCTGTCATTGTTTTTCTGGTCTTCTGTTTATGGCGGATTTCAATTTCAAGTCGTGGCTGTTGGGCTAGGCATTCAACGTCTTTATGCCTCTTAGCCTTTTTGTCATTACAATTTAACTTTGCCATAAATACCAGCAGAAAGTTTGGGAGGTGTGGAGTACGGGGTAACAGTTGTACCACTTTTTCAACCCAACCAACTGCCGGTGTTTTTGATTGAATGTCATTTAAAGACGACTGATGCTTGGGAAAAATTCCAAGCATGTCATCACTCTGCCTGTCAAATCCACACTGATTGCCTGGGAAAATTGACTTGCTTGCAGGTAGGGTTGGTACCTTCATACCTCTCCCCCAATGAGACATAAATTAATTGTTCGCCTTTGGCATTAAATGTTGTGACGACGATGACAACGGCAACGACGACTCTTTGAGCTGGTATGACTCTGGGGTTGTATTTTTATTATGTCTTACTATTAACTTAAATGTCAATCAAGGGCTACTACTATGATTGGGCAGAGGTTCAGTGTCCTCTTAGGGTATCCTCTTAGATTTCACCTTGCCTTTTGTTGTGATTGTCCTTTTTGTCTTCGTTCAGGTTGGGTCAACTTTAATTAATGTCTCGTGTTGGAAATTATTTATTTAGCACGAAGGTGATTTCAGTTACTCATAAATGCCTCATTGGATTGTTTTAATTTATATGGCAAGGACATGCAATAAAATCCTTAACATTGCATTAATTTCAAATGTTGAATGGCAAGAAGCGAAAGGACTAATGATCCTTTTTCTGCTTTGTTGCCATTCGCGGTAAAATTCAAGGCTATGCACATAGAGTCGTTGTGGAAAAACTTGAATTACTTCAATGTCCTTACTGTAATTTATAAAGTTGGGGTCATGTATTAGCAAATCAATTCACCCACATTATTTGCAAAAATAGAAATTAGTTGCATTTCTGCTACCTGTCGTAACGGTGTGAACTATCTTTTGTGGTTTAAAACTTGCTTAAATATACACTTGTTAAAAATTATACGCTGTTAAATATCAGCAGGATTCCTTAAAAAGAGTCCTGTTTAATTTGCATGAATTTACTTTAGCATTTTTCAACGGGTCTTAGTTCGAAAGTTTTCAATTAAGGAAAGTTTTTTAATTCCGCCAATAAAAGGTAAGCTATTTTTTAGGTTACTAGCTGACCCGGGCCCGCTCCGCTGCGCCTTCTTTTATTTTATATGGAACAAAAGTTTCCTTGGAATATTTATTTTAGACAATTAAAGAGCTTTTAGTGAAATACCATGCCACGAATATATTGGGTTGCCCAAAAAGTAATGGCGGATTTTTCATATAGTCGGCGTTGACAAATTTTTTCACAGCTTGTGATTCTGTAATTGCATTCTTTCTTCTGTCAGTTATCAGCTGTAACTTTTAGCTTGCTTTAGAAAAAAAGTGTAAAAAAGTATATTTGATTAAAGTTCATTCTAAGCTTTATTAAAAATGCATTTACTTTCTTTTAAAAAATCCGCAATTACTTTTTGGGCAACCCAATAGTATATCGCTTGACTAATAGTTTAACAATAAAAGTGCCTTTGCCTGAATCCGATGGATGTAAGGTGCACTTCATTCTTAAAATACTTTTTTTCAGCCCGCTACTCTCATGATATCTGATTTAGGGGTGTTTTCGGGGGTGAGGTCGTCCCCTAGGCACTTGGCCCTGAAAAAATATCAGCGTCGTTCTCTTCATTCAGAAACCATTTATTTAAACCCCATATTGCCATTGGCTTAGGGGAGTTTACACGATGAGGCGTCCCCCAAACACATGGCCCCAAAATAGGTTATCAAATTGGTTTTTTAAGCTTAAATACCACATATTGGCATGGTCGGAAAATGTTTACCCTTTGCGGGGTGTTTTGGGAAAGGGGTGATGCCCTAAATACATGGTCCTACATTTGGATATAAAATTCGTATTCTACTCCCAAATACCTTTATTTGAGCCCCATATTCCGATGGTCACTAAAAAATTGCTGTGGTTGGTGGGGTATTTTGGGAAAAGAGTAGACCCCCAGAAAATTTATCCCGAAAATGGGTATCAATTCTTGCTCTACCCCCAATACCTTTCATTTAAGCTCCACATTAACATGGTCAGTAAACATGCCCGATTAGGGGTGTTTTGGGGATTGGGGTGGTCGACCAAACACTAAGCCCGGAAATTTATCAGTAACGTTCTCTATTCTCATATATCTATATATCATTTATTTGAACCTCATATTGCCATTGGCCTCAAAATTGGATATCAAACTCGGCCAAAAAACTATTGGCCCAAAAAACTATGAATACTTAGTTCCACTCTCTTTACGACCCAAATTGTCTTGGTGAGCAAACGTCCTATTTGGGGGTTGTTATGGTGGTGGGACGTCCCCTAGACAGTTGGTCTTTAATGTTGATATCAGATACGTGGTCTACTCCCAAATACCTTTTATTTGAGCCCCATATTTCTAAAGTCGGCAAACATAACCGGGTTGGCTTGTTTTGGGGGAGGGGCGGCCACTCAGTGAGTTGGCCTTGAAAATATATATCGGATTCGTGTTCCACTTTAAAAACCCTCTTATTTGAGCCTCATATTGTAAAAGTCAGCAAATACTTTCTATTTGGGTGGTGTTGTGGGGTGGTGTGGCACCATAGACACTTTTCCCAAGTATTGATATCAGAGTTGTGCTTTACCCCCAAAGACTTTTCATTTGAGCCCCATATGGCTATGGTCGTAAATTTGTCCCCTTTGGGGGAGGTTTTTGGGGAGGGGCGGCCCCCCAAACACTTGGTCTCATATTTGGATATCAGATTCTAATTCTACACTCAAATACCCATATTCCCATGGCCAGTAAATAAGTCCTGTTTGGGGGGTGTGTTGGGAAAGGGGTGGACCCCCAGAAACGTGGTCCCACATTAGGATATCATATTCGTATTCTACTCGCAAATACCTTTCATTTGAGTCCTATATTGCCATGATCGGTAAATATGTCCGATTTAAGGGTTTTTTGGTGGTTGGGTGGTGTTGTGGGGTGGGGTGGCCCCATAGACACTTTTCCCGAATATTGATATCAGATTTTTGCTTTACTCCCAAATACCTTTCTTTTGAGGCCCATGTGGCTATGGTCGTAAATGGGGGAGGTTTTTGGGGAGAGGCGGCCCCCCAAACACTTGGTCTCATATTTGGATATCAGATTCTAATTCTGCACTCAAATATCTTTTATTTAAGCCCCATATTCCCATGGTCAGTAAAAAAGTCCTGTTAAGGGGGTGTGTTGGGAAAGGGGTGGACCCCCAGAAACGTGGTCCCACATTTGGATATCATATTCGTATTCTACTCGCAAATACCTTTCATTTGAGTCCCATATTTCATATTGTTTTGGGGGTTGGGGTGGTCCACCTAGCACTTCGTTCGACAAATGGATATCAGATACGTTTTCTTATCCTAAATACCTTTCATTTGAGTCCCATATTGTCGTGATTGGTCTAAATATATATTTGGTAGGTTTTAGGGTGGGGCGGCCCCCCTAGGTACCAAATTTTTATTTTTAGGATACTATATGAGAGCACACAAAAGTTAGCTTAAATCGCACCATCCATCTCCGAGATTTGGCGTTTCTGAAAATTAGGGTAAGGGGGTGGGTCTGCCCCCCCTTCAGATATCAAAAAATGTAGTACCCTATTTTCACCACGGGATCATTATGCACAATCTATGAAAGTTTCAAGGTAATCGGTTCGGCCGTTTTTGAGTCTATACGGAACAAACAAACAAACACGAATTTTATAGATAAGAAGAAGAAGATGAGATATGACCCCAGCTGAGATCCAACATTTAGTCTTCTTTTATTCATTACTGGTACTTCATCATAATCATAAAGATTGCCTTAGCAGTTGTTATTTATGATTAATCTTCACAACAAAATTTTGCATATGGCAAAACGATTTCGATAGTCATTAAGTAGCCCCTCTCTTGGGCTCTGTCTCTCTCTCTCTCTCTCTCTCTTTCTCTCTCTCCCAAACAAATACATGCAAGTCGTTAAGCTATGTCATGTTCTAAGACAAGACCAGACCACACATTGCTTTCCAAGTAGTCTCCCCTCGTTTGCGAAAGCACACCTCGTTCGCACGAACAAATTCATGGGAAATTTTCTGTAAATGGATATAAAATGATAGCCTTATGCATTTTTGCGAGAGGTATATTTAAATGCCATCATTTGATATTTATCGCAGCAATAGCTGCTAAAGATTTGCAAACATCGAGTACAGCTGAGGTTTTCGAATGAATGCTGAAATGCTTAGCACATGCCACATAATCAAAGATTTCTGCCACTTGTGTCTAAATGCGAGAATAGGCGAACAAATGAAGAAGAGTTTTGGAGGCGGAAGTCTCGCTGTACATGTGGTTGTTGTTGTTGTTGTTATCAACACAAGGATATTACTTGTATTTTACATTTAAATCGAACTCCAAATAAATGCAAATCTTTAATCGATTTTTATTTTCATTTTCATTTAAGCATCCACCTCATGCTTTGTGCGTTTATGCTCTCCTCACTTCCTCGCGGGTTAGTGCTTTGGGTACTACGTTTGAATATTTTATTGAAATAAAATCGGTTTTAAAAATGGTTTCACGCTTTTCACCACTGCCGTTATTATCGCCTTCACCGCAAACGCCACACAACGAACAGCCCGCACCATGGCACATCAATGCCATGTCCTGACTGCGGCATGGTAACGAAGAAGAAAAACAGTACCACTTGTGAAATATATAATAAAAATTTGTGTATGTGCGTACTTTGATGATTCGCAGTTAAGCTGCTTTATGTTGTTTGTCAATTTCCGAATGTCGATGATTGAGAGATTTCATACAGATACAACGTTCTGGCCTGATTGGATGGAGTTTGGTTATCCTAAGTGCCAGCCAGACAGCTAACGCATACAACCACCCACCCAGTACTCATAAAAATGTCCTGGCGTTTTTAATGCCGTTAGCAAATCTAGAGCGAAAAATCGACTTATCCTCTTGTAGGATGCTATGGTTTTTGTAAAAAATTTGAAAGGCACAGTGGCGGATTTTGTGAAAATTTTTGAAAAATTTAAAGGAGTTTTTTTTTTGCACTTTATCATAGGGTCATTTCGTGTGTGAAACCAGGAATTATTAACCTACTGCATGTTATGTACATAAATACAATCGATTGTCATGATATATAAAATAGATCTAGCCAAGACCGTCCGTACCTCAGCCCGTCCAACCACTCGTCAGTCAGCTTCTAAACGAACAAAGCAATTCGATTGAAATTTTGCACAGCATCATTTTGTCGATGTAGGTCCTTGGGGATTCCAATATCGCTGTCATATAAACCAATCTCTAGATTTGATTTCTCAAACAGGTGGAGAGCGTAAAACATAGAAGCTAAAGAACTCAAGATCAAAGATCGGTTTATATGACAGCTATATCAGGGTATGGACCGATTTGGAGCGTAGTTCGCATAAATGTTGGAGGTGATACCAAAACACCACGTGCAATATTACAGCCAAAGCGGATAGGAATTGCGCCTTCTAAAAGCTCAAGAAGTCAAGACCCAAGATCGGTTTATATAGCAGCTATATCAGGTTATGGACCGATTTGAAATATACTTCGTACAGTTGTTGGAAATGATATCAAAACACTATGTGCAAAATTTCAGTCAAATTGGAGTGGAATTGAGTCCTCTAGAGGCTCATGAAGTCAAGACCCAAGATCGGTTTATATGGCAGCTATATCAGGTTAAGGACTGATTTGGACCATACTTCGCACAGTTGTTGGAAGTGATATCAAAACACTATGTGCAAAATTTCAGTCAAGTCGGGAAAGAACTTCGCCTTCTAAAAGCTCAAGAAGTCAAGACCCAAGATCGGCTTATATGGCAGCTATACCAGGTTATTCACCATTTTGAACCATACTAAGCACATATGTTGAAAGTGACATCGAAACACCATGTGCAAAATTTCAGTCAAATCTGACAAGAATTGCGCCCTCTAGAGGCTCAAGAAGTCAAGACCCAAGATAGGTTTATATGGCAGCTATATCAAAACATGGACCGATTTGGCCCATGTACAATCCCAACCGACCTACACCAATAAGAAGTATTGTATTTGTGCAAATTTCAAGCGGCTAGCTCTACTCCTTCAAAAGTTAGCGTGCTTTCGACTTGTACTTGTACTTGTACTTGTACTTGTACTTGTACTTGTACTTGTACTTGTACTTGTACTTGTACTTGTACTTGTACTTGTACTTGTACTTGTACTTGTACTTGTACTTGTACTTGTACTTGTACTTGTACTTGTACTTGTACTTGTACTTGTACTTGTACTTGTACTTGTACTTGTACTTGTACTTGTACTTGTACTTGTACTTGTACTTGTACTTGTACTTGTACTTGTACTTGTACTTGTACTTGTACTTGTACTTGTACTTGTACTTGTACTTGTACTTGTACTTGTACTTGTACTTGTACTTGTACTTGTACTTGTACTTGTACTTGTACTTGTACTTGTACTTGTACTTGTACTTGTACTTGTACTTGTACTTGTACTTGTACTTGTACTTGTACTTGTACTTGTACTTGTACTTGTACTTGTACTTGTACTTGTACTTGTACTTGTACTTGTACTTGTACTTGTACTTGTACTTGTACTTGTACTTGTACTTGTACTTGTACTTGTACTTGTACTTGTACTTGTACTTGTACTTGTACTTGTACTTGTACTTGTACTTGTACTTGTACTTGTACTTGTACTTGTACTTGTACTTGTACTTGTACTTGTACTTGTACTTGTACTTGTACTTGTACTTGTACTTGTACTTGTACTTGTACTTGTACTTGTACTTGTACTTGTACTTGTACTTGTACTTGTACTTGTACTTGTACTTGTACTTGTACTTGTACTTGTACTTGTACTTGTACTTGTACTTGTACTTGTACTTGTACTTGTACTTGTACTTGTACTTGTACTTGTACTTGTACTTGTACTTGTACTTGTACTTGTACTTGTACTTGTACTTGTACTTGTACTTGTACTTGTACTTGTACTTGTACTTGTACTTGTACTTGTACTTGTACTTGTACTTGTACTTGTACTTGTACTTGTACTTGTACTTGTACTTGTACTTGTACTTGTACTTGTACTTGTACTTGTACTTGTACTTGTACTTGTACTTGTACTTGTACTTGCACTTGTACTTGTATTTGTACTTGTACTTGTACTTGTACTTGTACTTGTACTTGTACTTGTAACCTAACCTTGTCATAGTCACGAACTTCGTGTTACTCTCAAAATCCTTAATTGTTTTCCATACCCTTAGTTGTTTTATGTCTGATATTGCGTCGCTTTCTAAGTACCGATGTCTGTTAGACGCGAAAGCCGGTCAATGACAGGAAATGGTTCAACATGTTATAATCCCCATAGGTTCTGCATATTCTATAACTTGCCGCACCGATTTTGTCACTTATGTTGCAGCATGTGCATGCTCGTAGTCTCATGTGTCCCTTAATGAAACAGAAATATTCACTGATCTCCTTCTTAGTTCCTTTCAGTAATAGCCTCGTCCCCTTACGGTTCGGATCTTCCCATAGGATTTTCGCCATCCTGCCGACCATTTTGCTGTTCCACAGTGTTTCACATGCGCCTTCATCACCCACGTAATATCTCGGACTTCGTCAATCCGAAAGGCTTCGGGTTAACCAAGTTTATTGAGGCCAGTTCTCTGACCTACACTGCCAATTAGTCTGCTTTTTTTATTTCCCTTTACTCCGTCATGGCCTGGCACCCAAACGATCCGAGTCGCGTCACCCTCAGCGAAGCAGATAATCTGCTTCTTACATTCCAATACAGTTCGTGACCTTACCTACCTGGTTGTTACTGCCCTGATGGACAGTTAACAGTCCTAAAAGATGTTCACACCCGACGTCCTCGTGGGAACACCACCTCACGCCTTTCGTGATCGCCCGGATCTCAGCCTGTAGGTTCATATTATGTTAAGCCACGCGAAATAAATCTCAGTCCTTGGGTTCTAAAAGAAGATCCCCAGACCCACTCTGTCCTCTAGCTTTGATCCAACCCTGTATCATGATTTCCCAGATGGCAATACCAGAGTTTCGCCAATCCAAGACTGTGCCTATGGCATCAGTTTAACGCACTCGACCTTAAGTATAATCTCAGGTATCCGATCGGAATCCTCTTTAATCCACCCGGGTTTCCTATCGTTGCCTCGATTATACCACGTTGGAATGACCTGCTCCTACCCTATATCCATTGTCTTATCGCCTTAAAACTCATAGCCGCAGTGCCTTCACACTTAATCTGTATGGCAATGGGTTATCTAGAATAGTCTCCAGTGCCCTAGTGGGCGTGGACCTCATCGCTCTGCCTATGACAAGACAACATGTTTTCTGAACCTGTTGTATGGTCCTTATGTTGCACTTTTTCTTCATCGCAGTCCACCAAACTAGTGAGGCATACGTAAGCATTGGTCTAATCACGCTCCTGTACAGCCAGTGGACTATCCTCGGCTTCAGTACATATTTTGAGCCTACGGCCCGTCTATATAGTGTCCAACATCTGTGAGCCTTGTCGCTATGCTCCTGAATATGTCACTTTTAAGTAAGTTTTCAATCCAAGATAACTCTTAAGTATTTGACTTTGTCAGATATGGAAATCGTTTTGTTAAGGAAAAATGGTGCCTCACATTGGCCAAATTTCGTCTTTCTCATGAACAAGCAGATTTCAGTATTCTCTGGGTTAGCATTGAGACCCCCAGTCGAATGCCGTCTGTAAACCCCTTTCGGCCCTTCTGCATAGTAAATTCGGATCCTTTCGTCATAGAAGTACTACAACATCGTCTGCGTAGCAGACGAGTTCAAATCCCTCTTATTGCTTTAAACTCTTCTTAAATTTGCATCTTCTGCACGCCGCCAGAGGTTTTCATTTCATTCTGCTATTACCATCAAACTATGCTTCCGCCTTCTCTTACCACTCAGCTTACATTGTTATGTTACCTCAGTTGTATTACTTTTGAGAAAGTGTTCTTATAACACCTCTAGTTCTTCAAAATATCTTCCACTGTACTTGCCACCCTGCATGGTTTACTTAAAACTTTTCCGACGAACAGGTAAGCTTTCAATCAATGGTTGACAATGGCAAAAAAACAACTTACCATATTTCAGACAAGATACAATTGAACGAATCTTTTTTATGGCTCCAAAACTTGTTCACTATTTTGGTGATGTGAATTGATTGTAGTTTTTTACTCACCATCTCTTTTATAAGCTCGCTATTTTCCATTTCTCTAAGTGTAACAATTATGGCTGAATGATGAGGACATCTAGGATTGCTGATGATGACGATGATGTTGCTGTTGTTGGTGTTAACACTGCGCTTATCCGCAACAGCCGCATTTATTTAATTTTATTCCTTCATCACACTTATCGTCTTATCGCATCGATGGTAAATAGTCAAGGCTGTGTCAGTATGTCTCTCTCTCTCTCTTTCTCTCGCAGTTGTGGTGTTTTTTTGTTGTTTTGATTTTTTCCTCTAGCCACATCTTCTACGAACGCATTTGTCGCCATGTCTCTCTGGCTCGTTGATTGTTGTTGTTGTTGTCTCATTGGTTTTGTTGTTGTTAAAATCATTTTAAACCGCCATCAATAAGAAAAAAAAAAATCCATTTAAGATGCGTATGCCAAAGGAAAGACGATTAAATGATAGTGGCAGCTGAGTTTCGATTGAAATATTCAAAGTGAGGTGAGGACAACGGCAGAGATACACACACACACACCCATAAAACAGAACAAAAAACATTGAACACAAGACATTTCTTAATAAACGAGGTTAAAGGACTTCAACGAATTTAAAATCCACTTGACAACATGGTTGAATTGGAACTTGAGAATCAAACTAAAGAAGACAGTACATCGTAAATTTGATAAACATTTTAATAAAGAGGGAGTTTTGATGTAAACATGGAGCATTTTTTATAAATGATAGCTTCGAATTTAATCTAAACAGGGTTCTAAAATGAGTTTTTCTATACTCATATGTGACAATTCGAGAAAACCGACGATGTGGAGCAATGAAAAGTGAACCTTTATTAAAATGAGCATTTTTATACCCTCCACCATAGGATGGGGGTATACTAATTTAGTCATTCTGTTTGTAATACCTCGAAATATGCGTCTAAGACCCCCTAAAGTATATGTATTCTTGATCGTCGTGACGCTCTACGTCGATCTAGCAATGTCCGATCGTCTGTCCGTCCGTCTGTCTGTCTGTCGAAAGCACGTTAACTTATGAAGGAATAAAGCTAGGCGCTTGAAATTTTGCACAACTACTTTTTTGTTAGCGTAGGTCGGTTGGGAATGTAAATGAGTCAAATCGGTCCATGTTTTGATATAGCTGCCATATAATCCGATCTTGAGTCTTGACTTCTTGAGCGCGCAATTCTCTTTCAAAGTGACTGAAATGACAGGTTGTGTTTTGGTATCACTTGCAACAACTGTGCTAAATATGACTCAAATTAGTTCATAACCTGATCTAAACCGATCATTGGTCTTGACTTCTTTACCCACTAGAGGGCGCAATTCTTATCCAATATAGCTGTAATTTTGCACGTGGTCTTTTGCTGGCACTTGCAACAACTGTGTTAAGAATGGTTCAAATCGATTCATAACCTGGTATAGCTGCCATATAAACCGATATGGTATCTTGACTTCTTGAGACTCTAAAGGGCGCAGGTATTATCCGATTTGGCTGAAATTTTGTACAACGGCTTCTCTCATGTTTGCCTAAAAAGAGATACCGTGGCGAGAGCTCGACAAATTCGATCCATGGTGGAGGGTACATAAGATTCGGCCCGGCCGAACTTAGCATGCTTTTACTTGTTACTTGTTATACCCACCACCGAAGAATGGGGGTATATTCATTTTTTCATCCCGTCTGCAACACATCGAAATATCCATTTCCGACCCTATAAAGTTTATATCTTTTTGATCGTCGTAAAAATCTAAGACGATCTAGCCATGTCCGTCCGTCTGTCCGTCCGTCTGTCCATCCGTCTGTCCGTTGAAATCACGCTACAGTCTTTACAAATAATGATGTTGAGCTGAAACTTTGCACAGATTCTTTTTTTGTCCACACCAGGTTATGTTCGAAGATGGGCTATATCGGTCTATATCTCGATATAGAGTCCATATAGGCCGATCCGCCGATTTAGAGTCTTAGGCCCATAAAAGCCACATTTATTATCCGATTTTGCTGAAATTTGGGACAGTGAGTTGTGATAGGCCTTTCGACATGCTTCCATAATTTGGCCCAGATCGGTCCAGATTTGCATTTAGCGGCGTTAGGCCCTTCGAAACCCTTCTTCAATTTGGCCCAAATCGGTCAAGATTTGGATATGGCTGCCTTATATACCGATCCGCCGATTTAGGGTCTTAGGCTCATAAGAGGCGCATTTATTGTCCGATGTAGCCGAAATTTGGAGCAGTTAGGGCCTTCAACACTCTTCTTCAATTTGGTCTAGATCGGTGCAGATTTGGATATAGCTGTCATAAAGACTGATCCGCCGATTTAAGGTCTTAGGCCCATAAAAGGTCCATTTATTGTCCGATGTCGCCAAAATGTGGGACAGTGAGTTGTGTTAGGTCCCTCAATATCCTTCTTCAATTTGGCTCCGATCGGTCCAGATTTGGATATAGCTGTCATATAGATCGGTCTAAAAGGCGCATTTATTGTCCGATGTCGCCAAATTTTGGGACAGTAAGTTGTGTTCGGGTTGTCGATATTATTCTGCAATTTGGTCCACATCTGTTCAGATTTGGATATAGCTGCTATATAGACCGATCTCTCGAATTAATGCTTTGGGCCCATAAAAGGCGCATTTATTGTCCGATTTTGCCAATATTTGGGATAATGAGTTGTGTTAGGCCGCTGGACTTTCCACTGTAATTTAGCCCCGATCAGTCCAGATTTGGTTATAGCTCCCATATAGACCGATCTCTCGATTTAAGGTTTTGGGTCCATAAAAGGCCCATTTATTGTCCGATTTTGGCAAAATTTTGAACAGTGAGTTGTGCCAAGTCTATCGACATCCTTTTGCAATTTGGCCAAGATCGGTCTAGATTTGGTTATAGCTCCCATATAGACCGATCTCTCGATTTAAGGTTTTGGGTCCATAAAAGGCGCATTTATTGTCCGATGTCGCCAAATTTTGGGACAGGAAGTTAAGTTAAGCCCCTCGACATATTTCTGCAATTTGGCCTAGATCGGTCCAGATTTGGATATAGCTCCCATATAGACCGATCTCTCGATTTAAGGTTTTGGGCCCATAAAAGGCGCATTTATTATCCGTTTTTGCTGAAATTTGAGACACTGAGTTGAGTTGGGCCCTTCGATATCTTTCTGCAATTTGGCCCAGATCGGTCCAGATATGGATATAGCTGCCATATAGACCGATCTCTCGATTTAGGGTCTTGCGCCCATAAAAGGCGCAGTTATTGTCCGATATCGTCGAAATTTGGTACAGTAAGTTGTGCTAGGCTCTTCGAGATCTTTCTGCAATTTGGCCCAGATTTGGATATAGCTGCCATATAGACCGATCTCTCGATTTAAGGTTTTGAGCCCATAAAATGCGCATTTTTGGTCCGATATCGCCGAGATTTGGGACAGTAAATTGTGTTAGGGCCTTCGATATCCTTCTTTAATGTGGCTCAGATCGGTCCAGATTTGGTTATAGTTGCTATATAGACCGATATCTCGATTTAAGGTTTTGGGTTTACGTATATACCCGAGATGGTGGGTATTCAATGTTCGGCCCGGCCGATATTAACGCCTTTTAAATTAAACACTGTGTCACCCACTGTTGAGTTGCCAGTGTTAGGTTCTTGTTACACTAAATAACCCACCCATCCAACTAAAACTGAATCTAAAAATGTAGGGCATCACAGGCAGAACTTTAAGATTAGTGGGAATTTGTCAATGACAGGACATGGACATTTTCTGTGATTGATTGCAATGCAAATTATGAGATTCTTAAGCAGATTACTGACCTTTCAGTTAGGAGGGTAAGCGTATTTTTTGCATTTTATTGCTCTCCTAAGATTTCTAATGATTTTAAGACACTTTCTGGGCATGTTCATTTGGGTGTGATGGCTGTGAAGCCACCCCGAAATGGTTGACAGATGTTAAGCATGGCGGTGAGATAATAAAAAATGAAAGCCACAGAAGCAGTGAAAAAGAAACGCCAGGCATCTGTTGGAATTTATAAGACTTTTTTTTTGGTTTTGTGGGGACTTGGAAGGGAAATGTTGGTCTGTTTTTTTTTTTTTTCTTCTTCAGCCCTTATATTGTTCAAGACCATAAGGTAAATCTGCCATTGGAATTCGACACTACCTTGATTACACAACAGAAATGCTCAATTATTGAAAAGGAAATGTTAAGGATGACAATGATGATGATGATGATGACGACAAGACGGCGGTGGTTTGAGTCGGAATCACTTTGGGGGGTTATTTGGGCCAAGGTAAGAAAAAATATTGATCTATTTCGGTTGTCACCAATTTCCTGTTATGCTCGTTTTCCTTATGCCTCTATTTGCCTTACATGCCATTGGTATTCCCATTTGGATGTCATTCATCCAATTGTTGTAATCTCTTTTTGGAGGGGGACAATATTCTACAACAAAAGAACAAAATGGAAATAAACCCCCAAAAACATAATCTGACCAAAAAATATGAGTGAATACTTTTTCCGCTTGAATTCAAAGCGGAGGGGAAAAAGCAAATCGTTGGCAGCTATTGTCCTTATAATCCCTTTGCAGTTAATTTAAGTTTTTCAAAAAAGGGATGTAAACGCAGATGATGAAGAAGGAAAAGAATGGTGGGCAAGGCATATCCAATAAGCAGGGATAAGGCTATGAAAAAGTGTATGAAAAACGGAAGAAATTAATTTCGTGTTCAATCATCATTAAACTTTATTACACATGATTTAATATCGTCCTTTTCAAAAATGAGGGGTGTGGACAGAGGTGACGGAGAAATAGCATCAACGCTGACAAAAGGTCCATAGGGCACACATTTACTTTAAACCGATTCTTGCATACATCTATGGCTTCATACTCATCCTTCATCATTTTTGCAGGCTCTATGGCCATGGAAGGAGGTGTCGTCTTATTTTGACACTGAAAAAGTCTTGCTCGATACATTTTATAGCGCGACAGGCGTGAATTATAACACTCTGCGTGTTGAGAAATTAATTATTTAAGCGGCGTATGTGTCGCGCGCTGCGAGAGTGTCTGTCTTCTGTCTTTCATTGTCGTTAAAATTTTCCACTGAATCTAAGTGGAGTGTAAGTAGTTATCACATTAGCATTAAATGCCACTTGCACACATTTACACACACCCTTGCCCTTGCCACCCACACACGTATATACCGCACATAGACACTCACTCCTTTGCCCATATGGAGCTATATAAACGCATAAACCATATATGCCGGCATATCTGTGCTCCCATGCCTGTCTTGCTGTTCAAATATCCTGCCGGCTGGCTGGCAAAGATGGATAAAAGTAGTCAACAAGATGATGATTTTTGTATAAAAAATTTACCACCCCCCACCCTCACCTTTAAATTCCCCCTACCCGCACATAGGAAGATTTGAATTGAAAACCTTTAATAGGACTGAATGAATGTTAGAAAAAGTAATTAAAAACAAGTAAGGAAAGGCTAAAGTCGGATAGAGCCGACCAATTAATACCCTACACCAGTCCCTTAAGTGGAAATTGTGGGCCATATCTTATCCTGAACCAAATTTAGTGGATTTTGGTGAAGGTTTTCAGATAGGTTGTAAACATCCGTATTAAATTTCGAGCAAATGTGTTCAAAATTGCAAAAACTACGGCTCTTTATGTTCAAATAGGGCGTCGCATACGTATTTGGGAGCTAAATAGAAATCTGAACAGATTTTGGTAAAATTGAAAAAAAAAAAAAAAAAACAAATAAAAAGGCGTTAAGTTCAGCCGGGCCGAATCTTATATATATACCCTCCACCATAGATCGCATTTGTCGAGTTCTTTTCCCCATATCTCTTTTTAGTAAAACAAAATGACAAACGAAAAAAATTGCTATAATATTGGAGCTATGTCAAGTTATGGTGCGGTCTGAACTCAATGTTGGAGACCATAGTGGAAGTCATTGTGTAAAATTTCAGCCAATTCGAGTGAGAATTGTGCCCTTTAGGGTCTTTAGAAGTTATAAAGAGGTCTCGGTTTATATGGGAGCTATATAAGGCTATGGACCGATTCGGACCATATTTGATACGTATGTTGAAGGTCATGGGAGAAGCCGTTGTACAAAATTTCGGCCGAATCGGATAATAATTACGCCCTCTGGAGGCTCAAGAAGTCAAGATCCTAGATCGGTTAAAATGGCAGCTAAATCAGGATATGGACCGATTTGAAACACATTTGGTACAGTTATTGGAAGTCATAATGAAACACCTCGTGCAAAATTTCAGCCACATCGGATAAGAATTGTGCCCTCTAGAAGCTCAACAAGTCAAGACCCCAGATCGGTTTATATGGCAGCTATATCAGGTTAAAGGCCGATTTCAACCATTCTTAGCACAGTTATTGAAAGTCATAACACAACACCTCGTGCAAAATTTCAGCCAAATCGGATAAGAATTGCTCCCTGTAGAGGCTCAACAAGTCAAGACCCCAGATCGGTTTATATGGCAGCTATATCAGGTTATAGGCCGATTTAAATTATACTTAACACAGTTGTAGAAAGTCATAACACAACACCTCATGCAAAATTTCAGCCAAATCGGATAATAATTGCGTGCTCTAGTGGCTCAAGAAGTCAAGACCCCAGATCAGTTTATATGGCAGCTATATCAGGTTATAGGCCGATTTGAACTATTCTTAGCACAGTTGTTGAAAGTCATAACACAACACCTCATGCAAAATTTCAGCCAAATCGGATAATAATTGCGTGCTCTAGTGGCTCAAGAAGTCAAGACTCCAGATCGGTTTATATGGCAGCTATATCAGGCTATGGACCGATTTCAATCATACTCAGCACAGTTGTTGAAAGTCATAACACAACACCTCATGCTAAATTTCAGCCACATCGGATAAGAATTGTGCCCTCTAGAAGCTCAACAAGTCAAGACCCCAGATCGGTTTATATGGCAGCTATATCAGGTTATAAGCCGATTTGAACTACTCTTGGCACAGTGATTGAAAGTCATAACAAAACACATCATGCAAAATTTCAGCCAAATCGGATAGGAATTGCTCACTGTAGAGGCTCAAGAAGTCAAGACCCCAGATCGGTTTATATGACAGCTATATAAGGCTATGGACCGATTTCAACCATACTCAACAAAGTTGCTGGAAGTCATAACAAAACGCGTCGTGCAAAATTTCAGCCAAATCGGATAATAATTGCGCGCTCTAGTGGCTCAAGAAGTCAAGACCCCAGATCGGTTTATATGCAGCTATATCAGGTTATAGGCCGATTTGAACTATTCTTAGCACAGTTGTTGAAAGTCATAACACAACACCTCATGCTAAATTTTAGCCACATCGGATAAGAATTGTGCCCTCTAGAAGCTCAAGAAGTCAAGACCCCAGATCGGTTTATATGGCAGCTATATCAGGTTATAGGCCGATTTGAACTATTCTAAGCACAGTTGTTGAAAGTCATAACACAACACCTCATGCTAAATTTCAGCCAAATCGGATAATAATTTCGTGCTCTAGTAGCTCAAGAAGTCAAGACCCCAGATCGGTTTATATGGCAGCTATATAAGGTTAAAGGCTGATTTAAACTATACTTAACACAGTTGTTGAAAGTCATAATACAACACTTCATGCAAAAGTTGAGCCAAATTGGATAAGAATTGCTCCCTGTAGAGGCTCAAGAAGTCAAGACCCCAGATCGGTTTATATGGCAGCTATGTAAGTTTATAGGTCGATTTGAACCATTTTTAATACAGTTGTTGGAAGTCATAACACAACACCTCATGCAAAATTTCAGCCAAATCGGATAAAAATTGCTCCCTGTAGAGGCTCAAGAAGTCAAGACCCCAGATCGGTTTATATGGCAGCTATATCAGGTTATAGGCCGATTTAAACTATTCTTAGCACAGTTGTTGAAAGTCATAATAAAACACCTCATGCAAAAGTTGAGCCAAATTGGATAAGAATTGCTCCCTGTAGAGGCTCAAGAAGTCAAGACCCCAGATCGGTTTATATGCAGCTATATCAGGTTATAGTCTGATTTGAACTATTCTTAGCACATATGTTGAAAGTCATAACACAACACCTCATGCTAAATTTCAGCCAAATCGGATAGGAATTGAACACTCTGGACGCTCAGGAGGTCAAGACCCCACATCGGTTTATATGGCAGCTATATCAGGCTATGTACCGATTTCAACCATACTCAGTACAGTTGTTGAAAGTCATTACTTAAAACTTCATGCAAAATTTCAACCAAATCGGATAGGGATTGCGACCTCTAGTGGCTTAGGAGGTCAAGATCAAAAATCGGTTTATATGTCAAACATGGACCGTAAGAAGTATTTGTGGAAAATTTCAAGCGTCTAGCTTTACTCCTTCGAAAATTAGCGTGCTTTAGACAGACAGACGGACGGACGGACAGACGGATGGATGTGGCTAGATCGACTTAAAATGTCATAATGATGTACATGTATTCTTGTAATCAAGGTACAGGTCGCATTTTATTGTCCGATTTTCACAAAATTTTGCATAAGTGTTTTTTTTTGGTCCGAGGACCAGATTGTGATATAGCTCCCATATATATCTTTTATCCGATGTGCACTTTTAAAGCTGTAGAAGCCACAATTTTGGTCCGATCCTTACAAAATTTGGCACAATGTGTTTTTTTAACGTCCCAAAATGGTTGCAAAATTTTATTGAAATCGGTCCAGATTTAGATATAGCTCCCATATATATCTTTCATCCGATATGCCCTTTTAAAGCTGTAGGAGCCACAATTTTGGTGCGATCTCTACCAAATTCGGCATGAAATGTTTCGTGTGATGTCCCAATATGTGTGCAAAATTTCATCTAAATCGATTCAGGTTTAGATATAGCTCCCATATATAACTTTCGTCCGATTTGACCTATTAAGGCTGTAGCAGGCACAATTTTGGACCAATCTTTACAAAATTTGGCACGAAGTGCTTTTTATGACGTACCAATATGTGTGCAAAATTTCATCATAATCGGATCAGATTTATATATAGCTCCCATGTGTATCTTCCATCCGATGTGCCCTTTTAAAGCTGTAATAGCCACAATTTTGGACCCATCCTTACAAAATTTAGCATAGAGCGTTTTATTCAACCTGCTCATATGTGTGCAAAGTTCCATAAAAATCGGTGCAGATTTAGATATAGCTACCATATATATTTTTCATCCGATATGGCCTTTTAAGGCTGTAGAAGCCACAATTTTGGTCCGATCTCTACAGAATTTTTCATGAGATGGTTTAGTTGACATCCCAATACGTGTGCAAGATTTCATCAAAAACGATTTAGATAAAACTCCCATTTATATCTTTTATGCGTTTCGGCTTACATTTACAATATGGATTTTCAATGCGTTACGACCTATTACCCTCCCCATTGTCATTGGCTTTAATTTTAGTTTCTTGAGTTAAAAAAATTCCTCATTTTACTGGGATTTTAAAGCGTCTTAACATGTGAATGCTTCGTTAAGCATTTCAACGGGCCTACCAAACCACGTGCTCTACGCTCTACATTATCCACTCACACACACACACACTTGCTATGGTACATTGAGATTCATTCATTCACACACACGCGCACACTCTTACTAACGCCTTGGGTCTCAACATTAAAGAGGACTCACTTCCATCTAAAATAGAATTTTCTTTGTACAAAACACATGGGAAATGTGTAAGGAAATCAGGACACAGTAATAATGCGGGTTAGTTAACTTCCGCTACTTATATGCCTGCCTGCCTATCTGTGTACTTATGTTTGTGTTAGCATATGGTGTGTATTCGGAAGGAAGTCATCTCTCATCGCAACGAAACGAACATGAAAGGAGTAAATCCCACAAACTAAAGCCAAAGAAAAACTGTGATACTCTAATTGGGCTCTCTAACAGAAGCCACATGCAATGGATATGGAAATTAAGGATATCTCAAGTCAGGCACCTCCCAAGCCACCCCGTTTACATGATGTGCTAGTCGATAACACTCAAAATGTAATGCCAAAGAAAAAACGTTTACAATTTCAAAGTCCACTTTTGAATGAAGTGCAACAACCCCTCTCCTCACCAATGCCACCGAATAGCCAACAAATCAAACCTCCAATTTTGGTGGGTGGTCAACAGAAGCGTCGTGTTGACACCCCAATTGTTATGCTTAAGACTACAACGCAACTTTCCCACCCTACGCAAGAAAGGACACATCGAAAGTTTAGAGGCAGCATAGAAATGCGAGGAGATATTTTAACCATAAAATCTACTATGGGAGATTCTTTGCAGTGTGATGAGTTGTCCGAACCACAATTGATTTTTGATGCACAGAGTACTATAAAACAGAAGGTGGAACCACGTCTCTCCCAAGGTTGTACGAGTTTAATGCATGCCTGCCAGCAGGGCGATATTGCTGAAGTTCTAGAGCAATTGCGTTCCAAGGTAAGTGAAACACAACATGTTTTTGTTTTAACCAGAGATTTTTGTTTTTTATACCCTCCACCATAGGATGAGGGTATACTAATTTCGTCATTCTGTTTGTAACACCTCGAAATATGCGTCTGAGACCCCATAAAGTATATATATTCTTAATCGTCATGACATTTTAAGTCTATCAAGCCATGTCTGTTCGTCTGTCCGTCCGTCCGCCTGTCTGTGGAAAGCACTCTAACTTTCGAAGTAGTAAAACTAGCCGCTTGAAAATTTGCCCAAATACTTCTTATGAGTGTAGGTCGGTTGGGATTGTAAATGGGTTAATCGGTCCATGTTTTGATATAGCTGCCATATAAACCGATCTTGGGTCTTGACTTCTTGAGCCTCTAGAGGGCGAAATTCTCATCCGATTTGACTGAAATTTTGCACATGGTGTTTTGGTATCACTTCCTACAACTGCGCCTGAAGTCTGTTTCAAATCGGTTCATGTTTTGATATAGCTGCCATATAAACCCAACTGATTCAGGAAGCATGGATCAAAGACGGCATAATAATGGGCATTGATAAGATGGCAAAAACATACAGTCGCGGTATTTTGGCCAAAAAGGGCTTAACTTTATTGATATCATTCGAAATCAGCTCTGCAACAGGGATCACACCGTAGTTTGCATATGGTCTGCATATTTCCATCATAACGATAATCTGCTGCCATTTACAGATGAGGTCCTGAACCTAATCCTCTGCTGTAGGGATACGAATATGCTTTAATACTGACGCTCACCACGATTTTTGGGGAAGTACAAGCACTCATAAGTATTTGCGAATTCATGGGTGACTGGCACAGTTGCTGAAAATCATAATGGAGCAATACTTGCAAAAAAATTTTAGCCAAATTTTTTAATTTCCAGGGGCTCAAGAAGTCAAATCGGGAGTTAGGTTTCTATGGGAGGTATGTACAAATCTGAGCCGCTATTGCTCATTTTCAATCACCCAGCGTCAATAGTTTGTGCAAGTGTCTGTGCAATATTTCAAGCAGCTAGCTTTACGCGTTCGACGGCCATCACGATTTCGACTGACGAACGAATGGACGGACTCAGAATGTCGAGAGGATCAATAATATTGGGTTGCCCAAAAAGTAATTGCGGAATTTGCATATCGTCGGCGTTGACAAATTTTTACACAGCTTGTGACTCTGTAATTGCATTCTTTCTTCTGTCAGTTATCAGCTGTTACTTTTAGCTTGCTTAAGAAAAAAAGTGTAAAAAAAGTATATTTGATTAAAGTTCATTCTAAGTTTTATTAAAAATGCATTTACTTTCTTTTAAAAACTCCGCAATTACTTTTTGGGCAACCCTATATATATGCTTTATGGGGTCTTTGATAAATATTTCGAGGTGCAAGGCCACCGTAGCGCTGAGGTTAGCATGTCCGCCTATGACGCTGAACGCCTGCGATCGAATGATGGTGAGACCATCAGAAACAATTTTCAGCGGTGGTTTTCCCCTTCTAATACTGGCAACATTTGTGAGGTACTATGCCATGTAAAACTTCTCTCCAAAGAGGTGTCGCATTGCGGCACGCCGTTCGGATTCGGCTATAAAAAGGAGGCCCCTTATCATTGAGCTTAAACTTGAATCGGACTGCACTCATTGATATGTGAGAAGTTTGCCCCTGTTTTTTAGTGGAATGTTCACGGGCAACATTTGCATTTGGATAATAATTTCGCCCTCTAGAAGCTGAAGAAATCAAGATCTCTATTTGTTTTTTTAAACTCCCCACCGAAGGACAACACATCGAAATATCAATTTCCGACCCTATAAAAAACATATATTCTTGATCGTCGTAAAAATCGATCTAGCTATGTCCGTCCGTCTGTCCGTCCGTTTCTATGTCCGTTTGTCTGTCCGTTTGTCTGTCCGTCCGTCTGTCTGTCCGTCCGTCCGTCGGTCTGTCCGTCCGTCTGTCCGTCCATCTGTCCGTCCGTCTGTCCGTCTGTCCGTCAGTCTGTCCGTCTGTCTGTCCGTCTGTCTGTCCGTCTGTCCGTCTGTCTGTCCGTCTGTCTGTCCGTCTGTCTGTCCGTCTGTCTGTCCGTCTGTCTGTCCGTCTGTCTGTCCGTCCGTCTGTCCGTCCGTCGGTCTGTCCGTTTGTCTGCCCGTCCGTCTGTCTGCTGAAATCACGCTACAGTCTTTAAAATTTGAGATATTGAGCTGAAATTTTGCACAGATTTTTTATTTGTCCATAAGCAGGTTAAGTTCGAAGATGGGCTATATCGGACTATATCTTGATATAGCCCCCATATAGACCGATCCGCCGACTTAGGGTCTTAGGCCCATAAAAGCCACATTTATTATCAGATTTTGATGAAATTTGGGACAGTGAGTTGTGTTAGGCCCTTTTACATCCCTCGTCAATTTGGACCAGATCGGTCTAGATTTGGATATAGCTGCCATATAGGCTGATCCGCCGATTTAGGGTCTTAGGCCTATAAAAGCCACATTTTGTATCCGATTTTGCTGAAATTTGGGACAGTGAGTTTTGTTAGACCCTTCGACATCCTTCTTTAATTTGAACTAGATCGGTCCAGATTTGGATATAGCTGCCATATAGGCTGATCCGCCGATTTAGGGTCTTAGGCCTATAAAAGCCACATTTATTATCCGATATCGCCGAAATTTGGGACAGTGAGTTGTGTTAGACCTTTAGACATCCTTCTTTAATTTGACCTAGGTCTGTTCAGATTTGGATATAGCTGCCATATAGGCCGATCAGCCGATTTAGGGTCTTAGGCCCATAAAAGCCACATTTATTATCCGATTTTTCTGAAATTTGGGACAGTGAGTTGTGTTAGGAACTTCGAGATCCTTCTTTAATTTGACCTAGATCGGTCCAGATTTGGATATAGCTGCCATATAGGCCGATCCGCCGATTTAGGATCTTAGGCCCATAAAAGCCACATTTATTATCCGATTTTGCTGAAATTTGGGACAGTGAGTTGTGTTAGACCCTTTGACATCCTTCTTTAATTTGACCTAGGTCTGTTCAGATTTGGATATAGCTGCCATATAGGCCGATCAGCCGATTTAGGGTCTTAGGCCCATAAAAGCCACATTTATTATCCGATTTTTCTGAAATTTGGGACAGTGAGTTGTGTTAGGAACTTCGAGATCCTTCTTTAATTTGACCTAGATCGGTCTAGATTTGGATATAGCTGCCATAAAGGACGATCTCTCGGTTTTAGGCTTTGGGCCCATAAAAGGCGCATTTATTGTCCGAAATCGCTGAAATTTGGAACAGCGGGTTGTGTTAGGCTCTTCAACGTCTTTCCTTAATTTGGCCCAGATTAGTCCAGATTTGAACAACGCTGCCATACAGACCGATCTCTCGATTTAAAGATTTGGGGCCATAAAAGGCGCATTTATTGTCCGCTTTCGCCGAAATTTGGGACAGTGAGTTGTGTTAGGTCCTTCGACATACTTCTGCAATATGGCGCAGATCGGTTCAGATTTGGATCTAGCTGCCATATAAACCGATCTCTCGATTTAAGTTTATGGGGCCATTAAAGACGCATTTATTGTCCGATTTAACCAACATTTGGGACAGTGAGTTGTTTTAGGCCCTTCGACATCCCTCTTCAATTTGGTCAAGATCGGTCTAGATATGAATATAGGTGCCATATAGACCGATCTCTCGATATAAAGTCCTGGCCCCATAAAAAGCACGTTCATGATACGATTTCATTGAAATTTGACACAGTGACTTAAGTTAGGCTTTTCGACATCCGTGTCGTTTATGGTTCAGATCGGTCTATATTTGGATATGGCTATCAAAAAGACCAATATTTTGTTCTACAAAATTGTTTTAATGACTTAGACCACTCAATGTCTGTGTCGAACTTGGTCCAAATAGGACCTTATTTCGATATAGCTGCTATGGGGGCATAAGTTATGCATTTTTCACCGAATTATGACGATAGGTGGTAAACATATATACCCGAGGTGGTGGGTATCCAACTTAATTTAACACCTTTTTAGTTTTTTTTTCTTAAAATTGTTCATATATTGTAGATCTCACGCAATCTTGTAGAGAATTTTTGAGCAGTAACCAGCAAAAAATATAGAGAATTTTGAAAATCGGACCATAAATGAGGATTTGGCAACCCGTAAAATTTCATCGAAAAGCCTGGCTGATCAAATTCAAGTCCCTGAACCATTTTAAATTTCATAGCACTATCTCTACCCTTTCTTAAATGGCAAATCTTTTACTAGTTTTTTTGCGATCTGTGCCACTGTGCGTCTGTAGAGATGACTCAGTTTGGCTTCATTTTACGAATCCTATGAATCATGGTGGTTGACTGTATGATTGAGGTACGATACAATGCAATTGCACAGACCTCAGCCTGAAAGACCGTACACTCGTCCGGCAATCTCAGAGATATACTGATATTGAGTGCATCAGAGAAGACCCCCAATCCAGTCCCCGTCTCGATCTATGTAGATCGAGGTTGCATCCTCCTCAAGTTCAGCATTCGTCCTCCACTCTTAGGAAATCGAACAGCGAATGCCCTCACTCCAATTGGCACTGGTGTCAGGTAGTCGAAGATCCTCCTCAGTCTACCCTCCGCACCCATAACACCCAGAATCGAACCTAATCATTTGAATGACGCAGTAGGTTATGCGCAAACAAAACAACTATGGGTTGAATGATCTTTAAAAAATATTAAAACCCTTATGTCGATGGAGAAAGTTCATCTGATCGACATAATAGGAATCCTTATAGCGTGCAATAAGCCGATGCCGATGCACTGAAGTGGAAAATTGTCTTAATTTTCTATACTTGGATCTTTCTGCTTTAAGTGACTAAAGAAACCAAAAGCAAGGCTCATGCTTTTATGCTGTAAACTAAAATGATGAGTTGGTGGACCTTCTAAAGAGAAGAGAAGGTGTTTAGAACAAAAAAAAAGTTTACCACTTGGCACGTTGTCTAGTCTCTAGTAGGTATTATGGGTTGCCCAAAAAGTAATTGCGGATTTTTCATATAGTCGGTGTTGACAAATTTTTTCACAGCTTGTGACTCTGTAATTGCATTCTTTCTTCTGTCAGTTATCAGCTGTTACGTTAAGCTTGCTTTAGAAAAAAAGTGTAAAAAAAGTATATTTGATTAAAATTCATTCTAAGTTTTATTAAAAATGCATTTACTTTCTTTTAAAAAATCCGCAATTTGGGCAACCCAATATTTCGAAAACTTATATAACAGCCAGAATCATTTCGTAATAGAATATACACCACTGTTTCATCCCTGTTGCTGAGCAGCTTCATTGTAAGGGTTAACCAGGTTTCATTGTAAGGTAGAAACCATTTAATACTGTTATTGTTAATGTATAGCAAGTCTTTAACTAAATCTTTCCCTCTCAGTACACTTGGCCTATAAAAAATTAGAACTTGTTAAATGACATGTTTTCATAAGTTTTCTCCCCACTTCCCTGTGTTTTTTTCTACTATTCCTCCTTAAAAGAATCACCATAGGAAAATTGTCCTGATTACGGGTACCCTATACAGGATGAATTTATTCTTTGTGTCTTAGAAAAAATCAACGTGTTTATTTATTTATGGCAATGCCTTTTCCTTCCCTTGCCACAGCTCAAAAGGGTATATCGTTGAACTAGAAAAGCCGCCTGTAAGAGAGCCAAACAAAGCTGCAAGGAATAAATTATATGCAGCATGTTAGGTGAAAGGACATCTTACAGGATATGTATGGGCATGCATGCATGTCTGCATACTCTTTGCTCGCACAAATAGATAAACACACCCATAAGGAGCCAGCTTACTATCCCCTTCAATCAATGGCCTTGCTGAGTGACTGTGTCGTTGCAGATTGTCTTTCAGGGTAATAAAAAACACCAAAACAACAACAACAACTTCAAATGCCAATGGAGAGAAAGTTAAAGAGGAAACGGAAAAGGTGAAAGGCTTGCGATGAAAACATATGTTGTACACTTTGGCATGTTGTCGTTGTTGATATCAAACGTGTCAAGGTTTATAGAATGTGTTGCACTGGCACACTCTCATACCCTCACACTTTGCACCAAATGGAGAGCAGCAACAAGGTATTGCATGCACAGGCACCAACTACCTGTGCATAGTCCCCATTTAGTTTGCCTTTTTAAGGTTCATCACCAGTTCAGTAAACACTCAGTTCGTTGTTGTCGTCTCACTCTTTGTTGATGTTTCTGGAAACAGGAACAAAAACCTCTAAATACACGCAAGAGGAACAACAAGAATGTCAGCGACGCTGCCGAAGACCATGTTGTCAAATGCTGCTGTTTTTTTTTTTAAGCTGATGGCATGCATATTTACTGGATCCTGCTCCCGGTGCTGTTTTATCTTCCTCCTTTGCTTTGCTTTCGGCCTCTTTGGGTTTCTTTTTTTTTTCCAGACACTTGTCAATGTTGTTGCTGCCACTTAAGCTTATTATAGGATATGATTGCACTCCTGTTTGCAATATCGGAGTGTTTGCATATCCTTCATTTCTAGTTGGGAGGAGGAGAAGTTTTCGATACCCCTTAAGGATATATATTTCGTAGTTTTGATGTATATTTAGACCAATTGAATCACATATGGTATAAGTATTACTGCCATATATGAGATTTAGAGGGAATTTCGTCCCCATCGCAGTACATACGGAACATACGGTCAAAATAGACGTCATTGGGCAAATTTTCAGCCAATGGCATGCGCCCTTGGTTTATATAGGAGTTATATCCCTATACAATCTCTAACGTTTTTTATCTACAAGACGTTACTGTATAACATTCCAAGCGAATTGCCAAAGGTTTAGAATTCCGCCCCTTGGGCATTCATGAAGGTAAATCGGAAGTTTATTTATTGGGTTGCCCAAAAAGTAATTGCGGATTTTTTAAAAGAAAGTAAATGCATATTTAATAAATCTTAGAATGAACTTTAATCAAATATACTTTTTTACACTTTTTTTCTAAAGCAAGCTAAAAGTAACAGCTGATAACTGACAGAAGAAAGAATGCAATTACAGAGTCACAAGCTGTGAAAAAACTTTCCACGCCGACTATATAAAAAATCCGCAATTACTTTTTGGGCAACCTATATTGGAGCTACATCTACAAAACGTTACTGTGTAATATTTCAAGGGAATTGCCAAAGGCTTAGAATTCCGCCTTTTTGCATTAATGAAGGCAAATCGGAAGTTGGTTTTTTATACCCTCCACCATAGGATGGGGGTATACTAATTTCGTCATTTTGTTTGTAACACCGCGAAATATGCATCTGAGACCCCATATTTTCTTGATCGTCGTGACATTTAACAATGATCTGGCCATGTCCGTCCGTCTTTCCGTCCGTCTGTCTATCGAAAGCATGCTAACTTACGAAGGAGTAAAGCTAGCCGCTTGAAATCTTGCACAAATACTTTTTATTAGTGTAGGTCAGTTAGGATAGTCAATGGGCCGAATCGGTCCATGTTTTGAAATAGCTGCCTTATAAACCGGTCTTGGGTCTTGACGTCTTGAGCCTCTAGAGGGCGCAAAATTTTGGACAGTGCGTTATGTTAGGCCCTTTGACATCCTTCTTCAATTTGGTTCAGATCGGTCCAGATTTGGATATAGCTGCCATATAGACCGATCTCTCGATTTAAGGTTTTGGGCCCATAAAAGGCGCATTTATTGTCCGTTGTCGTCAAAATTTAGGACAGTGAGTTAGGTTAGGCCCCTTGACATTCTTCTGCATTATGGCACAGATCGGTACAGATTTGGATATAGCTGCCATATAGACCGATCTCTAGGTTTTAGGTTTTGAGGCCATAAAAGGCGCATTTATTGTCCGACGTCGCCGAAATTCGGGACTGTGAGTTGTGTTAGGCCTTCTGACATCCTTCTTCAATTTGGCTTAGATTTGTCCAGTTTTGGATATAGCTGTCATATAGACCGATCTCACGATTTAAGGTTTCGGGTCCCTTAAAGGCGCATTTATTGTCCGATTTCGCCGAAATTTGGGACAGTGAGTAACGTTAGGCCCTTTGACATCCTTCTTCAATTTGGCTCAGATCGGTCCAAATTTGGATATAGCTGCCATATAGACCGAGGTCTCGATTTGAGGTTTTAGGCCTATAATAGGTGCATTTGTCGCCGAAATTTGGGACAATGATTTGTGTTAGGCTCTTTACTATTACTAAAATTTTCATAATGGTTATAAAATCCAAGATTATCTTAGTTGCCTATGTATTCAGGTCTTTAAATCTTAAATCTTAAAACCCATTAGGATTTTCCCATAATGTTGTATAGAAATTTCTTAAGATGTTTTTTTTTCCAATAATTTTAATTTTAAGCATCATCATCATTTTCTTGCCCCGGAAAATAAATCAACGTAAAAATGTTAGTTAATCCCACACCATAAAACTTTTTATTTTAATAGAGACATTGTGTAGAGGTCATTGGATTTTATTAAAATCAATTTGCAACTACAGCGATTGGCGCTAATATTGATGATTCATGGGACTATGGCTAGATGGTATCATTGTTGCGCGTGTCACCAAATAGACAAGCGAGGTAATGTTCTTCTAGTCATGAAGAAAGGAAGGTCTTATCTGTTCTTTTTTTTTTGTTTGGAAGGACAAAGAAGTGTTGATATTAAAAGGAGGGATGACATGGCCGCCCAACTCTAACTTCGTCTCTCTCCCTCTCCTAGTCTCTCTTTGACAGGCAATAGCATCACATCATTCATTTTCATTCATTTCATGGCAAATTTCATTGAACTTCTCTATTCATACCATTGAGGGTTTTTTGTTTTCTCATTCATCTTGGGCTACTTTACCTTCGGCAGGGAACCAACCAACCCAGCATTGGCACCATGAATTCTAAATATTTTAAGCTTTGTGAAATAACCATTTGATCGCCTCAATGGTTGTTGGTTGTTGGTTGTTTTGCTGGAATGAGGCCCTAGGCATGACTGTCTACTTATAGAGAATTGGGTAGCTCCTCCATGGTAATGCTTTCAAAAGACACATCATCAGTCCGTTTGTTTTGGCATTCCAGCATCCACAGTTTGAAAGCAAAATGTCAGCAGTTTAATTGCTTCATAAACATATTTCTTCTCTTTTGGGTTGTTCTGGAAAAATGCTCGGTCTACTAGCTGGTCCTCATAATCATAGTCATAGTAACCATCAACATCAACGTCGTCATCATCATTATCATCATCATCATCATCGTCATCTGTCGTTTGGAATCTTTTTGTTTTGCTCTTTTGTTGGGAAAACTTTTGACTATGCTTGTCGGTTGATTCATTGGTTAGTTAGATCTGGCCTCTGCCAATGGATATTGGCTTTAGAGTAAAAATTTTGTGGTTCTTTGTGTGAATGGACAGTGGGTCAAAAGCCTTTAGAAATTCTTTTTTTAGAAAAAATGTCATCAAAAGTTTGTCTTATGAGAAAATGTTGTGTTCCAAGGGCCGTAAAAGAGATGGCGGTTTTTTGCCAGCAGATGGAAATGACTTATATGTCCCATCCTAATGTAGTTATTGGTTAGCTGTAGTTAATGTAGTTATTGCCTGTACCCAAAAAGGGGTACATGATTTTGTACCCACTAACTATCAACTAACTATCAACTAAAACTATACCTAACTATTGGGTTGCCCAAAAAGTAATTGCGGATTTTTTAAAAGAAAGTAAATGCATTTTTAATAAAACTTAGAATGAACTTTAATCAAATATGGTTTTTTTACACTTTTTTTCTAAAGCAAGTTAAAAGTAACAGCTGATAACTGACAGAAGAAAGAATGCAATTACAGAGTCACAAGCTGTGAAAAAATTTGTCAACGACGACTTTACTTTTTGGGCAACCTAATAAAAACAAGTATGAGCGTGCTAAGTTCAGCCGGGCCGAATCTTATATACCCTCCACTATGGATCGCATTTGTCGAGTTCTATGAGCGGTATCTCTCTTTAGGCGAACAAAGAATATTGAATAAGAACTGTTATGCTATTGGAGCTATATGAAGTTTTAGTCCGATTTGGACCTGAATGAATGCTGAACATTGTGGAAGTCATTGCGTAATATTGCAGTTTATTCGGATAAGAATTGCACCTTGTAGCGGCTCAATAAGCAAAATCGGGAGATAGGTTTATATGGGGGCTTTATCAAGCTATTGATCGATTTAGACCATTATAGGCACGTATGTTGAAGGTCTTGAGGGAAACTTTTGTACAAAATTTCTGCCAAATTGCGCTCTCTAGAGGCTTAAGAAGTCAAGATCCTAGATTGGTTCATATGACAGCTATATCAGGTGATGAACCGATTGGAACCATACTTAGTAGAGTTGTCGAAAGTCATGACGAAACACGTCGTGCCAAATTTCTGCCAAATCGGATGACAATTGCGCCCTCTAGAGGCTCTAGAGGCTCAATAAGTCAAGATCCCCGATCGATTTATATGGCAGCTATATCAGGTTATGTTCCGATTTGCGCCATACTTAGCACAGTTGTTGGAAGTCGTAATAAAACACCTTAAGCGAAATTTCAGCCAAATCGGATGAGAATCGCGCCCTCTGGAGGCTCAAGAAGTCAAGACCCAAGATCAGTTTATATGGCAGCTATATCAGGTTATGAACCTCATGCAAAATTTTAGCCAAATCGGGCGAGAATTGCTTGCTCTATTGGCTCAAGAAGTCAAGATTTAAACCATACTTAGCGTAGTTGTTGAAAGTGATACTAACACCACGTGCAAAATTGCGCCCTCTAGAGGCTCAAAAAGTCAAGACCCAAGATCAGTTTATATGGCAGCTATATCAGGTTATGTGCCGATTTGCGCCATACTTAACACAGTTATTGGAAGTCATAACAAAGCACCTCGTGCAAAATCGGATGATAATTGCGCGCTCTATTGGCTCAAGAAATCAAGACCCAAGATCGGTTTATATGGTATTCGTGCCAAATTTCAAGCGGCTAGCTTAACTCCCTCGAAAGTTAGCACGCTTTCGACAGACAGACGGACGGACATGGCTAGTTCGACTTAAAAAGACAGAACGATCAAGAATATATATACATTATAGGGTCTCATACGCATATTTCGAGTTGTTACAAACAGAATGACGTAATTAGGTAACCCCCATCCTGTGGTGAAGGGTATAACAAAACCTAGAAATCTATTCATTCATTGTTATTATGATTTGCCTTTTTTATACCCACCACCATAGAATGGGGGTATACTAGTCTAGTCATTCCTTTTATCACCCCCCGAAATATTGATCTGCGATCCCATAAAGTATATATAATGTGGATCGTGTCCACATTCTGAGTCGAACTGTCCGCCGTCCGTAAAGCAAGCCATTTTAAATTTTGCACAGTTACCATTTATTGATGTAGGTAGTTGGGGATTGCCAATGGGCCATATCGGTTCATATAAACCGATACCCGGGTTTGACTTCTTGAGCCCCAAAAGCCTCAATTTCTATCCCATTTGGCTGACATTTGGAACAAGGACAAGGACTGTTATGATTGCCAACATCCATGATAGGTTTGATTCATATCGGTCCATAAACAGTTATAGCCCCCATATAAACCGATCCCCGGATTTAACTACATGAGCCCCTGGAGGCCTCAATTTTCATCCAATTTAGCTGAAATTTGGAACAAAGACTTGCGTAATGACATCCAACATTCATGCTAAGAACGATTGGATACGGTCTACAAACAGATATAGCTCTCAAGTCAACCGATCCGCGGATTTGATTTCTTGGGTCCTTAGAAGCTTTAATTTTCATCCGAATTGGCTGAAATTTGGGACAAAGATTTGAAATATGACTTCCAATATCCATGCCAGGTATGATACGAAGCGGTATATAAACAGTTATAGCCCCCATATAAACCGATCCCCAGGTTTAACTTCTTGCGCCTCCGGAAGCCTTTTTAGCGGAATTCATGGTGGTGGGTACCTAATGTTCGGCCGAACTAAGTACGCTTTTAATTGTTGTACCCTCCACCATAGGATGGGGGTTACTAATTTCGTCCTTCTGTTTGTAACTCATCGAGTTACATAGCATAAGTCGGTTGGGATTGTAAATGGGCTATATCGGTCCATGTTTGTATATAGCTGCCAAATAAACCGATCTTGGATCTTGACTTCTTGAGCCCCTAGGGGGCCCAATTCTAGTCCGATTTGGCTGAAATTTTGCACGACGTGTTTCGTTATGACTTCCAACAACTGTACTAAGTATGGTTCCAATCCGTTCGTAACATGATATAGCTGTCATATAAACCGATATGGGGGTTTGACTTCTTGAACCTCTAGAGGGCGTAATTCCTATCCGATTTGGCTGAAATTTTGCACGACATGTTTCGTCATAACTTTGAACAACTGTACTAAGTATGGCTCAAATCCGTTCATAACCTGATATAGCTGCTATATAAACCGATCTGGGGTCTTGACTTCGTGAGCCTCTAGAGGGCGCAATTCCTATCCGATTTGGCTGAAATTTAGCACGACGTCTTTCGTCATGACTTCCAACAACTGTGCTAAGTATGGTTCAACTCGGCGCATAACCTGATATAGTTGCCATATAAACCGATCTGGGGTCTAGACTTCTTGAGCCTCTAGAGGGCGCAATTTCTATTCGATTTGGCTGAAGTTCAGTACAACGACTTCAACATACGTGTCAAATATGGTCTGAATTGGTCTATAACCTAATACAGCTCCCCTATAAAACGATCTCCCTATTTTTACTTTTTGAGCCCCTAAAGGGCGAAATCCTTATTCGATTTGGCTGAAATTTTGCACAATGACTTCTACTGTGGTCTCCAACATTCATTCCGAATCGGACCATACCTTTATATAGCCCCAATAGCATAGCAATTTAATTCCTATATCCTTTCCTTTTCGTTGTTTGCCTAAAAAGAGACACCGGAAAAATAACTCGACAAATGCGATCCATGGTGGTGGGTACCCAAGATTCGACCCAGCCCATCTTAGCACGCTTTTACTTGTTTTCTCTCTTCTTTTAATCACTGTCAAGCTTCTGCTGCAGTGTACCATTGTTATGAAGCTTAAAAATGACTAGGCGCCTTTTGTGTGGGCCTATGGTTGGTCTATGGCATCAATGCCAAAGGAATAACTAAAACCAAGTTAGCGTTTGAATAGGAAATTGGTTTAATTGAGCAAATACCCAAAATACGACATTTAGAATTACAAACGAGTAACGAAATTAAGCCGGTCTGATGCCATGGCCAAATGCACGCACCAATTTCAATGATGGGTAGAGAATGAGCGCGATGGGACCATTACTATACCCATCACCAAAGGATAGTCGGTATGCTAATCTAGACATTCCGTTTGTAACAGCTTGAAATATTAATTTGCGACGCCCTAAAGTATATATTTTCTTGATCGTATAGACATTCAAAGTCGATCTAGCTATGCCGGTCCTTCCATCCGTCCCGGTGTCCGTACGTCTGTGGAAATCATGAAAGCGGTCGTATGCGTAAAGCTAGCCGCTTAAATTTTTGCACAGATACTTCTTGTTGATGTAAGTCGTCGGGGATTGCTAATGGGCCAACTTGTTACAGATTTGGGTATAGCTCCCATATAAAGTTGTCTTTCGATTTGAGTTCTTGAGACCCTAGAAGCCTCATCCTTCAGCCGTTGGGGTGTATAACCTCATATAACTCCCATATAAACAGATCTCCCTTTAACTCTTGAGTTGCTAGAAGCCGGAATTATTATCCGATCGGGCTGAATTTTTGCTTATAGTGCTTTGTTATGACTTTCAACAATCTTGCCAAGCATAGCCCAAATCGGGGTACAACCTTATTTAACTCCCATATAAACCCATCTCCCCTTTAGTCTACGTTTTCCGAGAGGTGGGTTCCCAAAATTCGTCCCGGCCGAACTTAGCACATTTTTACTTGTGTTATTCTACCAAGCTATCAAGCCATATTCAGCAATACCACCACCTATATACCCACCTACCGACTAACTAAAACTATGCGGTGCGGCAGCATCAACAGCATGTCTATGTCCATCAGCCGCCATCGAAGTTTGAATCAAAAATTGACAGAGTTTGAGTTGGCCGACCGTTAAACATTTGGCCAAGTAATCGATGCCAAACAATGGCTAAAAACTGTCTTCGCATTTGCCTCCTACTTGGCGCAGCATGAGCTGCCCTTTCCTTCTCCCTCACTTTCTAATATTTATTCATTCCGTTCGTCATTCATGGCTTCCGGTGCTCATTATTCGCACAATTGGTAGGCATTCTATCAACCTCAACTCATCGCAGTACAATGTAGACAACAGCAGTAGGAGGGGTGGCCAGTGTTGCCACATCAAAGAAATACATATAGGCAAAATAAAATCTAAATAAAATCTAATTAAAAATGACTTAAATTTGGACTTTTTAGACCCTCCACTATAGGAAGGGGGTGTAATACTGTTGTCATTCCGTTATATATATTCTTGATCAGGGTAAAAATCTAAGACCATCTAGCCCTGTCCGTCCGTCTGTTGAAATCACGCTACAGTCTTTTAAAATAGAGATATTGAGCTGAAACTTTGCAAAGATTCTTTTTTTGTCCATAAGCAGGTTAAGTTCAAAGATGGGCTACATCGGACTATATCTTGATATAGCCTCCATATAGACCGATACGCCGATTTAGGGTCTTAGGCCCATAAAAGTCACATTTACCATCCGATTTTGCTGAAATTTGGGACAGTGAGTTGCGTTAGACTCTTTGACAAAACTCTGCATTTTGGCCTAGATCGGTTCAGATTTGAATATAGTTGCCATATAGACCGATCTCTCGATTTAAGGTCTTGGGCCCATAAAAGGCGCATTTATTGTCCGATTGCGCCGAAATTTTTGACAGTGTGTAAAGTAAGGCTCCTCGATATCTGTATGCAATATGGTTCAGATCGGTCCAGATTTGGATATAGCAGCCATATAGACCGATCTCTCGATTTAAGGTTTTGGGCCCACAAAAGGCCCATTTATTGTCCGATTGCGCCGAAATTTGGGACAGTATGTAAAGTAAGGCTCCTTGATATCTGTATGCAATATGGTCCAAATCGGCCCAGATTTGGATATAGCTGCCATATAGACCGATCTCTCGATATAAGGTTTTGGGCCCACAAAAGGCCCATTTATTGTCCGATTGCGCCGAAATTTGGGACAGTATGTAAAGTAAGGCTCCTTGATATCTGTATGCAATATGGTCCAAATCGGCCCAGATTTGGATATAGCTGCCATCTGGCAAGACACAAAGATTCCTTCCGATTCTGAATCCATATTTGGTAGACTAAGTGACTCTTATACCAATATTTCAACCACTGAATGAAAGATTGGGTAAGGCTGATGTCGATCGGAGACATGCAGCTATCGTGCAGACCTCAACAAGTCTGAAGGAGTTGTATCTTAGCAAGCTGAAGCTGCAAGTCAGCAGTCATTGCTGAACACTTGTATCGAGCAAAGAGTCTCAGTGGGAGGCCAGGCGGCACGGGCTTTTGCACAAATACTGAGTGCCTATGATGCTCGATACGACAAGGCGAGTCATTGGCGCCTTTCAAAAACCAAATTTGGCACAGCAACATCTATTATGGCCTCCAACATTCAAGCCAAATACGACTGAACCAAATCGGTTCAGATATGGATATGGCTCCCATATAAACCGATCTCCCGATTTGACTTTTTGAGCCCTAGGAAGCCGCAATTTTTGTGCGATTTGGCTGAAAATTTGCATGTAGAGTTCAGTTATGACTTCCAACTGTGCCAAGTACGGTCAAAATTGGCCAAGAACCGGATATAGCTACCATATAAACCGATTTCCTCTGGAAGCCTCAATTTTCATCCGATTTCGCTCATAGTATTCTGTTATGACTCTCAACAAGTGCGCCAAGTACGTTCCAATTTGGGCTATAACTAGATATAGCTCCCATATTTTAGCAGAATCCATGGTGGTGGGTTCCCAAGATTCGGCCCGGCCTAACTTAGCACTCTTTTACTTGTTATCCATTATCCTTTGCTGGCCTATAAAGAGATACCGGTCAAAGAACTTGACAAATGCGATCCGCGATGGAGGCTTTATAAGATTCGGCTCGGCCGAACTTAGTACGCTTTTGTTGGGTTTTCATTTTTTGCCTTCGCAAACAATTTACTTTTTTATTTTCTTTACACAAATTTTGTTGTACTGGCAACTCTGTCCCCTTAGCCCAAGGATATTTTGGCAGGATGGCTGTTAATCGACAAAGGAGTTTCAAACAAACCAACCAACCAACGAACCAACTGACGGACAGACAAACGAACTAACGGATGAACATGGCGAACCTAATAGAAATTTGAAAAGTTTTTAAGTGATGGCAACATAAATTGCTGGAATAACTGGAAATGTGACACAATTAAAATAAATTCTCGTATCTGCAGCCGCAGCAACAAATGCGATTGCTGCCATAGGACCCAAACATACATTTCAGGATCTTAGTTGATGATCCTAGTTTATGGTGTGTCTATGCCAATGTGTGTGTGTGTGTGTGTGTGTTTAAGGCAGTGGTGTGGAAAGGAAACTGATAATAGGAGGGAGAGAGAAATTGAGGGGACTGAAGGGTTTTTTGTTGAAAATATGGGAATTTCACTTTTCAAATTATTTTTATTTTTAAATCATGGGAAGTTTTGTGCAATTGATTGTACACTGGAAATTTTTATCAAAACTTTAATTTTGTAAAAAAAAAAACATTTTCTAAATTCAACAAAAATTCATATAATAACAATTTTTATACCCACCACCGTAGGATAGGGGGTATATTTATTTAGTCATTCCGTTTGCAATACATCGAAATATCAATTTCCGACCCTACAAAGCATATGTATTTCGGATAGTCGTCAAATTCTAAGACGATTTAACGATGTCCGTGTGTCCGTCTGTCCTTCCGTCTGTTGTAATCACTCTAGAGCCTTCAAAAATTGAGATATTGAGCTAAAATTTGGCACAGATAAGTCTTTTGATGTACACTGGTAGTATAGACAGACTTTCCGATAAACAGAGAATAGTTTAGGGCTTCCCGACAACTGACATAAATATGGTTCAGATCGGACTATATTTAGCTGTAGCTACCTTATGGACCGATCCCTGTACTGTAGCTACCTTATGGACAGACCCTTTATCGGTCTGTAGCCCATAAAAGCTTTATTTATTAACCGATTTCGCCAAAATTTGCAACAGTAGATTATTTTAAGCCTCCGGACATTTGACCTAGATATGGTTCAGATCGGTCCATTTTCCGATTAGCTACCTTATGGACCGATCTGCCGATAAGGGGTCTGAAGCCCATAAAAACTTTATTTTTTAACCGATTTCGCTGAAATTTGCAACAGTGGATTATTTTAAGCCTCGCGACATTTGACCTAAATATGGATTAGATCGGTCAATATTTCAATATAGCTACCATATAGACTGATCTCCCGATAAATGGTCTGAAGCCCCTAAAAGCATTATTTATTAAGCGATTTCGCCGAAATTTAAGACAGTGGGTTATTTCAAGCCTCCCGAAATCTGACCCAGATATGTATTCGATCGGTTCATATTTCGATATAGCTACCATATAGACCGATCTCCCGATTATTGGTCTGAAGCCCATAAAAGCTTTATTTTTAACCGATTTCGCTGAAATTTAAAACAGTGGGTAGTTATACGCCTCCCAATATAGGACCCAAATATAGTTCAGATTGGACTATAATCAGATATAGCTGTGATATTGACCGATCTGCCGATAAGGAGTCTAAAGCCCATAAAAGCTTTATTTATTACCCGATTAGTTGAAATTTAAAACGGTGGGTTATTTTAAGCCTGCAGACATCTGAACCAAATATGGTTTAGATCGGACCATATTTAGATATAGCTGCCATATGGACCGATCTCCCGATAAAGGGTCTAAAGCCCATAAAAGCTTTATTTATTACCCGATATCGCTGAAATTTAAAACTGTGGGTTATCTTAAGCCTCCCAACATCTGATCCAAACATGGTTCAGATCGGACTATATTTCGATATAGCCACCATATAGACTGATCTCCCGATAAAGGGTCCCTACACCATAGGATGGGCGGTATACTAATTTCGTCATTCTGTTTGTAACTACTCGACATATTCGTCTGAGACCCCATAAAGTATATATTCTTGATCGTCGCGACATTTTATGTCGATCTAGCCATGTCCGTCCGTCTGTCAGTCCGTCCGTCTGTCAGTCCGCCCGTCTGTCTGTCAAAAGCACGCTTATTTTCGAAGGAGTAAAGCTAGCCGCTTGAAATTTTGCACAAATACTTCTTATTAGTGTAGGTCGGTTGGTATTGTAAATGGGCCATATCGGTCCATGTTTTGATATAGCTGCCATATAAACCGATCTTGGGTCTTGACTTCTTGATCCTCTAGCTTTATTTTTAACCGATTTCGCTGAAATTTAAAACAGTGGGTAGTTATACGCCTCCCAATATAGGACCCAAATATAGTTCAGATTGGACTATAATCAGATATAGCTGTGATATTGACCGATCTGCCGATAAGGAGTCTAAAGCCCATAAAAGCTTTATTTATTACCCGATTAGTTGAAATTTAAAACGGTGGGTTATTTTAAGCCTGCAGACATCTGAACCAAATATGGTTTAGATCGGACCATATTTAGATATAGCTGCCATATGGACCGATCTCCCGATAAAGGGTCTAAAGCCCATAAAAGCTTTATTTATTACCCGATATCGCTGAAATTTAAAACTGTGGGTTATCTTAAGCCTCCCAACATCTGATCCAAACATGGTTCAGATCGGACTATATTTCGATATAGCCACCATATAGACTGATCTCCCGATAAAGGGTCCCTACACCATAGGATGGGCGGTATACTAATTTCGTCATTCTGTTTGTAACTACTCGACATATTCGTCTAAGACCCCATAAAGTATATATTCTTGATCGTCGCGACATTTTATGTCGATCTAGCCATGTCCGTCCGTCTGTCAGTCCGTCCGTCTGTCAGTCCGCCCGTCTGTCTGTCAAAAGCACGCTTATTTTCGAAGGAGTAAAGCTAGCCGCTTGAAATTTTGCACAAATACTTCTTATTAGTGTAGGTCGGTTGGTATTGTAAATGGGCCATATCGGTCCATGTTTTGATATAGCTGCCATATAAACCGATCTTGGGTCTTGACTTCTTGATCCTCTAGAGTGCGCAATTCATATCCGATTAGAATGAAATTTTGCGCGACATGTTTTGTTATGATATCCAACAACTGTACCAAGTATGGTTCAAATCGGTCCATAACCTGATATAGCTGTCATATAAACCGATCTGGGGTCTTGACTTCTTGAGCCTCTAGAGGGTGCAATTCTTATCCGATGTGACTGAAATTTCGCAAGACGTGTTTCGCTATGACTTCCAATAACTTTACCAAGTACGGTCCAAATCGGTCCATAACCTGATATAGCTGTCATATAAACCGATCTGGGCACTTGACTTCGTGAGCTTCTAGAGGGCGCAATTCTTATCCGATTTGGCTGAAATTTTGCGTAACATATTTTATCATGACTTTGAACAACTGTGCCAAATAAGGTTCAAATCGGTTCATAGCCTGATATAGCTGCTATATTAACCAATCTTGGGTCTTGATTTATTGAGCCTCTAGAGGGCGCCATTGTTATCCGATTTTCCTGAAATTTTGTACGACGGATCCTCTCATGACCACCAACATACGTGTTTATTATGGTCTGAATCGGTCTATAGCCCGATACAGCTCCCATATAAATCGGTCTCTCTATTTTATTTGTTGCGCCCCCAAAGGGCGCAATTCTTATTCGAATTGGCTGAAATTTTACACAGGTCTCCAACATATAATTTAATTGTGGTCCAAACCTGACCTTATCTTGATATCGCTCTAAAAGCAGAGCAAATCTTTCCTAATATCCTTTTTTGCCTAAGAAGAGATGTCGGGAAATGAACTCGACAAATGCGATCCATGGTGGAGGGTATAAAAGATTCGGCCCGGCCGAACTTAGCTCGCTTTTACTTGTTTTTAAAATTTTATATTTTAAGAATTTTTTTTGTACTATACACTGTAGTACAGTGAATTATTTGAAACACCCAAAAGGAAGAGAGATAGACCCATTGATAAGTATCCGATCGACTCAGAATCACTTTCTGTTTGATTTATCTATGTCCGTCTGTCTGTCTGTCCGTCCGTCTGTCTGTCCATGTTAATTTGTGTACAAACTACAGGTCGCAATTTTCATCCGATATCTTTCGGCGTAAAGACGAAGCCTTTTGAAATAGGAAAAAAAATCGTTTCAGATTTGGATATAGCTCCCATATATATGTTCGCCCGATTTCCAGTAATACTGCAATAAAATGGTAATTTGTTAACCGATTTTCTCGAAATTTGGTACGGGCGTGTTTTTCAGCCTAGAGACAAAGCGTATTGAAATTGGAAAAAATCAGTTCAGATTTGGATATAGCTCCCATATATATGTTCGCCCGATTTGCAGTAATACTGCAATAATATGGTCATTTGTAAACCGATTTTCTCGAAATTTGGCAGAAACGATTTTCTTATAACTCCCGACATTACAGGTGAATTTCATAAAAATCGGTTCAGATTTGGATATAGCTCCCATATATATGTTCGTCCGATTTGCAGTAATACAGCAATAAAATGGTCATTTGTAACCCGATTCCCTCGAAATTTGGCAGGAAGAATTTTCTAATGACTCTCGACATTACTGGTTAATTTCATGGAAATCCGTTAAGTATTAGTTATGGCTCCCATATATGTGTTCGTCATATTTTGGGTAATTTGCAATAATGTTGTCATTTGTCAATAATGGTTCAGAATTGGATATAGCTCCCACATTGCACTTATAAGGTAGGTGTAGGGTATTTTACAGTCGGCACCGCCCGACTTTTGCCCTTCCTTAATAGTTTTTTTCTAATATTTAAGTTTTTTAGAAATGGTTTTCCATGTAAAAATTTTTTGACAAAATTTTATGTTTGTAGAAATTTTAAAAAAAAACCCCTCCCAATCCTACGCCAATCATAAAAATACTGCACAGTCCTAAAGGTCTCAGACAAAGTATAAAGGGGTTTTTGTTTTAAGGGTACAGAAAGAACGCTTTGGGCTTATTGTTCTATGCGAAACTTTGTTTTGTTAAAACTTGCCCAGTAATTATTTGTAGAAATTGGTTTAAGTTTATCATTTTCCTTTGATTACATTTCTGCTGCGGAAATGTCTAAAGTTTATTTGTTCCCCTGGAGGTGGAGGTGGGTGGACGGTGGGGGGATATGGCAAAAATTTAATTCCAGTTCACAGCGTGCCGAGAAGTTGAAAGACAAAAAGATTGGCCAAACATTGAAGAGTACACTCACATAGACCCTCACATAAATATCCCTTTTGGTTATTATGATTTAATCAAGATATTTCTCGGTTAAATCCATTTGGAGTTTTATGTGGCACCTAATACTAATCGAATCGAATCGTATCGAGGTAGTAGGTATTCCACAGGCAACACAAAATAATAACAACATGGCAAAGGCACCTACAAGGCAAGGGGATAAACAGGATAATGTGCCAAACTACAAATCATCTTAGACGAAAGAGTTCTGCATCTGACACCATCTGTTTGTGTAGGGTCGGATATCCTATTTTATTGTTGTGGCCAAAGAAATTTCAATAAATATTAATGGAGAAAAAGGATTCAAATACTTTCTATGCAAGCCATGCCATAGAGTTGATGGCTACTTTGAGCAACTTTGATTTTGGGCATAATTTTATTTTGTTGGCGAGAAATTGTTTATGGGGCCCAACTTAGGCAAATGGTCAAAATACAGAGAATTTCATAAAAAACATGGAAGGGAATGTTAAAAAAAGGAAACATACACTTTTTATGGGAAGGAAATATTTAAAATTGCATAGTCGCATTCATATTTCAAAATTAATAAAAATCAAAAACATATGAAGGAGAAATTATGGCTTGAAACTTAGATACCCATCACTATGGAATGCGTTACAAAAATTGCAGCTATGTCAGTTATATTTAAGTGTTATCGTGAGCTAGGGCTATATGACAGTTGTATCCAAATTTTATCCGTATTGGACCATATTCGTCACGAATGTAGTAAGATATTATACCCTGTTTCTGCCATAGCGCAGTGGGTAGCTTGTTTGGATTTGAATCCTGACGAGAACATCAGAAACAAGTAAAAAGCGTGCTAAGTTCGGCCGTGCCGAATCTTATATACCCTCCACCATGGATCGCATTTGTCGAGTTCTTTTCCCGGCATCTCTTCTCAGGCAAAAAAGGATATAAGAAAAGAGTTGCTCTGCTATTAAAACGATATCAAGATATGGTCCGGTTCGGACAACAATTAAATTATATGTTGGAGACCTGTGTAAAATTTCAGCCAATTCGTATAAGAATTGCGCCCATTGGGGCTCACGAAGTAAAATAGAGAGAACGATTTATATGGGATCTGTATCGGGCTATAGACCGATTCAGACCATAATAAACACGTTTGTTGATGGTCATGAGAGGATCCATCGTACAAAATTTCAGGCATATCGGATAATAATTGCGACCTCTAGGGGTCAAGAAGTCAAGATCCCAAATCGGTTTATATGGCAGCTATATCAGGTTATGAACCGATTTGAACCTTATTTGACACAGTTGTTGGAAGTAAAAATAAAATACGTCATGCAAAATTTCAGCCAAATCGGGTAGGAATTGCGCCCTCTAGAAGCTCAAGATCCCCAGATCTGTTTATATGACAGCTATATCAAGTTATGAACCGATTTGAACCATACTTAGCACAGTTGTTGGATATCATAACGAAATACTTCGTGCAAAATTTCATTCTGATCGGATAGGAATTGCCCACGCTAGAGGCTCAAGAAGTCAAGACCAAGATCGGTTTATATGGTAGCTATATCAGGTTATGGACCGATTTGAACCATACTTGGCACAGTTGTTGGATATCATAACAAAACACGTCGTGCAAAATTTCATTCTGATCGGATAGGAATTGCCCACGCTAGAGGCTCAAGAAGTCAAGACCCAAGATCGGTTTATATGGTAGCTATATCAGGTTATGGACCGATTTGAACCATACTTGGCACAGTTGTTGGATATCATAACAAAACAATTCATTCAAATCGGATAAGAATTGTGCCTTCTAGAGGGTCAAGAAGTCAAGACCCAAGATCGGTTTATATGGTAGCTATATCAGGTTATGGACCGATTTGAACCATACTTGGCACAGTTGTTGGATATCATAACAAAAACACGTCGTGCAAAATTTCATTCTGATCGGATAGGAATTGCCCACGCTAGAGGCTCAAGAAGTCAAGACCAAGATCGGTTTATATGGTAGCTATATCAGGTTATGGACCGATTTGAACCATACTTGGCACAGTTGTTGGATATCATAACAAAACACGTCGTGCAAAATTTCATTCTGATCGGATAGGAATTGCCCACGCTAGAGGCTCAAGAAGTCAAGACCCAAGATCGGTTTATATGGTAGCTATATCAGGTTATGGACCGATTTGAACCATACTTGGCACAGTTGTTGGATATCATAACAAAACACGTCGTGCAAAATTTCATTCTGATCGGATAGGAATTGCCCATGCTAGAGGCTCAAGAACTCAAGTCCCAAGATCGGTTTATATGGTAGCTATATCAGGTTATGGACCGATTTGAACCATACTTGGCACAGTTGTTGGATATCATAGCAAAACACGTCATGCAAAATTTCATTCCAATCGGAAAAGAATTGCGCACTCTACAGGCTCAAGAAGTCAAGACCCAAGATCGGTTTATATGGCATCTATATCAAAACATGGACCGATATAGCCCATTTACAATACGAACCGACCTACACTAATAAGAAGTATTTGTGCAAAATTTCAAGCGGCTAGCTTTACTCCTTCGGAAGTTAGCGTGCTTTCGACAGACAGACGGACGGACGGACGGACAGACGGACGGACATGGCTAGATCGACATAAAATGTCACGACGATCAAGAATATATATACTTTATGGGGTCTCAAACGAATATTTCGAGTAGTTACAAACAGAATAACGAAATTAGTATACCCCCCATCTTATGGTGGAGGGTATAAAAAGTTTCAGCAAAAAAAAAATTTTAGTGAGGTGCTATGCCATATAAGAACTTCTCCCTAAAGATGTGTCGCATTGCGGCACTCAATTCGGACTCGGCCATATATAGGAGGTCCTTTATCAAAGTTGGCTATCATCTCACGCTAGCGCTCACCATTGACAGTTGCGTTACGATTCGCATCATCTTTGAAGAAGTACGGTCCAATGATGCCACCAGCCCATAAACCGCACCTAACAGTGACCTTTTCTGTATGCTTTGGTGGCTCTTGCAATGTTTCTCATCTTCACTCCAAAATCGACAATTCTACTTTTTTAAGTACCCATTGAGACAAGAGTAGATTACGAATATGGTCAGGACGTAGGAATAATTAATTGATAACGGAAGGTGGCGCACCCTGCACCGTTACCCCAAAAACACCACCCAAAATCAAAAGTGGACCGATAAGGACAATATGGGTATCAAATGAAAAGTAGGCGAGAGTAGAAAACGAATCTGGCATACAAATTCATGTCGAAGTATAGGGGGTTAACCCACCCCCACAAAACGCCCAAAATGGACACATTAGCCAATCACGGATATATGGGACTCGATTTGTTTGTTCCGTATAGACTGAAAAACGGCAAAACCGATTTTCTCGAAATTTTCGCATATTGTGTAGGTTGGTCTAAAGGGAAACATGGGCTATATAATTTTTCGATATCGGTAGGGAAACGGATCCTCCCCCTTATGCCAAAAATACAACCCCGATCGGGGCAATATAGGTCACAAATGAAAGGTATTGGAGAGTAGGATACGAATATGATATTATATTAAATTAGAGTCTAAGTACCCATCGGGCTGCCCCAACCCAAAAATTCCCCCATACAGACATATTGGACGTTCATTTCAATATGAGGCTCAAATGAGAGGTATTCGGGAGTAGATTTCGAATCTGGCATACAAAATCAGATCGAAGTATAGGGGATCACACTACTCCATTAGACCCATAATGACTTATTGATACTTGGCTGAACCGATTTCCTTAAAATTTTTATAGATTGTTTGTCTGGAAGGAAACATAGGCTATATAATTTGGAGACCAGAAAACGAATATGGTATTAAAATTTGGGTCCAAGTACCCAGAGCCAAATTCTCGCACATCAATGAGTACTTTCCGATTCAAGTTTAAACTCAATGATGAGGGAACTTTTTTTTTATAGCCGAGACCGAACGGCGTCCCGCAGTGCGACACCTCTTTGGAGGGAAGTTTTACATGGCATAGTACCTCACAAATGTTGCCAGCATAAGGAGGGAAAAATCACCGCTGAAATGTTTCTTTTTTTGATGATCTCGCCAGGATTCGAACCCAGGCGTTCAGCGTCATAGGCGGACATGCTAACCTCTGCGCTACGGTGACCTTCTCCGTAGGTCCTTGATATTCTCCTTATAATCTCAACAAAACTTCAGCTCTAACCATTTCAAATTTCTCAAATGGCATATTTTCACTAGTTTTTTCGATTCTATCCCACTGTGCTTCGGTCCCTGCGTCTGCCCGTTAGTCTATGGAAATCACGTTAGCAGTCGAACGGGTGAAGCTAGCTACTGGAAACTTTGCACATACACTTCTTATAGGTGCAGATCGTTGTATATTGCAAATGGGCTATATTGGTTCAGATTTGGATATATCCCCCATGTAAACCGATGATCCATAGATATGAATTCCTTAGCCCCTAAAGGGCGCAGTTCCTTCTTGCTTGGGCCGAAATTTGGCATATAATATATAACCCGATATAGATCTCCTGAATGTCCTTTTTGAGCCTCTTTAATTCGCATTTCTTACCCCATTTAGCTGAAATTTTGCACAATGACATTTATTATGATTTCCAACATTTGTGTCAACTATGGTCGGAATCGGTTCATAACCTGACATACCTCCCACATCAACTGATCTCCCGAATGTATGCAATTCTTATCCAGTTCGCTTGAAATCTCTCTCAGTGACTTCTACTGGGAAGTCCAACATTCGTGCCTAGTATAGTCAGAATTGATTCATAACCTGATATAGCTTCGATACAACCGATTTCTCGATATGACTTCGTGAGCACCTGCCTATGAGGATAAATGGTGCAAAAAATTTGACAAATAGGGCCCATGGTGCAGGCTATATAAGATTCGGCCTGGCCGAACACGCTTTTACTTGTTTTTACATAAACCTTGTCTAAAAATCGCCACTATGTAAGGATTCATTGCTTTACCCGATCATTTCGTTTCTCGCTCACCTTTTTAGCAGGCAAAGTGAAAATATCACGCTCAAAAAAATTCAATCTCATTAAAAATCCCAGATTACAAGTCTTTTCAATGTAAAGAGGTCTAGACATTATTTCGCGATAACCATCGCAATAACTTAAAAAAAAGACAACGCCTTATCCTTTAAAGCTTGCAAAAAAAAAAAATTAAACCAAATTGAAATTGTCAATTTCACGAAGCAGAAGAAGAAAAAATCCGAAAACAGAAGCCAAGAAAATGTAAAATGGAAATGGAAATAATAAAATAGAATGACCATTTAAGTCAGTCAAAGAAATGAAAATGAAAATGAAAATACGCTCATGTCGTAATCTCTCCATTAATGAGGCTAAAATTCCAACAGCTAGCAGCCAAAAGCAAAGCAAAGCAGGGCAAACGGACGACTCTCATGAGATTATTTGCTTTGCCACCTAAGTACGTGTTCCATTTTAGGATGAAATTGTATCCATTTTTAAGCCATCTTTGTCGCGCTTCATTTGAACGAAATGCCATTGAAATTATTGCCTTAAGCATCGGCATTCCTTTTGTCTTCGGGCTGAAGAGGCCTTGCGGTGAATGGTGGGCCAGGCCAAAAAGGTGAAGGTAGCCTGTCAATAGATGCTTAAAGGGGGACACTGAAAGAAAAAAAAAGTAAAAAGGCATTAAGTTCGGCCGGGCCGAACTTGGATACCCACTAGCTCGGCTGTATATGTAAACCCCCTTTCGCCAAAATCTGGTGAACTGACATTGGGTGGTCTAATAAAAATAAATCACTGTTGAATTTTGTATTTCAAATTTCAGCGAAATTGGATAAAAAATAAAGCTTTTATGGCCTTCAGACCCTTCATCGGCAGATCGCTCTGTATGGAAGCTATATCTAAATATTGTCCGATACAAACTATATTAGGGACGGACGTCGGGAGACCTAATATTACCCACTGTATCAAATTTCAGCAAAATCGGATGAAAAATAAAGTTTTTATGGCCTTCAGACCCCTTATCGGGAGATCGGTCTATATGGCAGCTATATCTAAATATGGTCAGATCTGAACCATATTTGAGTCATATGATGGGAGGCGTAAAACTACCCACTGTTTTAAATTTCAGCGAAATCGGTTAACAACTAAAGGTTTTATGGGCTTCAGACCCTCTATCTGGAGATCGGTCTATATGGCAGCTATATATAACTAAAGTTTGATCTGTACCATATTCAGGTCGGGTATTAGGAGGCTAAAAATAACTCAGTGTTTCAAATTTCAGCAAAATCGGATGAAAAATAAAGTTTTTATGGCCTTCAGACCCCTTATCGGGAGATCGGTCTATAGGGTTGCTATATCTAAATATAGTCCGATATAATCCATATTAAAGTCAGACGTCGGAAAGCTTAAAATAACCCACTATTTTAAATTTCAGCGAAATCGGTAAACAAATAAAGCTTTTATGGGCTTCAGACCCTTTATCTGGAGATCGGTCTATATGACAGCTATATGGAAATATAGGCTGATCTGAACCATATTTAGGTTATATTTCAGGAAGCTTAAAATAACACACTATTTTAAATTTCAGCGAAATCGGCTAATAAATAAAGCTTTTATGGGCTTCAGACCCTTTATCGGGAGATCGGTCTACAAGGCAGCTATATCTAAATATGAACCGATCTAATCCATATTTAGGTCAGATGTCGAGAGGCTTAAAATAACTCACTGTTGCAAATTTCAGCGATATGGGATAAAAAATAGCTTTTATGGCCTCCAGGCCCCTTATCGGGAGATCGGCTTTAATGGCCTTCAGACTCCTTATCGGTAGATCGGTCTATACGGCAGCTATATCTAAATATAGTCCGATCTGAACCATATTTGGGTCAGTTGTTGGGAGGCCTTAAACTACTCTCTGTTTCAAATTTCAGCAAAATGCGTGCTAAGTTCGACCGGGCCGAATCTTATATACCCTCCACCATGGATCGTATTTGTCGAGTTCTTTTCCCGGCATCTCTTCTTAGGCAAAACAAGAAGTAAAATAGGGAGATCGATTTATATGAGAGCTGTATCAGGCTATTGACCGATTTCGATCATAATAAACACATATGTTGATGGTCATGAGAGGATTCGTCGATGTGTTGATGGTCATGGGAGGATTCAGGCAAATCGGATAATAATTGCGCCCTCTAGAGGCTCAATAAGTCAAGACCCAAGATCGGTTTATATGACAGGTCCATGTTTTGATATAGCTTTCATTTAAACCGATTTTGGGCCTCTAGAGGGCGCAATTCTCGTCCGATTTAACCAAAATTTTGCACGAAGTGTTTTGGTATCATTTTCAACATCTGTGCTGAGTATGATTCAATTTGGTCTATGTTTTGATATAGCTGCCATATAAACCGATCTTGGGTCTTAACTTCTTTAGCCTCTAGAGGGCGCAATTCTCGTCGTCGTCGGAACTTGATATAGCTCCAATAGCATAACAGTTCTTATTCAATATTCTACGTTTGTCTTAAAAGAGATACCGCACATAGAACTCGACAAATGCGATCAATGGTGGAGGGTATATAAGATTCGGCCCGGCCGAACTTAGCAATCTCTTACTTGTTTTCTAACAGCCCTTAAAAAATTGGCTGTTATTTTGCATTTTGCATTTTCAGTGGACAGAACACATGCTTGCAGAAGATTATCATTGAAAGTCCAAGTTGTGGTATAGGCACTTCATACCGATATCTTACCCATTTCAGTAATATGCAATCCAATCGAATGTTCCATTACCAACAGAAGATATATGTAACCATGCTGCCAACATTTTTCTCAGTGTACTTTGTGCCGAATGTTTGACTGTCTTGGACATTGACACATTTCGCTCTTCACTTTAGGCCGGCCCAGCACAAGGTGCGAAATCCATAAAACCATTCATGACAGCATCTTCCAACCCGCCGTGTAATTATCCATGAAATTACGAGTATTTCCATTTGGTTGCAAAACCCAATTTAACCTTTTAAATAATCACAATTTTTTTGTTGGCTCACGACTACCAACTCTGAAGATGGAGAAACGAGCAGAGCTCATGGATTCCATTTGGATGTTGAACAAAATTTATTTGTTTTTTTCTGATGCTGATGATGATGGTGATCACCATAATGGTGTGATGGCGTGAGGTATGGCTGGGTGGGTGGGAGGAGTTCTGCGTTTTTCTTCATTGCTGTGAATGCAACTTGTGTTACTGTTACTTTCTCATTTTCATCATCAAGGCCTATAGAATTCGCACAATAAGTGAAGAGAAGCCTTGATATTTATAACCACCACCAACACCCTGTTTGCCATACATCACCTTTTGCTTTTCGCATGCTCAGTGAGGTTGGGAGGAGCGTTGAGGCAATGAATGAAAGCAGCAGCCTTAACTCGTGTACGACACCAGAGCAGATATTATTGTTGATGGGTAACACATCATGTTGTCTATTTGTTTCCCCCTGCCTTCATCTATTCAAACCTCCATAATGCATAGCCCGCGCAACAGCAACAGACGGAAACTGTCTTTTTTGATAAACGTCTAATAAAACTTTTTCATCTGCACTCAGGTAGCTTCGTCGTATGTAACATGGACAGACTGGTTGTATGTAATTAGTACAGTGGGTTATATATATGCATGGAACCTATGTTGAAATCTATTCAGACTATTGAAATATTAAATAGAACCTCATAAGATTTTCTGGCTGCAGGACCTAAACAACAGCCTTATAGAGCCATAGCGGAAGAAAGATATATAACGGAGCTATATCTAAATCTGGACCGAATTTGATGAAATTTTGCCCATGTATTGCGACGTTAAATAAAATGTCTCATGCTATGAGTTGCCCAAAAAGTAATTGCGGATTTTTTAAAAGAAAGTAAATGCATTTTTAATAAGACTTAGAATGAACTTTAATCAAAAATAACCTTTTTTGCACTTTTTTTCTAAAGCAAGCTAAAAGTTACAGCTGAAAACTGACAGAAGAAAGAATGCAGTTACAGAGTCACAAGCTGTGAAAAAAATTTGGCAACGCCGACTATATGAAAAATCCGCAATTACTTTTTGGGCAACCCATAAATCTTGTAAAGATCGGACCAAAACTGTGGCTTAAAAGCACATATCGGATCAAAGATATATATATAAGAGCTATATCTAAATTTGGACCAATTTGGACGAAATTTTGCACACATATGGAGACTTCTAATAAACCACTTCATGCCAAATTTTGTAAAGATCGGACGAAAATTGTGGCTTCTGCAGCCTTAAAAAGACATATGGGTTGAAAGAAATACATATGGGAGCTATATCTAAATCTGAAGCTGACAGCTAAATCAGGTTATGGACCGATTTGATCCATACTTGGCACAGTTGTTGGAAGTCATAACAAAATAAATTGTGCAAAATTTCATTAAAATAGGATAAGAATTGCGCCCTCTAGTGGCTCAAGAAGTCAAGATTCAAGATCGGTTTATATGGCAGCTGCATTAGGTTATTGACCGATTTGAACCTTATTTAGCACAGATGTTGGAAATCATAGCGAAACACGTCGTGCAATATTTCATTCCAATCGGATAAGAATTGCGCACTCTAGAGGCTCAAGAAGTCAAGACCCGAGATCGGTTTATATGGCAGCTATATCAGGCTATTGACCGATATGAACCATACTTGGCTCAATTATGGGAAGTCACAATAAAACACCTCATACAAAATTTTAGCCAAATCGGATGAGAATTGCGCCCTCTAGAGGCTCAAGAAGTCAAGACCCCAGATCGGTTTATATGACAGCTATACCAGGTTGTGGACCGATTTGAACCATACTCGGCACAAATCTTCGATATCATAACAAAATACTTCGTGCAATATTTCATTAAAATCGAATAAGAATTGAGCCCTGAAGTGGCTCAAGAAGTCAAGACTCAAGATCGGTTTATATGGCAGCTATATCAGGTTATTGACCGATTTGAACCTAGTTTGGCACAGATGTTGGAATTCATAGCGGTACATTTCGTGCAAAATTTCATTCCAATCGGACGAGAATTGCGCCCCCTTGAGGCTCAAGAAGTCAAGACCCAAGATCGGTTTATATGGCAGCTATATCAAAACATGGACCGATTTGGCCCATTTACAATCTTAACCGACCTACACTTATAAAAAGTATTTGTGCAAAATTTCAAGCGCATAGCTTTACTCCATCGAAAGTTATCGTGCTTTCGGCAGACAGTCAGACGGACGGACGGACCGACAGACGGACGGACGTACGGACAGACGGACGGACAGACGGGCAGACTGACGGACAGGCAGACAGATGGACGGACTGACGGACGAACAGACGGACGGACAGACAGACAGACAGACGGACGGACAGACAGACAGACAGACAGACGGACGGACAGATGGACGGACAGACAGACGGACGGACGGACGGACAGGCAGATGGATGGACGGACAGACGGACGGACAGACGGACGAACAGACGGACGAACAGACGGACGGACAGACAGGCTGACGGACATGGCTAGATCGACATAAAATGTCACGACGATCAAGAATATATATGCTTTATGGGGTCTCAGACGAATATTTCGAGGAGTTAGAACCACAATGAAGAATACGAGTATTCTTCATTCTATATACCCTCCAACATCCCATTATACCCTCCACCATCCTATGGTGGTGGGTAAATTAAGCGTTGGTTTTCCACTCCTAATGCTGGCAACATTTGTGGGTTACTATGCCATGAAAAAACCTCTCTCCAAAGAGATAAAGCACTGCGTCACGCCATTTGGATTCAACTGTAAAAGGGAGGGCCCCTATCATTTAGCTTAAATTTGAATTGGACAGCACTCATTGATATGGTAGAAGTTTGCTGCCCCTGTTTCTTAATGGCAAATTTGCAAAACCAATCAGAACCGTTGCTTGGTTTCCAACATCCCCAAGCGTATCAATAAATAAAATAAATTAGAAACCGCTCCTTCATGCAATTACAAAAATCTCATAACCTTTTGATTTTAAGGACAACAGGGCATCACCTGGCTTCATCCACTATGAACTCATATTGGAAAGACTTTTGAAAAATTACAACGAAATCAATAAATTAAGGCCAATAATTGACAATTAAATAGACCAGACTCCATCTCCACACTATGGGAAATCGTTCTATGGCTAGGCGGCCACTGTGTTTCCTCATGCATAGTAGCTGGGAGGAGGCTGCCATGGATTTTTATTATTAATACGCGTTTCGTTCGAGCAGAAAAATTGAGGAAAACAACCAACCGACCAAGTAATAGCTAAAACAACAACAACAACAAAAAACAAGGAAGCAAGAACAACAACAACAAAAAAAAACAACCAAAACAATTTTGATTAAAATAAAATACATAGTCAACTTTGGTACACAGCACACACCCACCAAACAATCTTAGACATGACTCTGGAATATGAGAAGTCGTCGTCGACGTCGTCGTCATCGTCGCCAGTATTGTTGAGATGATGAATTTGCTTCAAATTAAAACGAGCAAACACAGATGAACACCAGGAAAAGTATGAAGTAAGAAAAAAAACAAAGCCAGCAAATAAAAAGAAGTAGGCCTACTTCTGGGCTTTGTTCGCAGTGTACCACCCTCACATGAAGTGCTGTTATCAGCAGAGTTGCCGTTTTTTTTGGCATGGAATATAATATTGACCGAATCTGAACTTTCATCATTTCAAAGAATGTTATTCAAGGGCCATCATGATGCTGAGTCCGCCTCTACGAGGCTTAAAGCCTGAGTTCGAAACCCAGCGGATTCAAAAGAGAAATGCTCAGCTGTTGGTTTTTTCTTACTTTAGGAAAAAACAACTTAATGGCAACCCTAGTAAGTCGAACCTCTACACAACACCAACGACATCTGTTTTAATATGACGCATAATTAAAGTTGATATTTTCCACCAACATTCATTGATGTTTGCGAGGAATATAAAACAAACCAAAAAGAGAAAAAAAGCTACAACAATAAGAACAAGTCAATGGTAGGCATCTGCTAACCACTTCGATGTGTTGTAAGATTTCAGCTTTAGCCATATTTACCGTCCTCATCAGTTGGCAGTGGAAAAGAAAATTCCACTTCTGTTTTGTGTGGCCTTATCATCCACTCTAATGAGTTCATGCTCAAAGACTGGCTGCTGCTGCTTTTTTGCCCACCAACTATGATTATGAGTAGGCAGCTCTTTTCCTGGAGATATCCATGGGAATGGGAAGGACTGAGTTGTGTACGCCTCTCTAGGAACCTGAAAAAAGTTTTTGGTGTTCCAGTGATGAAGCCAAAAAAAAGATTAACTGCTTATTGTCTAACATTGTCGAAGACAAAATACGCTCATCTTCAAACTGCTGGTTATATTTTTCACCAAGGATTAAACTTCCCACTTGTAAATTGCCCTTGGCCCTCTTTAGTTTATATGAAACAATGGTTGCAATATATGTTGGTCTTATTCCAGAATGCTTATATTGTTGCAAATATGTGGGCAGGGGTGGACTGGAGGTTTAAAAGTAAAAGAAAATCCATCCTAAGCAGGTAAAATTTTCCTAATAAAAATATTTCCTAATAAAAATATTATTCAGCCAGGCTGAATTAAAGTTTTCCTATGGGAAAACCTTATTCAGCCAGGCTGAATTAAAGTTTTCCTATGGGAAAACCTTATTCAGCCAGGCTGAATTAAAGTTTTCCTATAGGAAAACCTTATTCAGCCAGGCTGAATTAAAGTTTTGCTATAGGAAAACCTTATTCAGCCAGGCTGAATTAAAGTTTTCCTATAGGAAAACCTTATTCAACCAGGCTGAATTAAAGTTCTCCTATGGAAAACCTTATTCAGCCAGGCTAAATTAAAGTTTTCCTATAGGAAAACCTTATTCAGCCAGGCTGAATTAAAGTTTTCCTATAGGAAAACCTTATTCAGCCAGGCTGAATTAAAGTTTTCCTATAGGAAAACCTTATTCAGCCAGGCTGAATTAAAGTTTTCCTATAGGAAAACCTTATTCAGCCAGGCTGAATTAAAGTTTTCCTGTAGGAAAACCTTATTCAGCCAGGCTGAATTAAAGTTTTCTTATAGGAAAAACTTATTCAGCCAGGCTGAATTAAAGTTTTCCTATAGGAAAACCTTATTCCGCCAGGCTGAATTAAAGTTTTCCTATGGAAAACCTTATTCAGCCAGGCTGAATTAAAGCTTTCCTATGGAAAACCTTATTCAGCCAGGCTGAATTAAAGTTTTCCTTTGGAAAACCTTATTCAGCCAGGCTGAATTAAAGTTTTCCTATGGAAAACCTTATTCAGCCAGGCTGAATTAAAGTTTTCCTATGGAAAACCTTATTCAGCCGGGCTGAATTAAAGTTTTCCTATAGGAAAACCTTATTCAGCCAGGCTGAGTTAAAGTTTTCCTATAGGAAAACCTTATTCAGCCAGGCTGAATTAAAGTTTTCCTACAGGAAAACCTTATTCAGCCAGGCTGAATTAAAGTTTTCCTATAGGAAAACCTTATTCAGCCAGGCTGAATTAAAGTTTTCCTTTAGGAAAACCTTATTAAGCCAGGCTAAATAAAAGTTTTCCTATAGGAAAACCTTATTCAGCCAGGCTGAATTAAAGTTTTCCTTTAGGAAAACCTTATTAAGCCAGGCTAAATAAAAGTTTTCCTATAGGAAAACCTTATTCAGCCAGGCTGAATTTAAGTTTTCCTATAGGAAAACCTTATTCAGCCAGGCTGAATTAAAGTTTTCCTATAGGAAAACCTTATTCAGCCAGGCTGAATTAAAGTTTTCCTATAGGAAAACCTTATTCAGCCAGGCTGAATTAAAGTTTTCCTATAGGAAAACCTTATTCAGCCAGGCTGAATTAAAGTTTTCCTATAGGAAAACCTTATTCAGCCAGGCTGAATTAAAGTTTTCCTATAGGAAAACCTTATTCAGCCAGGCTGAATTAAAGTTTTCCTATAGGAAAACCTTATTCCTATGGGAAACCTTATTCAGCCAAGCTGAATTAAAGTTTTTCTATGGAAAACCTTTTTCAGCCAGGCTTGATCACAGTTTTCCTATGGAAAACTCTTTTTAGCCATTCTTAATTAAATGTTTGTGGTTGACTTAATTACAAAGAAAAACTTTCAATAAAGGCCCCATTGCCCTTTTTTTGGAAGTGTTTCATTACATTTCTCCCTAGATCCCTTTAAATTCGACAGCCCTTTGTTTGTTTGTCTTTTCAGGTCTTGTCTTGTATTTGTTGGCCATAAGACAACCGCAACACTACAGGTGTGAATTATTTATTTTAACCTTTTCGGCGGAAGGAAGGAGATGTCTTTGGCTTACTACTTTGTGCACATACCCACACACACACCACCGCACACACCCATGCATATACACCCTCTCACATGCTCACAAAGGCAGCAGCTATTCACAGCTTTTATCATTGTGCAAACAAGTTATGGCGGTGAGGACTGGTGACTACCTTTGTCTTTTGGTGTTTTCACTTCTTACAAAATTTGTAGGTTTATGTTTCTTTTATTTGTTGTAGTAGCTGCTACAGTTGTTGTAAAACTGTCAAAGTTTTTTTTTTTCTTTTTCTTTTGGGTAAACGAAGTCATTGTAAAAGTTGGCTGCAGCTCGAATTATTGTTGGTCCATGACAAAGTGCAAGTGGTACCTTCAAATGGCTGACGCAAAGGAGAGAGAGGGAGGGAGGGAGACGAGTCATTTCTTACCATAAAGGTTCTTAATATTGCTGTTCAAAGTTTTACACATTCCTTTTTGTCTGCAACACATAATGAAATCAAAACAAAAGTTGCTGTGAAGTAATCGTTGCTGCACTTTGCCTCTTTCACATCCAACACTGACATTGGCAATGTTGCAGTTTTTGTTGTTTGTTCCTAGGTTGTGGGTGTGTGTGTGTGTGTGACTCCACAGTTTGTTATGAGTGTGGGTGCCTGTGTATTTCCCATTCTTTAAGGGATTTGGCAAATTTGTGCTGTCATATCTGTATTAAAACCAAAATAAATGCTTACCTTAGGATGGTCCCAAGAGAGAAGTTGTGTGAAAGTATTGCAGTGAAAAAATATTTCCAAGAAATTTGCGTTAGTTGGAGGATTTGAGTTTTTCTAACCTATAAAGCTCATGCACTCCCCCTGAGTTGGCATACTTAAGCCTGTCAGCCCAACTTAGCATATTTTGTCTTTGTTTTTCGTTCCTTCCCAATAATTTCACTTTAACACATTTGCATGCAAACACAGTTTCCGTTTCCTATGTTTACTTTGTATGCATGCGAATATCTAAAGAAAACCGCAAAGAAACATTTATCATTACGGCAGTGGTAATTGTGATGGTGGTGACTGTGGCTGCGGCAGAGTTTGTGGTAGTTTTTATAGTTTCACTCTCAGGAATTATCAAATGGAATATTTTTGGCAAAAGTTTAGCGCGACATTTCACAATTCATTTTCATAATACGCTTAATAGCTATTCAATTGCGTTTCATAACCTTCTCGTTGAGTTTTGTAATTGTAATGAGCAATTCACTTAAACTTCAATTAGCTAAACTAATTGAATGGGCATGGGTTTGGGGGGCGAGGAATGTGGATTGTGGAGAACAATAAGCATGTGTCATATTTTATGAGGATATGGTATATGAATAGGATTTTGTTTGGCTTTTTGGGTTAAAAGATACACCATTACTTGATTTGATTATTAATATTTAATTTTCTTTTCTTACAGGTATGTACATACGCCCATCCTAGGTGGTAAGTTCAGTTTTAAGCGATAAGGGAAAATATTGACGCTGACAATCCTGAAGTTGAAGTGAACTAAAATATGTCGCGAATTTACAAAAATTACCGAACCAAATAACAAGTTTGGACAAAATACAATCAGATATCACATGTTCTGTACCCACCACCATGGGATGGGGGTATACTAACTAGGCTATTCTGTTTGTAACATCTCGAAATATTGGTCTAAGACCCCATAAAGTATGTAAAGGGTGATTTTTTTCTGGTTTAAACAACTCACGCACATTTCGTGTTTTGTTTCACAGTCAAACATCTTCAGTTTGGTCTGTAATTTAACCATAAATCGTCTTATAAACGAACAACGTTTGCAAATTATTGAATTTTATCATCAAAATGCGTGCTCTGTTAAGAGAGTTCATCGCGCGCTTCTTGTATTCAGCGACGAAGCTCATTTTTGGCTCAATGGATACGTAAATAAGCAGTATTGTCGATTTTGGAGTGAAGATCAGCCAGAAACATTGCAAGAGCTACCAATGCATCCAGAAACAATCACAGTTTGGTTTGGTTTGTGGGTTGGTGGCATCATAGGACCGTACTTCTTTAAAGGTAATGCGAATCGTAACGTAACTGTGAATGAAGAGCGCTATCGCAGGATGATAATCAACTTTTTTTTGCCCCAAATACAAGAGCTTGACTTGCATGACATGTGGTTTCAACAAGACGGTGCCACACAGCACTCGCATCAGTGGACTTATTGAGAGGTGACATCATTGGACCGTACTTCTTCAAAGATGATGCGAATCGTAACGTAACTGTGAATGGTGTGATGATATCCATCTTTTTTTTTGCCCAAAATGTAAGAGCTCGACTTGCATGGCATGTGGGTTCAACAAGACGGTGCCACACAGCACTCTCATCAATGGACTTATTGAGAGGTCATATCATTGGACCGTACTTCTTCAAAGATGATGCGAATCGTAACGTAACTATAAACGGTGAGCGCTATCGTAAGATGATATCCAATTTTTTTTTGTTACCCGAAATGCATGAGTTTGACTTTCATGACATGTGGTTTCAACACGACGGTGCCTCATGCCACACAGCACGCGCAACAATGAACTTATTGAGAGGCGAGTTCGGTGAACACTTTGTTTGACGTTCGGGACCAATCAATTGGCCACCTAGATCTTGCGATTTAACGACTTCAGACTATTTTTATGGGGCTATTTTAAAGCTCATGTCTATACAGAAAAGCTTCAATTCAATTGACGCCTTGGAAGACAGCATGAAAATGAAAATTTTGCCCATGAACATTCCACAACAGGGACAACAAATTTTCACATATCAGTGAGTGCAGTCCGATTCAAGTTTTTGCTCAATAAGGGGCCTCCTTTTTATAGCCGAGTCCGAACGGCGTGCCGCAGTGCGACACCTCTTCGGAGAGAAGTTTTACATGGCATAGTACCTCACAAAGGTTGCCAGCATTAGAAGAGGAAAACCACCGCTGAAAATTTTTACTGATGGTCTCGCCAGGATTCAAACCCAGGCGTTCAGTGTCATAGGCGGACATGCTAACCTCTGCGCTACGGTGGCCTCCATTTGTAACATTTCAAAATCTATTGGTCTAAGACCCCATCAAGTATGGAAAGGGTAATTTTTTAGCTATTATTTTTGGCAACACTGATTTAAACAACTCAGGCATGTTTCGTGTTTTGTTTCACAGTCAAACACCTTCAGCGAGATCTGTAATTTAGCCATGAATAAAAATATGTGTGCTCTATTAAGAAAGTTCATCGTGTTCAAATTGTGTTCAGCGACTTAGCTCATTTTTTGGCTCAATGGATACATAAATAAGCAGAATTGTCGATTTTGGAGTGAAGATCAGCCAGAGGCATTGCAAGAGATACCAAGGCATCCAGAAAAAGTCACTAAACTGTGGGCTGGTGTCATCTTTGGACCGTACTTCTTCAAAGATGATGCGAATCGTAACGTAATTGTGAATAGTGAGCACTAACGTGAGTTGATATTCACGATAGTGACCAAGTTTCAGAAAAATGTCGTAGAACCCAACACAACTCACTGTCCTTAATTTCGGAGAAATCGGAAAATGAATGCGCTTTTGATGGCCCCAAAACTTTGAATCGAGATATCGGTCGATATGACAGCTACTAGCTGGACCGAAGAGCCTAACACAACTCACTGTCCCAAATTTCGGCGACATTGGGCAATAAATGTGCCTTTTATGAGCCCAAAACTTTAAATCGAGAGATCGGTCTGGCCATATTGCAAAAGTATGTCGAGGGGCTTGACATAACTCACTGTCCCAAATTTCGGCTACATCGGACAATAAAAGCGCCTTTTATGAGCCCAAAACCTTAAATCGAGAGAACGGTCTATATGGCAGCTAAAGGGTGATTTTTTTGAGGTTAGGATTTTCATGCATTAGTATTTGACAGATCACGTGGGATTTCAGACATGGTGTCAAAGAGAAAGATGCTCAGTATGCTTTGACATTTCATCATGAATAGACTTACTAACGAGCAACGCTTGCAAATCATTGAATTTTATTACCAAAATCAGTGTTCGGTTCGAAATGTGTTCATTCACCGTAACGTTGCGTCCAACAGCATCTTTGAAAAAATACGGTCCAATGATTCCACCAGCGTACAAACCACACCAAACAGTGCATTTTTCGGGATGCATGGGCAGTTCTTGAACGGCTTCTGGTTGCTCTTCACTCCAAATGCGGCAATTTTGCTTATTTACGTAGCCATTCAACCAGAAATGAGCCTCATCGCTGAACAAAATTTGTCAAAATTTGAACACATTTCGAACCGAACACTGATTTTGGTAATAAAATTCAATGATTTGCAAGCGTTGCTCGTTAGTAAGTCTATTCATGATGAAATGTCAAAGCATACTGAGCATCTTTCTCTTTGACACCATGTCTGAAATCCCACGTGATCTGTCAAATACTAATGCATGAAAATCCTAACCTCAAAAAAATCACCCTTTATATTTGTGGTGACACCTCAATTACCAAAGTATTTCTTAACATAGTTGGCATTGCCTGTTGCATAATTTACTTTAAACTCCAATACATGAAATTGTACATTTTATTTTTAAGTAGGCTATGACTTTTACCTTTAATTGTTTTCTTTTTATTCTGTTCTGTTCATGTTAATTTTGTTATTTTCTTTTGCTTATTGTAACCAAGGAGGCCTTGATTTTTTGTCTTATATATGTGACATCACATTTGAAATTTTTTCAGTCATCTTTTAAACTTCGTAAAATAAACATTAAAATAGTTCCTTTTTATAAAAAATAATTGTGGTGCGTTCTATTTTTGAGGGTTTCTCTGCTAGCCGCCACATATTCAAATATGGACCGTTCTGGGCCAAATTGAAGAAGGACGTCGAAGGGTCTAAAAAAATTCACTGTCCCAAATTTCGTCGACATTGGACAATAAATGCGCCCTTTATGAGCCCAAAACTTTAATTCGAGAGATCGGTCTATATGGCAGCTATATCCAAATCTGGCCATATTGCAAAAGTATGTCGAGGGGCTTAACTTAACTCACTGTCCTAAATTTCTGCGAAATCGGACAATAAAAGCGCTTTGTATGGGCCCAAAACCTTAACTCGAGAGATCAGTCTATATGGCAACTATATATAAATCTGGACCGATCTGGATCAAATTGAAGAAAGATGTCGAAGGACCTAACACAACTCACTCACTGCCCTTAACTCGGAATGCGTCGACCCGAAAGGCTTCGGGTTAACCAAGTTTATTGACGGCAGTCCTCTGGCCTTCAGCGCCAAATCGTCTGCCTTTCATTTTCCCTTACTCCGTTATAGCCCAGTACCCAAACTATGCGGATTTTGGCATCCTCAGAGAAGGCGTTAATCTCATTCCTACAAAACAAGACTTTCCGTAAAGATGTTCACACTCGATGTCCTCGCATTAGGACTACACCACTTCAAGCATTCCGTGATCGCCTGGATCTCCGCCTGCAGGACCGTATTCTGTTCAGGCAGTCTAAAACAGATCTCAATCCCTGGTTGGTCAATGTAGACCCCCATGCCCACTCTGTCCTCTAACTTTGATCCATCCGTGTAACATGATCTTTCAGATGGCAATACTAGGGATCGATCCGATGGCAGCAGTGCGTCGCATTCGACTTCAAGGTTCATATCAGGTATCCGATCAGAAACCTCTTCTCTTCCTTCTAGGTTTCTTATCGTCGCCTCGATTATTCTGTGATGGTATGAGCTGCTCCCATCCTCAATCCATTTACCCATCGTCTTAAGTCATATAGCCGCAGTGGCTGACTCACACTTAATCTGTATGTCAATGGGTTGGATATCTAGAATAGTCTCCAGTGCCCTAGTGGGCGTGGTTCTCATCTCTCCGCCAGACAACATGTTCTCTCAACCTGTTGTATGGTCCTAATGTTGCACTTTTTCTCCATAGCATTCCACCAAACTACTGAGGTGTAAGTAAGTATTGGTCTAATCAAGCTCCTGTGGAGCCAGTAGACTGTCCTAGGACTCAGGCCGAATTTCGAGCCTACAGCCCGTCTACATAGTGTCCAACATCTGTGAGCCTTCTCAGTACTCTTCTGAATGTGACACTTCCAATCTAATTTCCTGTCCATGATCACACCTAAGTATTTGACCTTGTCAGATATCGAAATCGTCTTATTGAGGAAACGTGGTGCATTAAATTGGGCCACCTTCGTCTTCCTCGTGAACAGCCATATTGCAGTCTTCTCTGGGTTAACATTGAGACCTCGGGGTCCAGCCCAGTCTTATGCCATATGCAAGACTCTCTCGGCCCTTCTGCATAGCTCGTTTGAATGCTTACCCCTTTGAAGTATTATAACATTGTCTGCATAGCAGACGGGTTCAAATCCCACCTTAGTCAGCATACGCAACGAAAATTTAAAGAAAAAAGATTTTTTTCTTGTCTAAATTAATTTTTTTTGAAAAGCTTAAAGCTAATTTTTTTTTGTTAAGAAATATTAACTCATCATTGAAATTTGAATCATAATGCTGTAATCATTTTCTTTTAACATATCCTTGACTTGAGTCCTTGAAATTTGCTTTTCAATGTATGTCATTACATGGAATATCATTGAAAGTATTTGAAATTCACTAAATCCTTTGCTTTGATGCTTTGCGTTTGTTTATCATAGAGGTATTCATAAAATATTTGCTCCATTACTAAATCGATCTTGACCCAATTTCATTTCTTTATATTTTTTCCTTTTCTCTTCAACCTGCTGCATAATAAAGTTACAGATAGATGTAACTCAACAAACATTAAAAAAAGGACCTTAGATGGGGGTTTGACTTTTAAGTGTTTCAGCAAGTAGAGTTGCTCTCTATCTCCGTCTGTGGCTATGCAAACTCTAGTCGTTATATGGGTTAACTAAGGAGCCTTGCCTACTTTTCTTTCACAATGGGGAAGGAGAATTATTAGCGTTAAGTATAGCCCAGCAAGTTTTTAATGGACCTCATTTGCAGTGTGTGACATATATCACTTTTACCCCGTTGGCACTCAAAGCGAAATTTCATTTCGACTCAATCTATGATGTTACAAACTTTTTATACCCACCACCATAGGATGGGGGTATACTAATCTAGTCATTCCATTTGTAACACCTCGAAATATTCGCCTAAGACCCCATAACGTATGTATATTCTTGATTGTCTCGATGCTCTAAATCGATCTAGCCACGTCCGTCCGTCAGTTCGTATGTCGAAATCATGATAGCGGTCGAACCCGTAAGGCTGCAGCTTGAAATTTTGCACAAATCTCATCTCATCTTTTATATCTATGCTTGGTTTGTTTATTTGTTTGTTAGTTTCTTTTTTTGTTCTGTATAGACTCAAAAACGGCTGAACCGATTTTTATGAAATTTTCAGAGGGCCCCCGATGAAAATAGGATGCCACATTTTTTGATATCCGAAGGGGGCGGACTCTCCCCCATACCTCAATTTTAAAAAACGCCAGATCTCGAAGTTGCGTGCACCGATTTAAGCGAAAATTTTTTATGCTACCCCAAAAACACGAAATTGGTAAAAACGTTGGGGTCAAATAACCTAGGGGGACGCCCCATCCCAAAACCCAACCGAACGGGCGTGTGTACCGACTGGGACAATATGGGTATCAAATGAAAGGTATTTAAGAGTAGAGTACGAATTTGGTATACAAATTTCGCTCTTAATTTTCGGGGCCCCTCCCCGAAAATTAAGAGTGCCCCCTAAAAAACCCCAAGAGGACGCTTTCACCACTTTGGGCAATATGGGTACCAAATGAAAGGTATTTAAAAGTAGAATACAAATCTGACACAAAAATTTATTTTTTGGCGTCTATGAGGCCTTCCTCACTCCCCAAAACCCCCCGCAAGACAAATTTACCGATTGGGACAATATGGATATCAAATGAAAACTATTTAAAGGTCCAATTCTGATATAAAAATGTATTCTTTGGTATCTGAGGCGCCTCCCTACCCACCAAAACCCCTCAAAAGGACATATTTACCGATTGGAAAAATATGGGTATCAAACGAAAGATATTTGAATGTTGAGTACACATCTTATATATTTATAAAAATCAATTTGTGTTTGTTTGTTTGTTTGTTTGTGTGTTCCTTATAGACTCAGAAACGGCTGAACCGATTTTCTTGAAATTTTTACAGATGGTGCATAATGACCCTCGTGGTGAAAATATTTAGACCAATCACGGCAATATGGGACTCAAATGAAAGGTATTTGAGATAAGAAAACGTTTCTGATATCCAATTGTCGGACGTAGTGCTAGGGGGACCACCCCAAGCCCCAAAACCCCTTAAAATAGATTTATTTGACAATCATGACAATATGGTACTCAAATAAAAGGTATTCGGGAGTAGATTACGAATATGGTCAGGTATTAGGAATAGGCTTTATAATTTATTGATAACGGAAGGGGGCGGACCCTCCACCATTACCCCAAAAACACCATCCAAAATCTAAAGTGAACCGATAAGGACAATATGGGTATCAAATGAAAAGTATGCGAGAGTAGATAACGAATCTGGCATACAAATTCATGTCGAAGTTCAGGAGGTCACCCCACCCCATAAAAACGCCCAAAATGGGCACATTAGCCAATCACGGATATATGGGACTCGGTTTATTTATTTATGCCAAAAACCCAACCCAAAATCAAAAGTTGACCGATCGGGGCAATGTAGCTATCATATGAAAGGTATTGGAGAGTAGAATACGAACATGGTATTATAATTTGTGTCTAAGTACCCATCGCGCCACCCCTACTCGAAAACTCCCCCAAACAGAGATATTGGACGTTCATTTCAATATATGGCTCAAATGAAAGGTATTCGGGAATAGATTTCGAATCTGACATACAAAATCAGATCGAAGTATAGGGGGTCACGCCAACCCTAAAAAACGCCATCAGACCTATTATGACTATATGATACATGGCTGAACCGATTTTCTTAACATTTTTATAGATTGTGTATGTTTGTCTGTAAGGATACATAGGCTACATAATATTGGGTTGCCCAAAAAGTAATTGTCGGTAATATATTTAGTAGTAATATAGACGGCGTTGACAATTTTTTTCAACGGCTTGTAACTCTGTAATTGCATTCTTTCTTCTGTCAGTTATCAGCTGTTACTTTTAGCTTGCTTTAGAAAAAGAGTGCGCGAAATTTTGTTTACATTTGTTTGTTTGGCGTCAATTTTAATATGGGTACCACATGTATTGAAAGAAATTCATTTAACAAACCGAATCAACGCTTGTGATATGCACCTTAAACGCAATGAATTCGATCCGTTTTTAAAACGAATCATAACGGGAGATGAAAAATGGATTGTTTACAACAACGTCCAAGCATGGTGAACCAGCTCAAACCACTTCAAAGGCTGATATCCACCAAAAGAAGGTTATGCTGTCTGTTTGGTGGGATTGAAAGGATGTGGTATATTTTGAGCTGCTTCCAAGGAACCAAACGATTAATTCGGATGTTTACTGTCAACAATTGGACAAATTGAATACAGCCATCAAGGAGAAGTGACCAGAATTGGTCAATCGTAAAGGTGTTATATTCCACCAGGACAACGCTAGACCGCTCACATCTTTGGTCACTCGCCAAAAACTGAGTGAGCTTGGCTGGGAACTTTTGATGCATCCACCATATAGCCCTGACCTTGCACCATCAGACTACCATTTATTTCGATCTTTGCAGAACTCCTTAAATGGTAAAACTTTCGACAATGATGAGGCTATAAAATCGCACTTGGTTCAGTTTTTTGCAGATAAAGGCCAGAAGTTCTGTGAGCGTGGAATACTAAATTTGCCAGGAAGATGGCAAAAGGTTATCGAACAAAATGGCAATTATATATTTGATTAAAGTTCATTCTAAGTTTTATTAAAAATGCATTTACTTTCTTTTAAAAAATCCGCAATTACTTTTTAGGCAACCCAAAAACTTGATATAGCCCCCATATAAACCGAACTCCCTATTAAACTTCTTGAGTCCTTACAAGCCGAAATTTTTGTCCAATTTGGCTGAAATTTTGCATGCGGTATTCTGATACGACTTTCAACAACTGTGTCGAGTACGGTCCGAATCGGTCTATAACCGGATATAGCTCTCATATAAACCGAACTCCCGATTTGACTTCACGAGCCTTACAAGCCCCAATTATTGTCCGATTTGGCTAAAATTTTCCATGTGCTAAGTACGTTCCATATCGGTCTTTAACCTGATACAGCTCCCATATAAACCGATTTCCCGATTTGTCTTCTTGAGCCCCTGAAAGCTATAATTTTTGTACAATTTGGCTGAAATTGAGCACGAAGTGTTCAAAGACTTCCAACAACTCTGCCTAGTACGGCCCAAAACGTTCTATAACTGATAGAGCCCCCATATAAGCCGATTTCCCGATGTGACTTTTTGAGTCCTTACAAGCCGCAGCTTTGGTCTGATTTGGCTGAATTAATGAATGTGGTGTTCTGTTACGACTTCCAACAACTGTGCCAAATGCGGTCCAAATCAGTCTATAACCTCATATAGCTCCCATGTAAAGCAGTCTCTCGATCCTCCTTGTTCGGTTCCTAGAAGCTTTAATATTTGCCGGTTTGGCAGAAGTTTGCGTTGTAGAATAAAATCATGCCCTTCAACTAAATTTATTTTGTATAAATTTTTAGCAGAATCCTTGGTGGTAGGTTCCCAAGATTCGGCCTGGCCGAACTAAGCACGCTTTTACTTGTTTTCTATCACTTCTAACAAAAAGAAAAAACATGGAATGGAAATGAAAATAAAGCGGAATTTGGTTTTATTCGCAATGTCCTTGCCCTAAAGTAGTAGAAGCAGAAGAAGCAAAAGAAGAGCGTGGAATGTATGCAACACATAACCCAACAAGTCGTAAGTCCTTCTCTCTGTTACTCTGTCTGTTTCTCTGTCTGCTTGTCGTTTTGTCAATGCTTTCCATGATTTTAAGTGAAAACACACATTTGAATGCGCTCTATGCGACGACCATGCGACGATGCGATGCGACGACATTCAATATTCAACCCACTTGCAAAAGGATACATCTGGAGTAAAAAATATACATGGGTGTAGGTGTGTATCTGCCGTCTCTTCATCGTTTTTGTAAACCAGCCACATACAAGGAAATAAGTACGGAATTATGGCTGTGGGTGTGCATGTGTAGGGGCGAGTGTGCAATTGTGCGAGTGTGGCGGGCCAATTGTGTATGCAAATGTCTATGCGGATCGAATCGAATCGAATGACATCGAATCGAAGAGTAGTAGAGTTTTATCATTATGGAAGCTTAATGGAAAAATATTTGATTTGATTTAGCATAATTTGAAATTCGATTAGCTATAGTAGTGGTAGTAGAGTAGTGGTGACGATGATGGTAATGGTGGTAGCCACCAACGAGCGAACAAACTGTGTCGTTGGTATTTGTATTTGTGATTCTGCAAACACACGACGCAGTCATACAATTTTGGGCAATGGGTCATTGAAATTTGAAGAGATCTAAATTCGTCAGAGAGAGGGATACTCAAATAATTTTTTTTGAGATCTAATATATGAAGCGTGATTCATAGCCTATGAAGCTAAACGTTTCGGTTCGAAGAAGATATCAGAATATCAAGTAGTCAAATCGAGAAATAGGTTGTAAGGGAGCTATGTCCGGTTATGGACCATACTTAGTTTGGATGTTCCCTGCCATAACGGAAATGGCAGAGAAATATCCAATTCCGACCCTATAAAGTATATATATTCTTGATCAGCGTAAAAATCTAATACGATCTAGATATTTCCGTCCGTCTGTACGTCTGCCTGTTGAAATCACTCTACAGTCTTTAACAAGTAAGAAGGCGTTAAGTTCGGCCGGGCCGAACTTTGGATACCCACCACCTCGTGTATATATGTGAACCACATTTCGTCAAAATCCAGTGAAAAATGCATACCTTATGCCACATAGCAGCTCTATAGATATCATCCGATTTAGACCAAATGCTTATAAGTACAAGTCATTGTTCAACCGAGAGATCGGTCTATATGGCAGCTATATCCAAATCTGGACCGATCTGAGCCAAATTGAAGACAAATATCGAAGGGCCCAACACAAGTCATTGTCCCAAATTTCGGCAGCATCGGACAATAAATGCGCTTTTTATGGGCCCAAAACCTTAAATCGAGAGATCGGTCTATATGGCAGCTATATCCAAATCTGCACCGATCAGGGCCAAATAGAAGAAAGATATCGAAGGGCCTAAGACAACTCACTGTCCTAAATTTCAGCAAAATCGGATAATAAATGTGGCTTTTATGGACCTAAGACCATAAATCGGAGGATCGGTCTATATGGCAGCTATATCCAAATCTGGACCGATCTGGGCCAAATTGACGAAGGATGTCGAAGGACTCAACCCAACTCACTCTCCGAAATTTTAGCAAAATCGGATAATAAATGTGGCTTTTATGGGCCTAAGACCATAAATCGGAGGATCGGTGTATATGGCAGCTATATCCAAATTTAGACCGATCTGAGCCAAATTGACGAAGGATATCGAAGGGCTCAACGCAACTCACTGTCCCAAATTTCAGCAAGATCGGATAATAAATGTGGCTTTTATGGGCCTAAGACCATAAATCGGAGGATCGGTCTATATGGCAGCTATATCCAAATTTGGACCGATCTAGGCCAAATTGATGAAGGATGTCGAAGGGCTCAACGCAACTCACTGTCCCAAATTTCATCGAAATCGGATAATAAATGTAGCTTTTATGGGCCTTAGACCCTAAATCGGAGGATCGGTCTATATGGCAGCTATATCCAAATCTGAACCGATCTGAGCCAAATTGACGAAGGATGTTGAAGGGCCTAACGCAACTCACTGTCCCAAATTTCAGCGAAATCGGATAATAAATGTAGCTTTTATGGGCCTTAGACCCTAAATCGGAGGATGGGTCTATATGGCAGCTATATCAAAATCTGGCCCGATCTGAGCCAAATTGAGGAAGGATGTCGAAGGGCCTAACACAACTCATTGTCCCAAATTCTAAGAACCTAAATCGGGCGATCGGTACATATGGGGGCTATATCAAGATGTAGTCCGATATAGCCCATCTTCGAACTTAACCTGCTTATGGACAAAAAAAGAATCTTTGCAAAATTTCAGCTCAATATCTCTATTTTTAAAGACTGTAGCGTGATTTCAACAGACAGACGGACAGACGGACGGACATGTCTAGATCGTCTTAGATTTTCACGCTGATCAAGAATATATATACTTTATAGGGTCGGAAATGGATATTTCGATGTGTTGCAAACGGAATGACAAAATGAATATACCCCATCCTTCGGTGGTGGGTATAAAAATAGAGATATTGAGCTGAAATTTTGCAGAGATTCTTTTTTTGTCCATAAGCAGGTTAAGTTCGAAGATGGGCTATATCGGACTACATCTTGATATAGCCCCCATATTTACCGATCGCCCGATTTAGGTTCTTAGAATTTGGGACAATGAGTTGTGTTAGGCCCTTCGACATCCTTCCTCAATTTGGCTCAGATCGGGCCAGATTTTGATATAGCTGCCATATAGACCGATCCTCCGATTTAGGGTCTAAGGCCCATAAAAGCTACATTTATTATCCGATTTCGCTGAAATTTGGGACAGTGAGTTGCGTTAGGCCCTTCAACATCCTTCGTCAATTTGGCCCAGATCGGTCCAGATTTGGATATAGCTGCCATATAGACCGATCCTCCTATTTAGGTTCTAAGGCCCATTAAAACCACATTTATTATCCGATCTTGCTGAAATTTGGGACAGTGTGTTAAGTTAAATCGCTTGACATACTTCTGCAATATCGCACAGATCGGTTCAGATTTGGATATAGCTACCATATAGACCGATATCTAGGTTTTAGGTTTTGGTGCCATAAAAGACGCATTTATTATCCGATGTCGCTGAAATTTGAGAGAGTGAGTTTGGTTAAACTCTTCGAAGTCCTTCTTCAATTTTGCCCAGATCGGTCCAGATTTGGATATAGCTGCCATATAGACCGATATCTCGATTTTAAGTCTTGGCCCCATAAAAGGCGCATTTATAATCCGATTTCACTGAAATTTGACACAGTGACTTATATTAGGCTTTTCGACATCCGTGTCGTATGTGGTTCAGATCGGTTTATTTTTAGATATAGCTTGTGTACTTTTAGTATTTGGTTCAAATCGGAACATATTTTCATATAACTGATATGGGACATAAGGTATGAAATTTTCACCGAATTTTGATGAAAGGCCGATGTCCCAGGCAGTGTGAATTAAACCCTACCTGAGCCGTTTTTTGATAAAAATTACTTTACCCACTATTCCTGATAGAACCGATTGGAACTACGACATCCCTGGTAATAGAAGTTACATAGACTTCTATACGGATGGTTCCAAACTAAACGACCAGGTGGGCTTTGGGGTGTACTCTAAAGATCTAGAACTGGTCATATGGAAGAGGTTACCCGACCACTGCAGTGTGTATCAAGCAGAGATCCTTGCAATTAAGGAAGTGGTGGAATGGCTACGATGATACGATTACGACGATTGGCATAAATATCCTCTCAGACAGCCAGGCAGCCATTAAATCCCTGGAGAACGTATTTCTGAACACAAAAACCGCCCTCGACTGTCACAGATCTCTCAGCGAGATGGCTGAACAGTTCACAATTCACCTGTTCTGGGTGCCGGGCCACAAAGATATCCCAGGGAATTCTGAAGCATACGAGCTTGCGAGACTAGGAACTACCTTACACACTCCAGGCACACTGGAATCTATGGGTATGCTTCCAGCGACAAAGTTTTTAGGACCAGGCCCGAAGGGTAACAAATGATAGATGGTCACAAAGAGGGGGCTGTGAGTATTCCAAGACTATGTGGCCTCATCTAGACTTGAAGAGGTCGGAAAACATGCTGACAGACTAAAGATTGCCAACAACGACTTTTGCAGAAGCTGTAGGGACATCGAGGAAAAAGAGACTATAGAACACCGTCTGTGTGGGTGTCCGGCACTAGCAGTTAGAATGAGTTTCACTTTAGGTTCTCATTTCTTTAAGAACCTGTCTGATTTAACGGATGTAAACATTCGAAAGTTACTGGGATTTTTTAAGCTATCTGGATGGTTCAACGGTAAGAACTAGAAGGCATTTTCCTTATTCTGTTCCTGTGGTATCACAATGGAATGAAAACGTCTAAGTGCCACTTAAACCTAACCTAACCTAACCTATCGAAAAAGCACACTGCCGGTAGTTTCAGTCATTGTATTAAGGATAGTGTTCTAGGTGCCGCGTGACAACAGAGAAAGCTCCCTCAGCCTCAGTTGTAGTGGTAGTAACAATTTTACTAGCCACAATGTCCAAAATACATTAGGGGTAGCATCAAATTCAGTGCATCAGATGGTGTCGTCCTCAGTGTGGATGTGATGCACAAACAAGCCATACTTTGAATCCGACTTAGTATTGATAAGTAGGTGGACTTTTGAAGCGCTGTTCACCAGATCACAATACAGATTGAGTTATAGGACTGATAACTGTGGCATACCACCAGTGCATGATACGCGTTTTAAACCCACAACTAAGAGTTGACTTTCTTGCTCTTTCCAAAATGTTGGATTTGTAATTCAATTTCCTGTCTTGCAGACAGATGTCGTCCTCAGTGTGGCTGTGATGCACAAACAAGCCATTCTGTGAATCCGGCTAGTATTGATTAGTAGGTGATATTTTGAAGCCCTGTCCACCAGATCACAATACAAATAGCATTATAGACAACTGCGGCATACAACCAGTGCATCACACGCTGTTTAAACCCATAATCTATTGCTGAAAAGAACAACTTCCATCTTAGATGGATTTACGCCTAAAACAGTTTCAGTAGCCTACTCCGCTGTCGTATACAGAGCCTCTTGAAATATATCTTTAAGGGGCCGCTTTCGATATCAACAAATTATATAGCATTTTATTCCTTACAGACCGTATTCGTAATCTACTCTTGAATACCTTTCACTTGAGTCCCATTTAATTATGATCGTTCAATATGCCTATTTGAGGGGGTTTTGTGGTCGGGGCGACTACCTTTATACTTGGACCCAATTTTTAATATCAAATTCATACTCTTCAGCCCACTTCTATTTTTATACCCTCCACCATAGGATGGGGGTATACTAATTTCTTCATTCTGTATGTAACAACTCAAAATTCTTGATCGTCGTGACTTTTTATTTCGATCTAGCCATGTCCGTTCGTCTGTCCGTACGTACGGACGTCCGTCTGTCTGTCGAAAACACGCTAACTTTCGAAGGAGTAGAGCTAGCCGCTTGAAATTTTGCACAAATACTTCTTATTAGTGTAGGTCAGTTGGGATTGTAAATGGACCATATCGGTCCATGTTTTTATATAGCTGCCATACAAAGCGATCTTGGGTCTTGATTTCTTGAGCCTCTAGAGTGTGCAATTCTTATCCGATTGCAATGAAATTTTGCACGAAGTATTTTGTTATGATATCCAACAACTGTGCCAAGAATGGTTCAAATCGGTCCATAACCTGAAATAGCTGCCATATAAACCGATCTTGGGTCTTGACTTCCTGAGCCTCTAGAGGGCGCACTTCTTATCCGATTTGAATGAATTTTTGCACAAAGTATTTTGTTATGATATCCAACAACTGTGATGAGTATGGTTGAAATTGGTCTATAACCTGATATAGCTGCCATATAAACCGATCTTGGTTCTTGACTTCTTGAGCCTCTAGAGGGCGCAATTCTTAATCGATTGGAATGAAAATTTTGCACAACGTGTTTTGTTATAATTTCCAACAACCGTGCCAAGTATGGTTGAAATTCGTCTATAACCTGATACAGCTGCCAAATAAACCGATCATGGGTCTTGATTTCTTGAGCCTCTAGAGGGCGCAATTCTTATCCGATTTAAATGAATTTTCGCACAAAGTATTGGGTTGCCCAAAAAGTAATTGCGGATTTTTCATATAGTCGGCGTTGACAAATTTTTTCACTGCTTGTGACTCTGTAATTGCATTCTTTCTTCTGTCAGTTATCAGCTGTTACTTTTAGCTTGCTTTAGAAAAAATGTAAAAAAGTATATTTGATTAAAGTTCATTCTAAGTTTTATTAAAAATGCATTTACTTTCTTTTAAAAAATCCCCAATTACTTTTTGGGCAACCCAATATTTTGTTATGATATCCAAAAACTGTGCTGAGTATGGTTGACATTGGTCTATAACCTGATATAGCTGCCATATAAACCGATCTTGGGTTTTAACTTCTTGAGCCTATAGGGGGCTCAATTCTTATTCGATTGGAATGAAATTTTGCACAACGTGTTTTTTTTATAATTTCCAACAACCGTGCTAAGTATGGTTAAAATCGGTCGATAACTTGATATAGCTGCCATATCAACAGATCTTGGTTCTTGACTTCTTGAGCCTCTAGAGGGCGCAATTCTTATTCGATTTGAATGGAATTTAGCATGAACCATTTTATTGTGATATCCAACAACTGTGCCAAGTATGGTTCAAATCGGTTCATAACCTGATATAGCTGCCATATTAACCGATCTTGAAACTTGATTTCTTGAGGCTCTAGAGGGCGCAATTCTCGTCCGATTTGACTGAAATTTTGCACGTGGTGTTTTGCCATCCTTTTCTACAACTACCAGTATGGTTCAAATCGGCCCATGTTTTGATAAAGCTGCCATATAAACCGATCTTGGGTCTTCACTTCTTGAGCCGCTAGAGGGCGCAATTGCTATCCGATTTGTCTGAATTTTTGCATGCGGTGTTGTGGTATAAGTTTCAACAACTGTGCTAAAATAGTTCAAATCGGTTCATAACCTGATATAGCTGCCATGTAAAGCGATCTGGGATCTTGACTTCTTGAGCCTTTAGAGGGCGCAAGTATTATCCGATTTGGCTGAAATTTTGTTCAACGGCTTATCTTATGAGAACATAACATACGTGTCGAATATGGCATGAATCGTTTTATAGCCTAATACAGCTCCCCTATAAACCGATCTCCCTTTTTTACTTCTTTAGCCCCTAAAGTGCGCAATTCTTACTAGATTTGGCTGAAATTTCGCACAATGACTTCTACTATGGTCTCCAATATTCAGTTCAATTATGGTCCGAAATGCAATAACTTACAATAACATTGCCCTAAAAAGAGATACCGTTGCAAAAGCTCGCCAAATTCGTTCCATGGTGGAGGGTATATAAGATTCGGCCCGGCCGAACTTAGCACACTCTTACTTGTCTTGCCTAAGAAGAGATGCAGGGAAAAGATCTCGACAAATGCGATCCATGGTGGAGGGTATATAAGATTCGGCCCGGTCGAACTTTGCACTTGTTTGGTGTTGCTTTTGGGGTAAGGGGCAGGGTCCGCTCCCTTTTCGATATCAAACATCTATATAGCCTCTTGCTACTTCCCGACGAACAAACAAACTTACAAACCCGCTCCCTAAACCCTTTAAATTAAATCTCACATTGGTTTATATGTTCGTTTGGAGCGCTTTTGGGTGCAATGCGGTTCCCCATACTCTTGGGTCCAAAATTCATTTGGCATTATACCCAATACCTATCCCCATTCGATGGTTGTGGGTTCAACAGAAATTAACGAAGTATTTAAAAATATTCCCTTTGAAACTTAAAGGCTTTATTCAATCAACACTAAAATGATTCAAACCATTCGCTATATATTCGTTGCCTTCCGTATGGCTTCCGTCATATTCTCTTTCTATGAATAGTGGAGAATGCTGTTGATTTGGAATGATGACAATATGCATTATTCTTACAAATGGATTCATAGGCAACGAAAATGGCTTTCAACCCATTCTCCGCTGCCTACTAGGTCATGATCTAATATCTTAAAGAACTTTTCCTTACTATTAAGTATGCTGTTTAAGAAATACCTTTAGATAATAGATGCAATTTATCAAAATTCAAATCATCACCCATCGGGCACTGAGTCCTTTATTCATCATTCATAATTAGCTAATGCCAACTCAGTGAATTTATTATTTGAATCTCTTCTCTATGTATGTGTGTGTGTGTGTGTGTGTGTGTGTGTGTATGTATATAGAAGACCATTATAGAATTATACTAAATTACAATTTGCATGTCACTCCAATGAATGTTTAATCGAAATTGAAAAACTCGGTCATTTGCATTCATCTGCTGTCAAAGTTCATTCGAATATTGTGCGGCACACTTAAATGGATGGGAACTCCAAATAGCGGGGGGTGGGGATGGGTGCATTTTAAGTCTGTTAGTCTTAACCAGTTGTGATGAAATGTATGGGACAATTCACAACAATTTGCAAAATAAACAAAAAATTATAATTGTCTAGAGGTAATATTTTAATAAAATGCTTTAAGACGGAACTTTTGGAGGCAATATTTTTATGGGATTTAGAAAACAAATATTTAGTAAATTTCCTTTCTAATTTTACTTTTTATTTAATTTTTATACCCACCACCGAAGGATGGGGGTATATTCATTTTGTCATTCCGTTTGAAACACATCGAAATATCCACTTCCGACCCTATAAAGTATATATTGGGTTGTCCAAAAAGTAATTGCGGATTTTTCATATAGTGGGCTTCGACAAATTTTTTCACAGCTTGTGACTCTGTAATTGCATTCTTTCTTCTGTCAGTTATCAGCTGTTACTTTTAGCTTGCTTCAAAAAAAAAAAAGGGTAAAAAAAGTATATTTGATTAAAGTTCATTCAAAGTTCTATTAAAAATGCATTTACTTTCCTTTAAAAAATCCGCAATTACTTTTTGTTTTTGGGCAACCCAATATATTCTTGATCAGCGTAAAAATCTAAGACGATCTAGTCCGTCTGTCTGTTGAAAACCCGCTACAGTCTTTAAAAATAAAGATATAGAGCTGAAACTTTGCACAGATTCTTTTTTTGTCCAAAAGCAGGTTAAGTTCGAAGATGGGCTATATCGGACTATATCTTGATATAGCCCCCATATAGACCGGTCGGCCGATTTAGGGCCTTAGGCCCTTAAAAGCCACATTTATTATCCGACTTTGCTGAAATTGGACACAATGAGTTATGCAAGGCCGTTTGATATCCTTCGTCTATTTGGCTCAGATAGGTCGTGATTTGAATATAGCTGCTATATAGACCGATCCCCCGATTTAGGGTTTTAGGCCGATAAAAGCCACATTTACTATCCGAATTTGATGAAATTTGGGACGATGAATTGTGTTAGGCCTTTCGACATCCCTCGTCAATTTGGCTCAGATCGGTTCAGATTTGGATGTAGCTGTCATATAGACCGATCCTCCGATTTAGGGTCTTAGGCCCATAAAAGCCACATTTATGATCAGATTTTGCTGAAATTGGACGCAGTGAGTTATGTTAGGCTCTCCGACATCCTTCGTCAATTTGGCTCAGATAGGTCGAGATTTGAATATAGCTGCCATATAGAGCGATCCCCCGATTTAGGATTTTAGGCCCATAAAAGCCACATTTATTATCCGACTTTGCTGAAATTTGAGACAGTGCGTTGTGTTAAGCCCTCCGAAGTCCTCCGTGAATTTGGTTCAGATCGGTCCAGATTTGGATATAGCTGCCATATAGACCGATCCTCCGATTTGGGGTCTTGGGCCCATAAAACACGCATTTATAGTCCGATGTCGCCGAAATTTGGGACAGTAAGTTAAGCCCCTTGACATACTTCTGCATTATCGCACTGATCGGTCCAGATTTGGATATAGCTGCCATATAGACCGATCTCTCGGTTTTAGGTTTTGGGGCCATAAAAACCGCATTTATTGTCCGATGTTGCCGAAATTTGGGACAAAGAGTTAAGTTAAGCCCCTCCACATATTTTTGCTATGGGACATAAGGTATGAGTTTGCATCGGATTTTGACGAAAGGTGGTTTACATATATACCCGAGGTAGTGGGAATCCAAAGTTCGGCCCGGCCGAACTTAATGCCTTTTTACTTGTTTTTTTATAGTTTCTCTTTCGCGAAGAACTCAATGATCGGATATTTTCTTTGCAAATGGAAAAGGAAATCCAGAAATCGCAACACACAAGCCACTATGGGATGCATTTGGTTCTTGGTTAGGTGTGATTGCTTTAAGGACTCTTCGTTAGTATGTTATATTTGAATCGTATTTATTGCGAAAACGCCTCTATGATACAAATAACAAATTAATCACGCCCGACAACCATGTCTATTAGCTGTTCTTTTCCCAATGCATGTGTTTTAGTGCAATGACAGATTTTTTTTCTGCTACAAATCCACTACTTCCATGGCATACATGATTGTGAGCATCTGTTGGATGTTGATGGCTTCGAACGCTACACAACGGCAACGGCTCTCGCTGTTGATCAGTGTGCTTGGTTCGAATCCCGGCCGGGCACCTCCGAAACTTTTCACCTTCAAGTTTTTTTTGCCTGTTAGGGCGAAGAAATTTTGTCTTAAGGCAAAATTTCCTGTAAAGGTTTCCAAATTTAAAATAACCAGTAAGGAAGGGCAAAAGTCGGGCGGAGCCGACTATATAATACCCTACACATACCCTACAATTTTAAATTCGGGCAATATACAAATATATATGTATATGAGAGCTATATGTAAATCTGAACCGACTTTTAAACAGATCGTTGGAAAATTGTTGTTATTACGGCCATATAAATGCAAATCCGGCCATAAATATGTATGGGTGCTACATCTGAGTTTGATGAAATCTTGGTGATATGTTAAGACCAGTAACAAAACAATTGGGGCCAAAATTTGTGCTGATCGGTTGAAAATTGTGTTTATTACAGCTTTATAAGTGCAAATCGGGCGACACATAAACATGGGAGCTATATCCAAATCTAAACCAATTTTTATGAAACAATTTTTGCCAAATTCTGTGCAGGTAGGTTGAAAATTGTACCTACTACGGCCATTTAAGTGAAAATCAGGCGATACATATATGTGGGAGCTATATTTAAATCGGAACCGATTTTGATGAAATTTTGCAGGTATGTTAAGATTAGAAACAGAACAATCCATGCCAAACTATGTGCAGAACGTTTGAAAAGTGTAGTTACAACGGCCATTTAAGTGCAAATCGGGCGATACATATTAAAAGAGGCTACATCTAAATCTGAAACAATTTTTATCAAAATCAATAGCGTTCGTCCTTGGGCCAAAAAGTGACATGTGCAAAATTTCGTGATGATTGGACTTCGGTTACAAGAATACATGGACTCACACTCGGACAGACGGACGGACAGAAGGACATGGCTAAATCGAATCAGAAAGTGATTCCGAGACGATCGGTATACTTATCAATGGGTCTAGCTCTTCTCCTTCTTAGCGTTGTAAACAAATGCATACCCTACGCCACAGTTGTGGTGTAGGGTATAACGAGAGAATCGGTTAAATAATGAGCATTTAAGTGCAATATTTCTCACAATCGGACGAATATATATATGGGAGCTATATCTAAATCTGAACGATTTCGAGCAAACTTCTCAGAAACTGTGGCAGTCGTCGAGGGAAGCATTTAGCAAAATTTTGGCAAGATGGGTCAATAAATACGCTTGCTGTGACTATAGATGTTAAAATCGTGCGATATATATAAATGAGAGCTATATCTAAATCAGAACTGATTCCCCTGAAATTCCCAAGTAATGTTGAGAGTCAAAAGAAAATCCTTCCTACCAAATTTCGAGAGAATCGGTTAACAAATGACCATTTTATAGCAAGATTACTGCAAATTGGACGAACATATATATAGGAGCTATATTCAAATCTGGACCGATTTCTATGGAATTTAACAGATATATCGGGAGTCATTAGAAAATCCTTCCTACCAAATTTAGAGAGAATCAGTTAACAAATGACCATTTTATGGCTGTATTACTGCAAATCAGACAATCATATATACAGGAGTTATATCCAAATCTGAACAGATTTTTATGAAATTCCCTAGTAATATTGAGGGTCATAAGAAAATCCTTCCTACCACATTTCGAGAGAATCGGTTAACAAATGACCATTTCATTGCTGTATTACTGGAAATCGGACGAACATATATACGGGAGCTATATCTAAATCTGAACCGATTTCTATGAAATTCACCAGTAATATTAAAAGTCATTAGGAAATCCTTCCTTTAAAATTTCAAGAGAATCGGTTGACAAATGACCATTTTATTGCTGTATTACGGGAAATCGGACGAGCATATATACCGGAGCTATATCTAAATCTGAACCGATTTCTATGAAATTCGCCAGTAATATTATGAGTCATTAGAAAATCCTTCTTTTCAAATTTCATAAGAATCGGTTAACAACAGACCATTTTATTGTTGCATTACTGGAAATCGGACGAACATATATATGGGAGTTATATCCAAATCTGAACCGATTTTTATGAAATTCCCTATTAATATTGAAAGTCATAAAAAAATCCTCCGTACTAAATTTCGAGAGAATCGGTTAACAAATGACCATTTTATTGCTGTATTACTGGAAATCAGACGAACATATATACGGGAGCTATATCTAAATCTAAACCGATTTCATTGAAATTTACCAGTAATATTGACACTCATTAGGAAATCCTTCCTACCAAATTTCAAGAGAATCGGTTAACAAATGACCATTTTATTGCATTATTACCGCAAATCGGACGAACATATACATGCGAGCTATATCCAAATCTGAACCGATTTATTCCGATTTCAATAAGCTTTGTCTCTAGGCCGAAAAACATGTCTGTACTATATGTGAAGACGATCGGATGAAAATTGTGACCTGAAGTTTGTATACAAATTAACATGGTCAGACGGACAGACAGACGGCTGTCTGTCAGATGGCTTAACCGAACAAGCAAGTAAGCGTAAATAAGCTTGACTTCTGAACACTGGTGCGTATAAGTATTTTTTCCTTTAGTTGGACAAAATGATCATACGCAACCATGGCTACAGACACCATTGGCAGTTTCTATATCTTTAAGAAGAACAAATTAGGTGAAAAATTTTGGAATTGTTTTGGAAAATATAGTAAGAAAAGGAAAAACTTGGGCAGTGCAACTATATATTGGGTTGCCCAAAAAGTAATTGCGGATTTTTTAAAAGAGAGTAAATGAATTTTTAATAAAACTTAGAATGAACTTTAATCATAAATAATTTTTTTTCACTTTTTTTCTAAGGCAAGCTAAAAGTAACAGCTGATAACTGACAGAAGAAAGAATGCAATTACAGAGTCACAAGCTGTGAACAAATTTGTCAACGCCGACGATATGAAAAATCCGCAATTACTTTTTGGGCAACCCAATAATTCCCTGCGCCTATCCTGCACCAAGAAAAATTCGTCTGCTCATATCAGCAAACACTGTTTTTTTCAATTTTTGAATAAATCCATTCAACATTTCTGAACTCCTAGATAACTATTGAGACATTTGATATATATTTATGAAGAGCTTTGCACAGCTCACTGCGGCAAATTTCACCGAAATCGGGTGATAACTGCACCTTTAATGGGCTCAATACCTTAAATCGAGATTTCATCGAAATCGGATAATAGGTGCGCCTTTTATGCGCACCATACCTTAAATCGGGAGATCGGTTTGTATGGCAACTATATCCAAATATAGAATGATCTGAACCATTTAAGGCGCGGATATCGAAAAGCCCCACGCTGTGTCAACGAAAGCGGATAATAAATGTAATTTTTATAGTGCCAAGACTTTATGTCGAGAGATCGTTCTATGACGGGAGGCTTAAAACAACTCAGCGTTTAAAGGTTATATACCTTGTAGGATCGGAAATTGATATATCGATATGTTGCAAAGGGAATGACTAAATGAATATACCCCCTATCCTACGGAGGTGGGTATAAAACTTAAAATTTTTTATACCCACCACCGGAAGATGGGGGTATATTCATTTTGTCATTCCGTTTGCAACACATCGAAATATCCATTTCCGACCCTACAAAGTATATATATTCTTGATCAGCGTAAAAATCTAAGACGATCTAGACATGTCCGTCCGTCTGTCTGTTGAAATCACGCTACAGTCTTTAAAAATAGAGATATTGAGCTGAAATTTTGCACAGATTTTTTTTTTGTCCATAAGCAGGTTAAGTTCGAAGATGGGCTATATCGGACTATATCTTAATTTAACCCCTATATAGACCGATCCGCCGATTAAGTGTCTTAGGCCCATAAAAGCCACATTTATTATCCGATTTTGCTGAAATTTGGGACAGAGATTTTTGTTAGACCCTTCGACTTCCTTCGTTAATTTGGACCAGATCGGTTCAGATTTGGATATAGCTGCCATATAGACTGATCCTTCGATTTAGGGTCTTAGGCCCATAAAAGCCAAATTTATTATCCGATTTTGCTGAAATTTTGGACAGTGAGTTGTGTTAGACCTTTCGACATCCTACGTCAATTTGGCTCAGATCGGTCCAGATTTGGACATAGCTGCCATATATACCGATCCTCCGATTTAGGGTCTTAGGCCCATAAAAGCCACATTTATTATCCGATTTCGCTGTAATTTGGGACAGAGATTTTTGCTAGGCCCTTCGACTTCCTTCGGTAATTTGGACCAGATCGGTTCAGATTTGGATATAGCTGCCATATAGGCCGATCCTCGGATTTATGGTCTTAGGCCCATAAAAGCCACATTTATTAACCGATTTTGCTGAAGTTTGGGACAGTGAGTTGTCTTAGGCCCTTCGACATCTGTCTTCAATTTGGCCCAGATCGGTTCAGATTTGGATAGAGCTGTCATATAGACCGATTTCTCGATTTATGGTTTTGGGCCCATAAAATGCTCTTTTATTGTCCGATGTCGCCGAAATTCGGGACAGTGAGTTAAATTAAGCCTCTAGACATACTTTTGCAATATCGCATAGATCGGTCCAGATTTGGATATAGCTGCCATATAGACCGATATTTAGATTTTAGGTTTTAGGTCCATAAAAGACGCATTTATTGTCTGATGTCGCTGAAATTTCAGACAGTGAGTTTAGTTAGGCTCTTCGGATCGGTCCAGATTTGGATATAGCTGCCATGTAAACCGATATCTCCATTTAAAGTCTTGGCCCCATAAAATTCGCATTTGTAATCCGATATCACTGAAATTTGACATATAAGACTTGTTAGGCTTTTCGACATCCGTGTCGAATATGGTTCAGATCGGTTTATTTTTAGATATATCTACTGTACTTATTAGTATTTGCTCCAAATCGGAACATATATATACCCGAGGTGGTGGGTATACAAAGTTCGGCCCGGCCGAACTTAACGCCTTTTTACTTGTTTCTCTGAATTTTTTTTTTTTCTTCGAATTTTATCTTTATGCTTCAACCACACACACACACAGAGCAGATACACTTTGGGGTACGGGCCAGTGCTGTTCCTGCTTGTACCTTTCAACTTCCTTGTACTTTGGCCTACTGGCCCACAATTGATTTTACCCTATTAGTCTGCTGCCCATATATCATCTGAAACAGGATATTTCACTCAGTTTCATGTATTGAACCCTTCAAAACTTTACCATTTGGCATGGAATTACTCACACATATGTATTTTTTGTTCACCTTCCACCATTTTTCGCCAGATGTTAAGAAGTGTGAGAGTAGTTAGTTAGTGGATTTGCATTACATTTGTTATCCTTATTCCTTGTGCTGAGCTACAATGCACTCATGACTGACCCTGTTTTCGAGAAATTTAAACTTGCATTTGTCTGTCTGTCTGTCTGTCCGTCTGTTGCTTGTTAGCAGCTTCGTCTGCCATTGTTATTGAAATTCTTGATATGTAGTCGTGTCCTGTTACTCGTTGTGTTTGTTTTTTTCCTTTTTGCAGTTCTCCTTCGCTTCATTTCTTTAAATTGTTGCAAATGAACATCATTTAGTCTTGGCCCTGAGTAAGTTGGTAACAATTCCGTTTTTGTTTTTTTTCCATTTTTCGATTTTTAATTAACGAAAATAACATAGCAGGATGTAGGGCAAGAGCTTTTCGTAAGCACTCGCACACACACACATACACACAGAAGTCCATTCAAATTGAACGAAAGTATTCTTTTGGGTATTTTCGCTTACTTTGTTCTTTTTTCTCCCCCCCATAAACACTGCATTGGTGGGGAAATGCCAATGAAAAAGGTTTTTTCTTCTTGCGAATAGTTTAATGAGCAATATTGCGATTGGTTGTTCGCTTTTTTTGTGCTATGTGGAGTTTGAAAAAATCTTATTGAAATAATTTTGGAGAATTAATTTGAAGATGGAATTTTAGTTTTGTTTTACTTGAAAAGTCTTATTGAGGAAACAGCATTTATTAAGTTAAGCCATAACCCTAGCAGTATACACCTTGTTTCGAGTTTTTAATTCTTTGTAGACATTGCAGCTGTTCCTTTTCGTCTGCCCTCCTTAACTCTTAACTCTCTGAGGATGACTTATTGTGATGATTTCTAACCTATTGTTAATTAAAATAAATAACTTGAACATGTTGTTGAAGTATTTTGGTAAATTGTAAGCAATTTCAGTATCATTCTCCAGGGTATTCATAAGGAAAATATTTGCATGCCGGAAGGAAATGAATGATTAACCTAATGATATCACCTCAAGGTCCTGCATTTTGTGCATGACAATATTTTCAATCAATTGAGGCCAATTAAAAATTCAAATAAATTGAAATTCTAAATATAGCGTAGATTATGTCTGTTTGCAATGTGTGTCATTGTTCTTTTGATACACATTAAGGTGGGTAACAAAAAAAAAAAAATACTACAGAAAATTTTTTTTAAGAGAAGTTTATATTGCCATACTTATACCCTACACCACTACTGTAGTACAGTGAATTATTTGTAATACCCAAAAGGAAGAGAGATAGACCGATTGATAAGTATAACGATCGACTCAGAATCACTTTCTGATTCGATTTAGCCATGTCCGTCTGTCTGTCCTTCTGTCCATGTTAATTTGTGTACAGACTACAGGTCGCAATTTTCATCCGATCGACTTCAAATTTGGTATGGGCATGTTTTTCGGCCTAGAGACGAAGCCTATTAAAATTGGAAAAGATCGGTTCAGATTTGGATATAGCTCCCATATATAAGTTCGCCCGATTTGCAGAATTATACTGCAATAATATGGTCATTTGTGAACCGATTTTCTCGAAATTTTGCACGAACGATTTTCTTGTGACTCCCGTCATTACACGTGAATTTCATAAAAATCGGTTCAGATTTGGATATAGCTCCCATATATATGTTCGTCCGATTTGCAGTAATAATGCAATAAAATGGTCATTTGTCACCCGATTCTCTCGAAATTTTGCAGGAAGAATTTTCTAGTGACTCTCAAAATTACTGGTTAATTTCATGGAAATCGTTTCAGTATTAGTGATAGCTCCTATATATATGTTCGTCAGATTTTGGGCAATTTGCAATAATGTTGTCATTTGTCAGCCGTAGTGTTACAGTTTGAACATATTTTTGCTCGCCGAGGTCCATCAAAAATGATTCAGAATTTGATATAGCTCCCACATTGTACTTTTGGGGTAGGTGTAGGGTATTATATAGTTGGCACCGCCCGACTTGTGCCCTTCCTTACTGGTTTCTGTTAAAGATGCAATGATGGGAAAGAAAGAAAAGTCTAGATGACTGAGATCGGCCTATGTTGGAGGAAAATAGACCAATGTGGGCTAATTAGAGGCGCAACAATTCTTTAGCAACACGATTTTGATATCTGACAAGGTCAATCTGGTGGAGTGCCTTGGGTAGCAAATTGAATTGGAAGGAACACACCCACATGTAGACTGGCTGTATGCTAGAAATAGGCCCTGAATTCAAGAATAGTCCACTGGGTCTACAGGAACGTGGTAGCGGATGGTGATTGAGAAAAAATGCACAGGTTCAGAGAACATGTTATCTTGTCATAGTCAGGGCGATAAGTACCACGCCCACTAGGCAACTGGAGAAAAGTCTTGTTACCCGACCGTTATACACACAAATTAACTATAAGTCTGCCACTAAGGCCATGGGATAGTAAATAAAGAGCAGAATCATAGACATGACAGTAGGACACCTGAATGATATTAAAGGGTTATCGGATTGGATGCCTAGGCCGACATTTGAGCTCAAGTTCGTGATACTGGTGCCAGTGGCATGGTGTTTGATTGACGGAGCCCTTGTAATGCCAACTGGAAGTCTCTACTACACGGAGTGATCAAAGCTAGATGAGAGAATAGATCTGACAGTCTTCGTCTAGAACCTAAAAAGTGAGTTCTGTTTATGACTATTTCCGTGCGATCGCAGAGTGCTTGAGGTTGTATGCTATTAAAGCGAGGGCATCGAGTGTGAACATTTTTAAGGTCAGTATACTGTCCATCAGGGGTAGAAAACTAGCAGAAATTTAATGTCAACAAGTAAAACGGCCAAGGCAAATCTTGTTCGATCTAGACCAATTTGAAGAAATATGTGGAGGAGCTTAATGCACCTTTTATGGGCCCAAAACATTAAATCGACAAATCGGTCTATATGGCAGCTATATCCAAATGTGGACCGATCTGAGCCAAATTGAAGAAGGATGTCGAAGAGCCTAATGCAACTCACTGTCCCAAATTTTGGCGACATTGAACAATAAATGCGCTCGGTCTATATAGCAGCTATATCAAAATCTGAACCGATATAGGCCAAATTGAAGAGAATTGTCGAAGGGCCTAACGCAACTCTCTATACCAAATTTCGGCGACATCGGATAACAAATGCGCCTTTTATGGACCCAAATCATTAAATCGAGAAATCGGTCTATATGCCAGCTATATCCAAATCTGGACCGATCTGAGCTAAATTAACGAAGGATATCGAAGGCCCTACACAACTCACTGTCCAAAAATTCAGCAAAATCGGATAATAAATGTGCATTTTAGAGGCCTAAGACCCAAAATCGGAGGATCGGTCTATATGGCAGCTATATCCAAATCTTGAACCATCTGAGCCAAATTGTAAAGGGACGTCGAAGGACCTATCACAACTCACTGTCCCAAGTTTCAGCAAAATCGGATACTAAATATGGCTTTTATGAGCCTAAGACCCTAAATCGGAGGATCGGTCTATATGGCAGCTATAACCAAATCAAGACCGATCTGGGCCAAATTGAAGAAGTATATCGAAATGCCTAACACAACTCACTGTCCCAAATTTCAACAAAATCGGATATTAAATGTGGCTTTAATGGGCCTGAGACCCTAAATCGGAGGATCGGTCTATATGGCAACTATATCCAAATCTGAACCGATCTGTGCCAAATTGAAGAAGGATGTCGAAGAACCTAACTCAACTCACTGTCCCAAATATCAGCAAAATAGGATAATAAATTTAGCTTTTATGGGCCTAAGACCCTAAATCGGCGGATCGGTCTATATGGCAGCTATAAACAAATCTGGACCGATGAGGGCCAAATTGGCGAAGGATGTCGAAGGACCTACCACAACTCACTGTCCCAAATTTCAACAAAATCGGATAATAAATGTGGCTGTTATGGGCCTAAGACATTAAATCGGCGGATCGGTCTATATGGCAGCTATAAACAAATCTGGACCGATCTGGGTCAAATTCATGAGGGATGTCGAAGGGCCTAACACAACTCACTGTCTTAAATTTCAGTAAAATCTGATAATAAATGTGGCTTTTATGGGCCTAATAGCCTAAATCGGAGGACCGGTCTATATGGCAGCTATATCCAAATCTGAACTGATCTTGGCCAAATTAAAGAAGGAAGTCGAAGGGCCTACCATAACTCACTGTCCCAAATTTCATCAAAATTGGTTAATAAATCCGGCTTTTATGGGTCTAAGACCCTAAATCGCGGACAAGTCTATATGGGGGCTATATCAAGATATAGTCCGATATAGCCCATCTTCGAACTTAACCTGCTTATGGACACAAAAAGAATCTCTGCAAAGTTTCAGCTCAATATCTCAATTTTTAATTTCTGTAGCGTGATTTCAACAGACAGACGGACAGATGGACCGACATGTCTAGATTGTGTTAGATTTTTACGCAGATCAAGAATATTTTTTCTATATAGGGTCGGAATTGTATATTTCGATGTGTTACAAACAGAATGACAAAATGAATATACCCCCATTTTATGGTGGAGGGTATAAAAAAATGGAGAAAGTAGGGAACCACTACTTTGTGATAGTCAGCAACTTTATCTACCTTGGCTCCGCCGTAAGCGAAACGAATGACACCAGTTTTGAACGAAAGCGAAGATTAATACTGGCAAACAGATTCTATTTTGGATTAAGTAGGCAGTTTAGAAACAGGGCCACTTTTCGACTGACGAAGATCACATTATACGAGACATTGATACTACCCATGTTGTTATATGGTTACGAGGCATGGGTACTTGTGAAAGTAGACGAGGCAGTGTTTGGAGTATTTGATAGAAAGATTCTTCGAAAAATATATGGACCAGTTTGGGTTAATGGAGAATATAGCCGTGGTATGATCCACGAGCTGTATGACGACAATAGCATAGTTACGCGTATAATTGGGTTGCCCAAAAAGTAATTGCGGATTTTTTAAAAGAAAGTAAATGCATTTTTTATTAAACTTAGAATGAACTTTAATCAAATGACAGAAGAAAGAATGCAATTACAGAGTCACGAGCTGTGAAAAAATTTGTCAACGCCGACTATATGAAAAATCCGCAATTACTTTTTGGGCAACCCGGCTAATCATATTTTCAGAATGGATGAAGAAGCTCTAGCAAAGAAGTCTTTTGAAGGCAAACACGTTGATACAAGCAAACCGAGAAGACCAAAAGCCCGATGGAAAGATCAAGTGGTGGCAGACACCTTGAAACCTGGTGACAGAGTTTCTAGAATGAGCGCTGAAGATCGAGGCGCTTGGAATGCTATTCTACGTTCGGCTAGTGGAACAAATGTTTTGCCAGAGCCAATATAAGTATATTAAGCCTCCATATAATCCTTTTCTGGGATTTGACTTCTTGAGCCCTACAAGCCTCAAATTTTAAGCGGAATTCTTGATGGTGTTTTTTTGTTTTTCTTTGCCCTCTTTAATGTCCCCATACAAATGTATTGTACACATAACCTCCCTCTAAAAGTTGAAGGTCTTCCTATTGTCATACGTGACGCTCTCATACTAACGTCCGCCTACTTTAAGGCTGATTATACTCTGGTGCACATTGATGTTGGTTTTGCTGGATTTAACATTTTAATTGAATCGATGGCATTTCATTTCATTCCATTCAATTCAATTGAATTTAATTATTTTCATATCTGTTCTTAGTCACACATTTGGATTTCCTTATTATAATTCCATTGTATTATTTAATAATACACATGTGTGAATACATTTAAAATTACATCCAACAGACTAAGAGCTTACATGCTACCAATTACATACAGAAATTCTAACACACACAGCTGTACTACACATAAAGCGACCCATAGAAATGCCGATAAGAAGAAGTCCTTTTGAAGCATATGTTGCTCCTGCTGCTGCCATTGTTATGTTTAGAAGCTTAGAAATATGTTTATCTGCTTGTAAATGCAAAGATCTTGCAAGTGATTGTTAAGATGCTTTATGTGGTTTCTTATGCCAAAATACAATGTATGAGGTTAACACTAGTGTTGAAAAATATAGCAATATCTATCACTTACAAGAGTTTTATTCTAAACATATGCCTATAAGAAAGCTTGAAGAAAAAATTAAAAAGATTTTTAAATATTTTCATGCTGAGGGTCATATCACACATTCAACTATGAATATCTCAAATTATCCCAAATTTGTAGTGCTATTATTTTGTACACCACTGCTTTCATAAATATAAGAGGAATAGTTACAATTGAAGGCACATTTGCGAATGCAAATAACTTAATAGGACAAGTATGTAATACACAATAAATTTAAACAACAAATAATTCTCAAGTGAATATTCTGCAGGAACATTTGCAATATATTCGTTTATTTACTCTAAGAAGTAAATGTACTTAAGTTTGGTTTCTAGTTTTGCTACCTAAAATTGCCTGCAAGCTTTGTGGCAAATGTTTTTACAAGGCAACATTTTTTAAAGCATATTGAGTTGTAAAATAGTAAGGAGAAGTTAAAGTTATCTATGTCGACCATATATTTTCTCATGACTCACAGTGGGATGGTAGAGCAAAATAAACAAGTAAAAAGGCGGCCGGGCCGAGCTTTGGATACTCACCACCTCGGGTCTATATGTAAACCACCTTTCGTCAAAATCCGCTGCAAAACTCATAGCAGAAATATGTGGAGTGCTTAACTTAACTCTTTATCCACAATTTCGGCAACATCGGACAATAAATGCGCTTTTTATGGCCCCAAAACCTAAAACCGAGAGATCGGTCTATATGGCAGATATATCCAAATCTGGACCGATCTGTGCGATAATGCAGAAGTATGTCAAGGGGCTTAGCTTAACTCACTGTCCCAAATTTCGGCGACATCGGACAATAAATGCGTGTTTTATGGGCCTAAGACCCCAAAGCGGAGGATCGGTCTATATGGCAGCTATATCCAAATCTGGCCAAATTGACGGAGGGCCTAACACAACTCACTGTCCCAAATTTCAGCAACATCGGATGATAAATACAGCTTTTATGGGCCTATGATCCTAAATCGGAGGATCGGTCTATATGGCAGCTATATCCAAATCTGGACCAATCTGAGCCAAATTGACGAAGGATATTGAAGGGCCTAACACAACTCACTGTCCCAAATTATAGCAAAATCGGATAATACATGTGGCTTTTATAGGCCTAAGACCTTAAATTTGAGTATCGGTCTATATGGCAGCTATATCCAAATCTGAACCGACCTGGCCCAAATTAACGAAGAATATCGAAGGGCCTAAGGCAAGTCACTGTCCCAAATTTCAGCGAAATTGGATAATAAATGTGGCTTTTATGGGCCTTTGACCCTAAATCGGAGGATCGGTCTATATGGCAGCTATATCCAACTCTGGACCGATCTGAGCCAAATTGACGGAGGATGTCGAAGGCCGATCCTCCAATTTAAGGTCTTAAGCCCATTAAAGTCATATTAATTACCCGATTTTGTTGAAATTTGGGACATTGAGTTGTGTTAGCCACTTCGACATCCTTCGTCAATTTGGCCTAGATCGGCCCAGATTTGGATATAGCTGCCATATAGACCGATCCTCCGATTTGGGGTCTTAGACCCATAAAAGCCACATTTATCATCCGATTTTGCTGAAATTTGGGACAGTGAGTTGCCTTAGTCCCTTCGACATCTTTTTTTATACCCTCCACCATAAGATGGGGGTATACTAATTTCGTCATTCTGTTTGTAACTACTCGAAATATTCGTCTGAGACCCCATAAAGTATATATATTCTTGATTGTCGTGACATTTTATGTCGATCTAGCCATGTCCGTCCGTCTGGAATGAAATTTTGCACAACGTATTTTGTTATGATATCCAACAACTGTGCCAAGTATGGTTTAAATCGGTCCATCACCTTATTTAGCCGTCATATAAACCGATCTTGGGTCTTGACTTCTTGAGCCTCTAGAGTGCGCAATTCTTATCCGATTGGAATGAAATTTTGCACGACGTGTTTTGTTATGATATCCAACAACTGTGCCAAGTATGGTTCAAATCGGTCCATAACCTGATATAGCTGCCATATAAACCGATGTGGGATTTTGACTTCTTGAGCCTCCAGAGGTCGCAATTATTATCCGATTTGCCTGAAATTTTGTACGACGGATTCTCTCATGACCATTAACATACGTGTTTATTATGGTCTGAATCGGTCTATAGCCCGATACAGCTCTCATATAAATCGATCTCTCTATTTTACTTTTTGAGCCCGCAAAGGGCGTAATTCTTATTCGAATTGGCAGACATTTTACACAGGTCTCCAACATATAATTTAATTATGGTCCAAACAGGACCATATCTTGATATCGCTCTAATAACAGAACAAATCTTTTCTTATATCCTTTTTTTTGCCTAAGACGAGATGCCGGGAAAAGAACTCGACAAATGCGATCCATGGTGGAGGGTATATAAGATTCGGCCCGGCCGAACTTAGCACGCTTTTACTTGTTTCAATTTGGTCTTGATCGGTCCAGATTTGGTTATAGCTGCCATATAGACCGATCTCTCGATTTAGGGTTTTGGGCCCATACAAGGCACTTTTATATCCGAATTTGCTGAAATTTGGGACAGTGCGTTGTCTTAGTCCCTTCGATATATTTTTTTCAATTTGGCCCAAATCGGTCAAGATTTACATATAGCTGCAATATAGACCTATCTCTCGGTTTTAAGTTTTGGGGCCATAAAAGGCGCATTTATTGTCCGATATCGCCGAAATTTGAGACAGTGAGTTGTGTTAGGCTCCTCGGCGTCATTCTTCAATTCGGCACATATCGATCCAGATTTCAATATAGCTGTCATATAGACCGATCTCTCGATTTAGGGTTTTGGGCCCATAAAAGGCGCATTTATTGTCCGATGGCGCCGAAATTTGGGACAGTGAGTTAAGCTAAGCCCCTTGACATACTCCTGACGTATGACTCAGATCGGTCCAGATTAGGATATAGGTGCCATATAGACCAATCTCTCGATTTAGGGTTTTGGGACTATAAAAGGAGCATCAGATTTCACTGAAATTTGACACTGTGACTTATTTTAGGACTTTCGACTTCATGTCGTATGTGGTTCAGATCGGTTTATTTTTAGAAATAGCTACTAAAAAAAAGTAAATGCATTTTTAATAAAACTTAGAATGAACTTTAATCAAATATACTTTTTTTACACTTTTTTTCTAAAGCAAGCTAAAAGTAACAGCTGATAACTGACAGAAGAAAGAATGCAATTACAGAGTCACAAGCTGTGAAAAAATTTGTCAACGCCGACTATATGAAAAATCCGCAATTACTTTTTGGGCAACCCAATATATACCCGAGGTGGTGGGTATCCAAATTTCGGCCCGGCCTTTTTACTTGTTTTTAAAGTTCTTTTGCCCTACACCACCGCTGTGGTACAGGCTATTATAAGTCTGTACATCTGTTTGCAACGCTAAGAAGGAGAAGAGCTAGACCCATTGATAAGTATACCGATCGACTCAGAATCACTTTCTGATTCGATTTATGCCCGTCTGTGAGTTCATGTATTCTTGTAATCAAAGTGCAGGTCGTATTTGTTACCCAATCATCATGAAATTTTGCACATATAATTTTTTTTTTGGCCAAGAACGAACGCCATTGATTTTGGTAAAAATCGGCTCAGATTTAGATATAGCTCCCCTATACATTTTTCATCCGATATGCCCTTTTTAAGCCGTAGGAGCCACAATTTTGTTGCGATCTTTATCAAATTTAGCACGAGATGTTCGGCAAGACGTCCTAATACGTGTGCAAAATTTCAACAAAATCGGTTCAGATTTCGATATAGCTCCCATATATAACTTTCATCCGATTTGACCTATTAAGGCTGTAGAAGGCACAATTTTGGTCTGATCTTTACCAAATTTGGCACAAATTGCTTTTTGTGATGTCCCAATATGTGTGCAAAATTTCATCAGAATTGGATCAGATCTAAATATAGCTCCCAAATATATCTTTCATCCGATTTGACCTATTAAAGCTGTAGTAGCTATAATTTTGGTCGGATCTCTACAACATTTTTCATGAGGCATCCCAATGGGTGTGCAAAATTTCATCAAAATCGATTCAGATTTAGATAAAACTCCCATATATATATTTTATGTGTTTCGACTTTTAAGGCCGTAGAACCCACATTTTTTGTTCCATCGTAAGAAAATCGTACAAGGTCTATTCGATATTTCAAGAGGTATGCAAAATTTAAGTCTGATTAGATTTGGATATAAGTGCTATTTATTAAAAATATTATGTCGACTCGGTGGTGTAGGGTATTACATAGTCTGCTCCGCTTGACTTTTGCCTTTCTTTACTGGTTTTTTCTCCCTCTGTGTAGTGAATGCGAACTAGTCAGCATTAGAATACGAACTAGTCGCGTTAGTTGTAGAACGCTTAATTCGGTAATGAAATCCTTAGAGCTTTGAGGCTTTCTGACTGCGGCCTATACAGCATGTCTTACTATTCTGTCTTCTCAGTGACTTATGGGCAGCCTAACAAAGATGCTTGGCGAATCGGTGTCTTCTTGCCCTTACCCTTGAGTAATTTAAATTAAGGAATTTTTAGTCTACGGACCATTCTCCCACACACCCATGATTCCTGAACAAGAACAACTTAAAATCCTTCTGCCATCAGAAGGACCTACAGTGCCGGTAGAGGACATTCAAATTAATCAGCTAAACCTTTACTTTACTTCTCTTGACTCTTAATATTTTGAAAAAGTACTAATTTCAAGAGAGGAATTACATTTTTCCTTCTTTGAATAAAATTACTTTTATTAACCTGGTTTTATTTTGTTTCACTTTTTGGTTCGCAGATCGTTCCTACACTCGTAGCCATTCAATTGCATTGTGCAACAAATATATAATAAAAAAAGTTCAAAGTATTCAGGTCAAATATGGCATTATTTAATTAGCATTTATTCTAGTACGCTTCCGTTTAAACAAATTCTTGGTTCTTAAATCTGTTCATGATCTCTCATACACACATACATGTATAAAAATAGTACCACAGTAGTGGTGTAGGGTATTATTAACACATACTACAAGCATCGTTGCACACAAATGCGAATTCGTTTAAAAATAAATCCAAGATTTTTTAAATAAATTAAAAACATGCTTTTGTTAAATCTGTGCAAGTGTGTGTGCTCATGCACATGAATAATGCTACACTTGAACATGCATCCAGAAAACACATGTGTCTCTACGAGTATGAATGAATGAATGCAAAAATGCACACAACCACATATACACACATAGATTTTAACTGAAAGAATAGAGGAAACTCTTTCTCATTATGACCATCTTGAATCATTTTTGCAAGAATTCCTAGTCAGTTATCGGAATTTAGGGGAAAATATTAACAGGGGTCGGTTTTTATATTGGCAAGCAATCGTCATTGGCTAAAAAATGGAATAGGATAGAAACCAGTAAGGAAAGGCAAAACTCGGGCGGAGCCGACTATATAATACCCTACACCACCGAGTATACGTAATACTTTTAACAGATAGCACTTATATCCAAATTTAGTTAGAGTTTAATTTTGCATGCCTATTGAAATATCGAATAGAACCTACTACGGTTTTCTTACGATGGTACGAAAATTGTGGCTTCTACAGCCTTAAAAGTCGAAACGCAGAAATGATTTATATGGGTGTTTTATCTAAATCGATTTTGATGAAATTTTGCACACGTATTGGAATGTCAATTAAAACATATCATGAAAAATTTTGTAAAGATCGCACCATAATTGTAGCTACTACAGCCTTAAAAGTTGAAACAATTGAAAGATATATGCGGAAACTTTACCTAAATCTGTTTCGATTTTCATGGCATTTTTTGCATGTAGTACGACATCAAATAAAACATCTCCTGTAAAATTTTGTAACAATGGGACCAAAATTGTGGCTACTACAGCCTTAGAAGGGCATATCGGATGAAAGACATATATGGGAGCTATATCTTAATCTGAACCGATTTCAGTGAAAATTTGCACACATATTGAGACTTTACAAAAAGCACTTCGTGCCAAATTTGGTCAAGATCGGACCAAAATTGTGGCTACTACAGCCTTAAAAGGGCTTATCGGATGAAAGATATATATGAGAGCTATATTTAAATCTGAACCGATTTAGTTGAAAGTTTGCCCACATATTGGGACGTCAAAAAAAAACACTCCGTGCCAAATTTTGTAAAGATCGGACCAAAATTGTGGCTTTTAAAGCTTTAAATGGGCATATCGGATGAAAGATATATATGGGAGCTTTATCTTAATCTGAACCGATTTCAGTGAAAATTTGCACACATATTGAGACGTCAAAAAAAAAAAAAAAAACAATCCGTGCCAAATTTTATAAAGATCGGACCAAAATTGTGGCTCCTACAGCCTTAAAAGGGCTTATCAGAAGAAAGATATATATGGGAGCTATATCTTAATCTGAACCGATTTGAAAATTTGCACACATATTGAGACTTTACAAAAAGCACTTCGTGCCAAATTTGGTCAAGATCGGACCAAAATTGTGGCTACTACAGCCTTAAAAGGGCATATCGGATGAAAGATATATATGAGAGCTACATTTAAATCTTAACCGATTTCTGTGAAAGTTTGCCCACATATTGGGACGTCAAAAAAAACTCTCCGTGCCAAATTTTGTAAAGATCGGACCAAAATTGTGGCTACTACAGCCTTAAAAGGGCATATCGGATGAAAGATATATATGAGAGCTATATCTAAATCTGAACCGATTTCAATGAAAATTCGCACACATATTGGGACGTCAAAAAAAAACGATCCGTGCCAAATTTTGTAACGATCGGACCAAAATTTTGGCTATTTCAGCTTTAAAGGGGCATATCGGATGAAAGATATATATGAGAGCTATATCTAAATCTGGACCGATTCTTTTCAAAATCAATAGCGTTTGTTTTTGGACCAATAAAGAGACTAATGCTAAATTTTGTGAAAATCGGAGAACAAATGCGACCTGTACCTTGATTACAAGAATACATGGACAGTCAGACGGACAGGCGGACATAGCTAAATCGAATCAGGAAGTGATTCTCAGCCGATCCGCATACATATCGATGGGTCTAGCTCTTCTCCTTCTTTGCTTTGCAAACAAATGCACAAATCTATAATACCCTGTACCACAGTGGTGGTGTAGGGTATAACAAGTAAGAGCGTGCTAAGTTCGGCCAGGGCGAATCTTATATACCCTCCACCATGGTCGAATCTGTCGAGTTCTTTGCCCAGTATCTGTTTTTAGGCAAACAAAGAATAATTAGTACAGACGGAGGAGGAGCTATATCAAGTTATATTCCGATTGGGGGAGCAAGAAGCAAAATCGGGAGATCGGTTTATATGGGAGCTGTATCAAGCTATAGATCGACCATATTGCACACGTATGTTGAAGGCCATGGGAGGAGACGTTGTACAAAATGTGCCAAATCGTATGAGAACTACGCTCTCTAGAGGCTCAAGAAGTCAATACCCAAGATCGGTATATACGGCAGCTATATCAGGTTATGGACCTATTTAAACCCTATTTCCCACAGTTGTTGGGAGTGATATTAAAACACTATGTTCAAAATTTCAGTCAAATCGGACGAGAATTGCGTCATCTAGAGGCTCAAGAAGTCAAGACCCAAGATCGGTTTATATGGCAGCTATATCGGGTTATGGACACATTTGGATCATACTTCGCTCAGTTGTTGGAAGTAATATCAAAACACCACGTTCAAAATTTCAATCCAATAGGACGAGAATTGCGCCCTCTACAGGCTCAAGAAATCAATACCCAAGATCGGTTTATATGGCAGCTATATCAGGATATGAGAATTGCGCCTTCTAGAGGCTCAAAAATTAAGTCCCAAGATCGGGCAGCTATATCAGCTTATGGACCGATTTGGACCATTCTTCGCACAGATTTGGAAGTGATATCAAAACACCACGTGCAAAATTTCAATCCAATCGGACGAGAATTGCGCCCTCTAGAGGCTCAAGAAGTCAAAGCGTGGACCGATTTGGTCCATTTACAATCCCAACCGACTTACACTAAAAAGAAGTATTTGTGCAAAATTTTAAGTGGCTAGCTCTGCTCCTTCAAAAGTTAGCGTGCTTTCGCTGGACAGACGGACGGACAGACAGACGGACAGACAGACGGACGGACGGAAGGACAGACGGACGGACGGAAGGACAGACGGACGGACGGATGGACGGACAGATGGACGGACATGGCTAGTTCGACTTAAAATGTGTTAGACGCATATTTCGAGGTGTTACAAACAGAATAACGCAATTAGTATGCCCCAATCCTATGGTGGAGGGTTTAAAAATTTAGCCATCACCCTGGTTGCCGAGATGGTAGCTTTTTCTGAATACCAGTGATGGGATAGAGCCAAATAGTTTTTACTTCCTACACCACTTCTGTGGTACAGGGTATTATAGATTAGTGCATTTGTTTGTAACACCCAAAAGGAAGAAGATAGACCCATTGATAATGGATCTTATGATTCTCGATATTACTGATGAATTTCATAAAAATCGCTTCAGATTTGGAGATAGCTCCCGTATATATATTCGTCCGATTTCCGGTAATACTGCATTAAATGGTCATTTGTTAACCGATTCTCTCGAAATTTGGTAGGAAGAATTTTCTTATGCCTCTCAATATTATTGGTGAATTTTATAGAAATCGGTTCAGATTTGGATATAATTCCCATATATATGTTCGTCCGATTTGCAGTAATACAGCAATAAAATGGTCATTTGTTAACCGATTCTCTAGAAATTTGTCAGGAAGGATTTTCTTATGACTCTCGATATGCATGATAAATTTCATAAAAATCGGTTCAGATTTGGATATAGCTCCCATATATATGTTCGTCCGATTTCCAGTAATGCAGCAATAAAATGGTCATTTGTTAACCGATTCTGTTGAAAATTGGTCGGAAGGACTTTCTTAGGATTTTCGTTATATCTGGTAAATTTGATAGAAATCAGTCCAGATTTGGACTGATTCCATATATATGTTCGTGCGATTTGCAGTAATACAGCAATAAAATGGTCATTTGTTAACCGATTCTCTCGAAATTTGGTACGAAGGATTTTCTTATAACTCTCAATATTACTGCTGAATTTCATAGAAATCGATTCAGATTTGGATATAGCTCCCGTATATATGTTCGTCCGATTTTCATTAATAATGCAATAAAATGGTCATTTGTTAACCGATTCGCATGAAATTTGGTAGGAAGGATTTTCTTATGCCTCTCAATATTACTGGAGAATTTCATAAAAAATTGTGTTTATAGGGTAGGTGTAGGGTATTATAAAGTCGGCACCGCCCGATTTTTGCTTTTCCTTTCTGGTTTTGGGCTGCGAAATGTTAAAGGTTGTCAAATACTTCATCGTTTCTCTAATGATTTGAAATTGTACACATAATCTGCTTGTACTATGCTTATAATGGTACCGTAAACTGTTCAAAAATTTCAATTATTCTAAACTTTTATCTTCTGATTAGGTTTCAGTTTTTTTTCAAAATTTTTTTTTATGTCATCAACTATTATTTTAGAATCATACCCACACTAATGTACATTCCTCACCTATTAGTCTTCCCATATGTAGTCTGTAGTCTTAACACATAGTTTCTATATGTCTATATATACAAAATAGCTTGTGAATGTTTCCAGCTACGTAATATCTGCCCTATCCATGAAAGATATTCCGCATATAGTTTTACTTAGAACTTCCGTATCCTCATGAACATGTTCGATATTCATCTTTCACTCTCCTCTCATACATCTCGGTGGAATTCTGTCATCGCTGTACTACATTAAAAGTGTACTCTGGCTAGTTTTGCCATTCAATTCGTTGTTATTCCCTGCTGCAGTTGTTGCTGGGCAAGTTGTCTTGTGGTTGCCCGTTCTACTTGGTTATAAATGTGAATTCCAATTAATTAGAAAATTCAGTTGACAGCATTGAATGTTGCCGAATACTGGCCAACCGCAGGCAGATACTATGCAACATCTGCCACAGAGATAAGGAATAGAAAATTGATTTACTCATACAATTTGGTCAATGCAGGGGCAAGAAATGACCTGAATTGCTACAATAAGCCAACTAGGGATGTCTTCAATACAATAATAATAATGAGACCACCAAGTATATGCATCTATACTGCAAAGGGATATGGCTCTAATACCGATTTCTTTAGGATAGTAAATGCTTTGGAAGTATTTAAATATTCTGAAATAGTATTTTCTAGTAAATTGGCAATAGAATACAACAAGCTAGTTTGGCCGGGATAATCCCCACCACCATGGGGTCAAGACTTTTAATCGAAATACCGGTCTACATGGCTGCTATATCCAAATTTATACCGATCTGGGCCAAGTTGCAGACAAATGTCGAAGAGTCTAACACAACTCCTGTCCCAAATTTCGGTGATATCGGACAATAAAAACGCCTTTAATGGGCCCAAAAACTTAAATCGAGAGATCGGTCTATATAACAGCTATATTCAAATCTGGATCGATCTAGGCCAAATTAAAGAAGGTCGTCGAAGAGCCCAACACAACTCACTGTCTCAAATTTCGGCAAAATCGGACAATAAATGCGCCTTTTATGGCCCCAAAACCTAAAACCGAGAGATCGGTCTATATGACAGCTATATCCAAATCTGAACTGACCTGTGCCATATTAGAGAAGTATGTCAAGGGTCTTAACTTAACTCACTGTCCTAAATTTTGGCGACATCGGGCAATAAATACGCCTTTTATGGACCTAGGACCCAAAATCGGAGGATCGGTCTATATGGCAGATATATCCAAATCTGGACCGATCTGGGCTAAATTAGAGAAGGATGTCGAAGGGCTTAACACAACTCATAGTCCCAAATTTCAGCTAAATCGGATAATAAATGTGGCTTTTATGGGCCTAAGACCCTAAATCGGCGGATCGGTCTATATGGGGCTATATCAAGATATAGTCCGATATAGCCCATCTTCGAACTTAACCTGCTTGTGGACAAACAAAGAATCTGTGCAAAGTTTCAACTCAATATCTCTATTTTTAAAGACTGTAGTGTGATTTCAACAAACAGACGGTCAGGCTGACAGACGGACATGGCTAGATCGACTTAAATTATGACGATCAAGAATTATGGGGTCTTTGACGCATATTTCGATGTGTTGCAAACGGAATGACAAAATGAATATACCCCCATCCTTCGGTGGTGGGTATAAAAGAGGTTCTCTCAAAAACCCATATCCAAACTGAAACTTTAGTATACGACATGGGAGTGTGAGCAGAGACAACGGAGGACATGTTGAGGCTTTTGATGAAAACCCATTCTTCACAGGATACGAAGGGACTCACGGAAACACCGGAACCTTGGAATAATGACATTGATCGAAGGTTTATAATAACGGAATTTATGATGAAGGAATCTTTGAGGAGCTTCAAACCATTTAAGTCAGCCGGACCTGATGGAATATTTCCGGCGTTGCTACAGAAAGAGGCAGACTTTCTGGCGCCTCGTCAGGCCAAAATTTTCACAGCGTGCCTAGGACTTTCATATACTCCGAAAGCCTGGCAAGAGGTAAGGGTGGTGTTTATACCCAAGCCCGGCAAGACAAGTTATGCGACACCAAAGGCCTACAGACCCATAAGTCTTATGACCTTTCCACTTAAAACCATGAAAGAAAGAGTATGACATCCAGCGAACTGCTGAAATACAAACAGCGGTGGAGACTGCCCTGCACGAGGTTGTGCATAAAATAGAAGAATCGTTCGATGCCAAAGCGTACACCCTGACGGTATGCATTGACATCAAGGGGGCTTTTAACCATGTGCGGACCGACACACTAATCCAATCCTTAGACCTGTACCGGGTGGACCCAGTCCTTAGAGACTGGATAAACCATATACTAAGGAACCCATACCACTCCTATGGGTGACCACCATAAATGACCTATTACGGATGCTGACTGAGGAGGGATTTGAACCCGTTTGCTACGCAGATGATGTTGCAATACTTCTAAGGGGTAAGGATCCGAACGAGTTATGCAGAAGGGCCGAGAGGGTTTTGCATGTGGCATATGACTGGCTAGACCCAGATGTCTCAATGTTAACCCAGAGAGGACTGTAATATGCCTGTTCATGAGAAAGACCAAGGTGGGCCAATTTCCTCAATACGGCTATTTCGATATCTGACAAGGTCAAATGCTTAGGTGTAGTCTTGGACAGGAAACTGAATTGGAAGTCTCACATTCAGGAGCGTACTGAGAAGGCTCACATATGTTGGGCACTTTGTAGACGGGCCGTAGGCTCGTAATAGGGCCTTAATCCGAGGATAGTCCACTGGCTCTACAGGAGCGTGATTAGACCAATACTTACTGGCGTCTCAGTAGTTTGGTGGACTGTTGTGGAGAAAAAGTGCAACATAAGGACCATACAACAGGTTCAGAGAACATGTTGTCTTGGCAAAGGCGGAACGATGAGGACCACGCCCGCTAGAGTATTGGAGACTATTCTAAATATCCGACCCATTGACATACAGATTAAGTGTGAGGCAGCCACTGCGGCTATGAGACTTTAAGCGATGGGAGAATGGATTGATGATGGGAGCAGCTCATACCATCGCAGTATAATCTAGGCGGCGATAGGAAACCTGGAAGGAAGGGAAGAGGTTTCGGATAGGATACCTGAGATGACATTTGAGGTCGAGTGCGAGGCACTGTTGCCAGTGTCACAGTATTGGATTGACCGAACATTAGTATTGCCATCTGGAAGATCATGTTACACGAATGGATCAAAGCTAGAGGACAGAGTAGACCTGGGGGTTTACATTGAGAACCCAGGGACTGAGATCTGTCTAAGGCTGCCTGACCATAATACGGTCCTGCAGGCGGAGATCCGGGCGATCAATGAATGCATGAGGAGGTGTGGTAGTAACGTGAGGACTTCGAGTGTGAACATCTTTACGGACAATAAACTGACCATAAGGGCAATAACAACCAGGACGGTAAGGTCACGAACAGTCTTGCAGTGTAAGCAGGAAATTAACGCCTTCTTTGAGGATGGCAAAATCCGCATCGTTTGGGTGCCGGGCCATAACGGAGTAAGGGGAAATGAAAGGACAGACGGAAGATCATGTTATACAGATGGATCAAAGCTAGAGGACAGAGTTGGCCTGGGGTTTTACATTGAGAATCCAGGGACTGAGATCTGTTTTAGACTGCCTGACCATAATACAGTCTTGCAGGCGGACATCCGGGCTATCACAGAATGCATGAGGTGGTGTGGTACTAACGCAAGGACGTCGAGTGTGAACATCTTTGCGGACAGTAAAATGGCCATAATTCCAATAACAACCAGGAAGGTAAGGTCACGAATAGTCTTGGAGTGTAAGAAGGAATTTAACGCCTTCTCTGAGGTTGGAAAATCCGCATCGTTTGGGTGCCGGGCCATAACGGAGTAAGAGGGGATGAAAGGGCAGACGATTTGGGCCAATGAGGGCCAGAGAACTGCCGTCAATAAACCTGGTAAACCCGAAGCCTTACAGGTCGACGCAGTCTGAGTTAAGGGAGTGACGTTCAACATTGTGGAACAGCGAAACGGTCGGTAGGACGGCGAAAATTCTATGGGGGGATCCAGATCGTGAGAAGACGAGGCTATTACTGAAAGGAAGTAAGAAAGAGGTCAGTATAGCTATTGGTATCCTAACAGGACACCCAAGAATGGGATTTTATGGGGTGTAAGATCATATATCAAGGTGCAACAAACGGTATGACTACATTAGTACACCCATCATTCTATGATGATGCGTATTAAAAGTTAAATTTAATCTTTTTTATATTTGCAACCCTCACCCATGGTCTTACAGCCAACTTAAATGATGGCCTAATTTCAGCAAGAGAGCTTACCATACTCTTACTGTTACTGTGCTTCTGATCAATAACCCACATTTCAATACTCTGCCATAACCCCATGAGCATATCCTCATTTTGCCGGATATTGCGGTCAATGTGAATTGCTGCTCTTCATCTTTCCCTTGGCATTAATGATTAACGGCCTTACTTTAATTCACAACGGATGCTGTTGCAAGATGAAGAAGAGGCCCATTTGCATCCAAAAGGATAATGTAAATGCATTGTCGTCATTACATGCTGCCGCTTCTGCTGCTGAGAAGAGTAGCTTGATGACCATATTTGGGTTGGGCGACGGGCGGAGTGTGGTGTTGCATGGTTATTAACATAAATATTATTGCCATTACAATGGCATAGAGTCGATGTTGCTGTCGCTGTCATTGCTGGCATTTCGAAATGACTTCCGCTTTGCGGCAGCCTCAATGGCTTGGTGGCCCCACTTTGCCAACACTTGCACCAACTTGCCCCATAGACACACATATAGCGCAAGCCCACTTACAAACCGAAGCCATAAAGGCAAATACAAAAATGTTTAGATGCAACTATGTCAGGCATTGTGTTTGCATATATACAACACACATACGCACACACACACACACACACACACACACATGCAAAGAAAACCTTTATGAGTATGTAGGCAAATTAGAAGTTGCCAACATATGTCTGCTAAAGCTATGCTCCGGCAACATTACAATGCCAATGATGCTGATGAGGTTGATATACACTTAGAGAAATGGTTAGGTTAGGTTGAATGGGCTGCCCTCCAAAGGTGAGTTCAATCTGAGGCCAGTTTGGCCCATTGTGGTATCCTAGAGAGAGAAAGGGAAGCAAAAGAAAAATGTGATACCTCGTACTAGAGGTTATAGATCAATAATAGAAAGGAGTGGAGAAACCCGAGAGGGGGTGAAAAACCGCCCAAGGATCTGCCTAGGTCGGAGCTTGTGGCACTCCCCCGTTTTGGATTCATCCAGTACCCTCAACAAATTTCAGAAGAGATACCAGAGGTACGTTTGCAAGTTCCCCCAGATCACAGAAGAAACGACTCCCCAGAAAGGAGAGCCCCCGTCTCTGTAGACCCGGACAGGAACACAGCAAGTGCTCAATAGTATCCTCCTCATCCTCATTAAGGCAACTCCCACAAAAGTCATTGTGCGGTATCCCCTTGCGCGCCGCCATGCGACCTATGGCACAGTGTCCGGTTATGACCCCTGTCAAAGTACTCATCGACCTCTTATCGAGCGCCAGCAACTCCCTCGTCCTCCTCCGGTCGATGACGGGCAATAGCGCCTTGGCAGTCTAGGACCATCTACCGAGTCCCACCTTGCCACCGACGCCTCCCTGGCCATCCCATCTTCTGCGCTCAGGAGCTCGACAAATGGCACGTAGGCAAGACCCTTGACTGGTCGGCCCGGCGCAGACGTACCCCTGCTGGCGCACTTGTCAGCGCTCTCATTCCCTGGAATCCCCTCATGCCCAAAAACCCATGTCAGCGTCACATCGTGGGCCCAGAGCCTTACAATTCAAACAATACGCCACGCATCTCGACTTCCCCATCCTCTACCCCAAGGCCTTGAGCACCGCCATACTGTCCACATAAATTCAGAGTTTCGAGGACGGTAAGCCCCTTACCAGAATTTCTCTTGCGGCCATTGCAATGGCACAGAACTCTGCCTGAAAGACCGTTAACTTATCCGACAGTCTCAGAGACATACGGATATTAAGTGCAGCAGAATAGGCCCCCAATCCAGTCCCTTACTCCATCTTGGAGCCATCTGTGTAGATCGAGGTCTCATCTTTCTCAAGTAAACCATCCGCCCTCGTTTCATCCCTCTCAGGAAATCGAATCGTGAATGCCCTCATTCCGGTCGGCACTGGTGCCAGGTAGTCGGAGATCCTCCTCAGTCTACCATCCGTATCCATAACACCCAGAAAAGAACTTTCTATAAAGACATTTGAACGGGCCAAATCGGACCATGTTTGGATATAGCAGCTATATAGACCGATTTTCCGATAAAGGGTCTAATGCCTATAAATGCCTTATTTTTCATCCGATTTCGATGAAATTTGGAATAGTGAGTTATTTTATGCCTCTCAACATCCGACCCAAGTATGTTACAGATCGGACTATATTTAAATATAGCCGCCATATAGACCGATCTTCCGATCAAGGGTCTGAAGGCCATAAAAGCTTTATTTATAACCCCATTTCGCTGAAATTTAAAACAGAGGGTTATCTTAAGCAACCCGACCAAATTTAGATATATCTGCCATACAGACCGATCCCCCGATAAGGGGTCTGAAGGCCATAAAAGCTTTATTTATTACTCGATTTCGCTGAAATTTGCAACAGTGAGTTATTCTAAGGCTCCCGATGTTTGACCTAAATATAGATTAGATCGGTCCATATTTAGATATAGCTGCCATATAGACCGGTCCCCCGATACTGGGCCTGAAGGCCATAAAAGCTTTATGTTTTATCCGATTTCGCTGAAATTTGGAAAAGTGCGCAGCTTTAAGCCTCTTAACATCCGACCCAAATATGGATCAAATCGGACTATATTTAAATAAAGCCGACATATAGACCGATCTCCCGATCAAGGGTCTGAAGCCCATAAAAGCTTTTTTTTTAACCGATTTCGCTGAAATTTGGAATAGTGCGCAGTTTTAAGCCTCTCAACATCCGACCCAAATATGGTACAGATCGGACTATATTTAGATATAGCTGCCATATATACCGATCTGCCGATAAAGGGTCTGAAGTGCATAAAAGCTTTTTTTTAACCGATTTCGCTGAAATTTGGAATAGTGCGCAGTTTTAAGCCTCTCAACATCCGACCCAAATATGGAACAGATCGGACTATATTTAGATATTGCTGCCATATAGACCGATCTGCCGATAAAGGGTCTGAAGCCCCTAAAGGCTTTATTTTTTAGCCGATTTCGCTAAAATTTAAAACAATTTGTTATTTTAAGCCTCTCAACATCCAAATATATAGCTGCCATCATGACCAATCTGCCGATAAACCAGATTTCATTGAAATTTGAAACAGTGGGCAGTTTTAGGTCTCCCGACGTCCGTCCAAATATGGTTTGTATCGGACAATATTTAGATATAGCTGTAATACCCGAATTTTGATAATTGTTCCTGAGAAAACACCATTTTTCACAGTGTCTTGTTTTGGTTTCATGTTTTCATGCGTGTCTAAATCTTGCAACAATGGACTGCATTAGCTTTCACCATATATTTTCTCACACATACGCACATCCACTCTCTCTCTCTCTCACTGACGCTCTCTCACTTGAAATGATGAAACGATGCTGTTTTAGCTTTTGCTACTTTCAAGGATATCCGTATATGAATTCAAATTTAAGAAATTTTCATGGGAGCAGGAAACATTCAAGACTAATAACATGTCATATTTTCAATGAAAACTTTAGCTCTTCACAACGACTTGGCCATGTAATGCAACTCACACTTGCAGACACACACACACACTGATACACACTCACATTTAACAACCCAGAAACTTGGGGGAAAATTTTCAATTGTTCCTAAAAGTAAGAATATGCAAAGTGGTCTACTAGGATGTAGATGATGATGATGACGACGATGACACCGACAACAATGACGACTTGGACAAGTGCGGTCGTGGCTTGTTTGGTTGGTTGGTTGCTGTGTCAGAGTTTTGAACTTGGATGAGTGGGCCGCAATGCAAAGCAAACAAAAGTTGTTTTCCTAGAACAGAGCGACAAACCGACGGACCGACAATAAGACCCCAAAACCCACCACACAATCAAACGGAAAATAAGCCAAGGAATTGTTGGCATTAGCATTATTATTACAAGATAAGATGCTCTTTTGGTTCGTCTTCATCAGCCATTGTGGGGGGCGGGTTTGACTATGAAGTTGCAGCATCAGTTTCTGCAATTGCTATTGCCTGCTACTGTTACTTGTCAAATATAAGGATATTTGTAGTAAAAGTGCATAATGACAGGAAGGTAGATTCAAATTAGCAGAACTCGAAACACACATACACTCACACCCATACACACATAGGATTACAAAAGTCTTAGATAGAGAGAGAAAGAGAGAGCAGAACTTTGCCCTGCCCTTGTCAGTTGAGGTTGTAAATATTTTGTCGTTGTCGTCGTTTTGGAAAACTTTTCAATGATAATGGTCTGTTGTTTGATATGGTCTGTCTATTGGTAGCCCACAAAGGGATTCCCAGTATTAAGATGACAGGCCTTTGGGAATAAGGATGCTGATAGTTCACATAAATAATTATAACCAAAGATCTATTAATTTGTTGAAAACTTAAAAGTTCCATTGGCAAAGTATTTCTCTTAATAAGAGTTTGTCATAAAGCATAAACAAGAAAGCTTTGAGGACAATATTCAGCTAAGTAAATCTTGACAAATAATTTTTGGTTTTCAGTAGTCAAGGAGAAGATATTCTTCTAAAGTAGTCGGAAACTGCAATCCACAAAAGTTAAAAACAAATAGCAACCGGGGATATGCAGTATCAATATCAATATCCGAAGGCCTCGAATACCTCAACAAATCATAAGAGTTAATTAGTTAGATTACTAGTTTTAACAGGGTTAAGATGATGTGTTTAGAAACGGTGGGGGTGCACAGTGTCACAACCATGACCAAAAATTTAAAAAAGGCAACATATTGGGTATGCATATTTATAGCCTACACCCCCACTGTGGAAGATTTGTAAATTTTTTTGCAACGCTAAAAAGAAGAAGAGCTAGACCCATCGATAAGTATACCGATTGACTCAGAATCACTTTCTGATTCGATTTAGCTATGTCCGTCTGTCTGTCCATCTGTCTGTCCATCTGTCTGTCCGTCTGTCTGTCTGTCCGTCTGTCTGTCCGTCTGTCTGTCCGTCTGTCTATCCGTCCGTCTGTCTGTCCATCTGTCTGTCCGTCTGTCTGTCCGTCTGTCTGTCCGTCTGTTCATGTTAATTTCTGTACAAAGTACAGGTCGCAGTTTTCATCCGATCGTCTCAAAATTTAGTACAGACATGTTTTGTGGCCTAGAGATGAAGTCCATTGAAATTGAAAAGAATCGGTTCAGATTTGGATATAGCTCCCATATATATGTTCGTCCGATTTGCAGTAATATTGCAATAAAATTGTCATTTGTTAACCAATTGTCTCGAAATTTGGTAGGGACGATTTTCTTATGACTCTCTAAATTACCTGTGGATTTCAAAAAAATCGATGCAGATTTAGATATAGCTCACATATATATACTAGCTGGACAGGGCCCGCTCCGCTGCGCCTCCTTTAACTCTCTAATAACGGGAAGGGACACTTCGCCCTGAATGTGGATATCGTGCTACTGTCGAAATCGGACAACAAATGCGCCCCTTATGGGCCCAAAACCTTAAATCAAGAGATCGGTCTATATGGCACCTACATTTAAATCTGGACCGATTTGCCAAATTAAAGAAATATGTCGGGGAGCTTAACCTAACTCACAGTCCCAAATTTCGGCGACATCGGACAATAACGCCTTTTAAGGGCGCAAGACCTTAAATCGAGAGATCGGTCTATATGGCAGCTACATTCAAATCTGGACCGATCCGTGCCATATTGTAGAAGTATGTCAAGGGGCATAACCTTACTCACTGTCCCAAATTTCGGCCAAATCGGACAATAAATGCGCCTTTTATGGCCCAAATTCCTTAAATTTAGAGATAGGTTTATATGGCAGCTATATTCAAATCTGGACCGATCTGGGCCAAATTGAAGAATTATGTCGAAGGCCCTAACACAACTCACTGTCCCAAATTTCAGCAAAATCGGATTACAATGTAGCTTTTATGGGCCTAAGAACCCAAATCGGCGGTTCGGTCTATATGGCAGCTACATCCAAATCTGGACCGATCTGCGCCAAATTGAAGAAAAATGTCGAAGGGACTAACACAAACCACTGTCGCAAATTTCAGCAAAATCGGATTATAATGTAGCTTTTATGACCCCAAATCGGCGGATCGGTCTATACGGCAGCAATATCCAAATCTGGACCGATCTGGGCCAACTTGAAGAAGAATGTCGAAGGCACTAACGCAGCTCACTGTCCCAATTTTCAGCAAAATCGGATAATAAATGTGGCTTTTATGGGCCTAAGACCCTAAATCGGCCGATCGGTCTATATGGGGGCTATTCCAAGATATAGGCCGATAGAGCCCATCATCGAACTAAACCTGCTTATGTCCAAAGGAAGAATCTGTGTAAAGTTCCAGCTCAATATCTCTATTTTTAAAGGCTGTAGCGTGATTTCAATAGACAGATGGACAGACGGACGGACATGGATCGTTGTAGATTTTTACGCTGATCAAGAATATATATACTTTATAGGGTCGGAAATCGATATTTCGATGTGTTGCAAACCGATTAACAAAATTAATATACCCCCATCTTTCGGTGGAGAGTATAATAAAATAAATATGGATGTTTATGCACTTTGGTATAAGGCCCTTGAGAGCCCTACAGCCAAAGCTCCTGTTGTCTTAATAATTACTGTACAAATTTTGACTTCTCATTATCACAAAGCGGACGCAAATGTGCATTTCCATATTTATGAAGACACACACACATTCAACCGCATTTGCTCAGAGATAGTTGTGTGTAAAGGAAAATATTCATAAAATTCATAAGCCTTTGTCAGCATCCTTTTGTAAAAGACAATCATCCATCGTTCATAAAAATAATGACGGTCACATGTCAAATCTTCTCTCATAGCAATTCAATGTAATCGATGGTGAATGAGAACTTAGGGCCTTGTATGGTCTTCCAGGTGAAGTTCATACTCGTATGAGAAACCAGCAAATAAATGTTGGATATCCTTGACCACATGTACCACACTTACTCATGGACACACACACATTTACATAGGAAACTTAAGTTTCCTATGTCAGATCCGGGCAGCAAACTTTATGAATTTTTTATCAAGCAACGAAACGAACAAATGACAAATTAATCCATGAGTATTCATGTGAGCATATATGGGTGTGTGTGTGTGTGTGTGAGTGTATGTTTCCCTGAGTCAGCATGTGTGGCCATTTCACATTTGCTGGTTTTTGTTGGTATGTAAATGTTCGCTACTACACACCAACAGGATAGCTGAAACCAATTGTTGTTAGTATATACATAAACAGTTCACGTGGATAGTTAATAATTCACCGGAATGACAGCAAATATGTGAACGTGATCTTTTGTTGGAGTGTGGGTGGCAGTGTTTGGGTGGAATTGTAAGCAAGAATGGAAATCGAATATTTACACTGCAAGTATTGCTGCTGTGGATGCTGTTGTTTGTTATTTGCCATGGCTTTGGTTGACATTGGGATATCCTATAGAGTCTGCTTTAGCATAGCGATTATTTGATAACTCATTTATATAAATACCTGATATACACAAAGTGACTACTTCAATGTTCAATTGAAAAAAAAGGGCTCTGTGTCCTATATAATAATCATGTGGATAAATTAACAAATCCAACAAACCCTTTTGTGAATTGTTAGCTAGGTTAGGTAGAATGAAAATGAATATGAGTATAAAGATGTGAGTGCCTAGATTAGATCTGCAGATAGGAGAAACAGAGGGTCGAGGGTCGATAAGCATGTGCATTTTATGTTCAGACGGTGTGTGGCAATGGAAAGCGCGTTCTCATATTAAATACCGTCTAGAGAAACTTGCATTGTCCCCTGTCGAAACCTTCAGTCTTGTCGATGTATTTAAGGAGACCTCTCACCGATACTTTTGCAAGATCTCTCAAATCGGAAAAACAGCCACACAATATGGATACCCAGTACTCCTAATGACGCAGGAATGAACAAAGTAGCTCGACTCCAGGATGGGGGTATACTAATCTAGTCATTCTGTTTGCATCACCTCGCAATACTGATCTAGGACCCCATCTATTATATAACAAGCAAAAAGGCGTTAAGTTCGGCCGGGCCAAACTTTGGATACCCATCACCTCGGAAAACCACCTCTCATCAAAATCTGGTGAAAATTGCATACCTCATGTCCCATAGCAGTTATATCGAAATATGTTCCGATTTGGACGAAATAATAATAAGCACAGTAGCTATATCTAAAAATAAACCGATCTGAGCCATATACGACACGAATGTCGAAAAGCCTAACATAAGTCACTGTGTCAAATTTCAGTGAAATCGGATTATAAATGCGCCCATAATGGGGCCAAGACCTTTAATCGAGATATCGGTCTACATGGCAGCCCAAAACCTTAAAACGAGAGATCGGTCTATATGGCAGCTATATCCTAATCTCGACCGATCTAGGCCATAATGCAGAAGAATGTCAAGGGGCTTAACCTAACTCGCTGTCCCACATTTCGGCGACATCGGATAATAAATGCGCCTTTTATGGGCTCAAAACCTTAAATCGAGAAATCGGTCTATATGGCAGCTATATCCAAATTTGAACCGATCAGGGCCGAATTGAAGGAAGATTTCGAAGGGCCTAAGACAACTCACTGTCCCAAATTGCAGCAAAATCGGATATTAAAATTGGCTCTATGGGCCTAAGACCCTCAATCGGAGGATCGGTCTATATGGCAGCTATACCCAAATCTGGACCGTTCTGGGCCTAATTGACGAAGGATGTCGTAGGGCCTAACACATCTCACTGTCTCAAATAACAGCAAAATCGGATAATAAATGTGACTTTTATGGGCGTAAGACCCTAAATCGGAGGATCGGTCTATATGGTAGCTATATTCAAATCTGGACCGATCTGTGCCATAATGCAGAAGAATGTCAAGGGGCTTAACTTAACTCACTGTCCGAAGTTTCATAAAAATCGGATAATAACTGTGGGTTTTATGAGCCTAAGACCCTAAATCTGAGGATCGGTCTATATGGCAGCTATATCCAAATCTGGACCGTTCTGGGCCAAATTGACGAAGGATGTCGTAGGGCCTAACACATCTCACTGTCTCAAATTACAGCAAAATCGGATAATAAATGTGGCTTTTATGGGCGTAAGACCCAAAATCGGAGGATCGGTCTATATCGCAGCTATATCCAAATCTGGACCGATCTGGGCCAAATTGACGAAGGATGTCGTAGGGCCTAACATATCTCACTGTCTCAAATTACAGCAAAATCGGCGGATCGGTCTATATGGGGGCTATATAAAGATATAGTCCGATATAGGTCATCTGCGAACTTAACCTGCTTGCAGACAAAAAAAAAAAAAAAAGAATCTGTGCGAAGTTTCAGCTCAATAACTCTATTTTTAAAGACTGTAGCGTGATTTCAACAGTCAGACGGACGGACAGTCAGACGGGCGGACCCTCCCCTTACCCCAATTTTCAAAAACGCCTGATCTCGGAGAAGGCTGTACCGATTTAAGCAACATTTCGTATGCCTCCTTATGATACCCCAAAAACACAAAATCGGTATAAAATTTTCGGGTCAAATAACCTGGGGGGACGCCCCATCAAAAAACCCACTCGGACGGACATTTTAACCGATTGGGACAATATGGGTATCAAATGAAAGGTATTTGAGAGCAGAGTACGAATTTGGTGTATAAATTTCACTTTTAATTTTCGGGGGGTCCCCTACCACCGAAAAAAGCCCCAAGGGGGCACTTTCACTGCTTTGGGCAATATGGGTATCAAATGAAAGGTATTTAAGAGTAGAGTACGAACTTGGCATTAAAATGTTACCCTAAGGGGGGATGGGGGTCCCCCACCCCAAAAAAAAACACCCAGCAAGAAAATTTTACCGCTTTGGGCAATATGGGCATCAAATGAAAGATATTTAAAAGTAAAATATCTTTTTACTTATATATATCTTTCTCTACTGTCGCAGATCTCTCAACGAGTTAGCTGAACAGTTCAAAATTCACCTCTTCTGGGTGCCGGGCCACAGATATTTATCAGGGAGCTGTAAAGTGGGCGAGCTTGCGAGATTAGGAACTACCTTACACATTCCAGGGAAACTAAAATCTGTGGGTATGCCTTTAGCGACATGTAAGCTAAGTTTTCAGAACCAGGCCGTAAGGACAACGAATCATAGATGGTCACAAAGAGGGGGCTGTGAGCATTCCAAAACTATGTGGCCTAATCTAGGCTTGAAGAGGTCTACAGCTTTGCTGTTGCTGGCCAGAACAGACGTCTCAGTCCTTGTGTCCGTCATGCTAAGTCACTGTCTAATTGGAAAACATGCTGACAGACTAAAGGTTGTTAGCAAAGACTTTTGCAGAAGTTGTGGGGACATCGAAAAAGAAAAGACTATAGAACAGCTTCTGTGTGTGTATCCCACGCTGGCAGTCAGAAGGAGTTCCATTTTAGGTTCTCATTTTTTTGAGAACTTGTCTGATTTATCGGATATGAACATTCGCAAGTTGTTGGGCCTTTTAAAGCGATCTGGATGGTTCAACGGTAGGAACTAGAAGGCATCTTCCTTCTTCTTAGACGAAAACGTCTAAGTCAGCCTTATGGCACACTGCCACTTAGGTTAGGTTGAAAAGAGGATGCAGATATTAATCTGCCCCCTGCTGACGACGCGACAATTACCGCCTCTCTCAATATTGGAAAGACTACGTTAAGCAAAGATCCTAATAATGTCCTGTCGCAGCTCTGTCAAATGTTTCAATATTATCGGATCTTTATTTATCCTAGTCTTCCGGATAACGAAGTCAGTGATGGGTTCGTCGTCGGGTCCCTGTTTGTTAGGCTGTGTTAAGTCTCTCGCCACTGCACTGCCTGAAATATCAGCACTGCTCTGCCTGATATATCAGGCAGTGTATTGGCGAGAGACACAACACAGCCTAACAAACAGGGACCCAACGACGGACCCATCATTGACTTCAAGATTCGAAAGACCAGGATAAGTAAAGATCCCAATATTGAAACATTAGGCAGAGGAGCGACAGGAGTCTCAATGCAGCCTAACGAACAGGGAGCCGGCGACGGTAACATGACCTACTACCAAGAAGCCCGTTTTCTTTAGATTTCGAAGACTAAGGTAGGCAAAGATCCTAGTATTGAAACATCAGGCAATACAGGGAATGGAAACTCAATACAGCCTAACGAACAGGGACGAGACGTTGGAACCATTACCGACTTTATAAAGATTCGAACGACTAGGATAGGCGAAGAACCTAATACGACGACATCAGACAGTGCAGTGGTCAATGCAGTCTAAAGAACAGGGAGCAGACGATGAGATCATCACCTACTCCCAAGATGTTCATCTACTGGAGGATCAATGATTGAGATTATTCAGTTTTAAAGCTAACCTAAGAGGGGAATGATGAATTGCATCACGTGTGCAAGTAGTGGGATAAGTGTGGAGTGTGGCCGGCTGAGTAGGTTCCATTATACAGTCAATAGGATTATACGTTACGTAATATCATAGCTTATACAACTTTCAATGTCTTGAAGGTTGTATTTATCATAGAGCCAACTATTACCCATTGAAGTCTATAGTGTATATGTATAATTTATAATCCTTTGGTATCTGTATTCTGGCCATCGCATCCTTCAGGCACACACTACTACTACTATAGGACACATTTGCACATGCATGCTTAATCATATATCGTGCAACATAATCATTGGAAAGAGAGCCACCTACACCTCTCAACTGAACTAACTGAATGCCAACAAGAAAATTGTATTTAATAACACTTCAGGTAACACTCAGTTAACGATGTCAGCGTGACTAAGGCGTTAAGATGCTGTAAATAATTGCCAAAAACTACTTAAGAATGCAGACGATATAATTCGCTGTCACTGTCAGTGAGAATGTCCCCCAAACCGAACTCCACCAACCAGCCCCACCCATCCGCAAAAAAAAACACTAAAATCACCCAGCTGCCTCCTAATCACCTGCACATAAGGCATACACGTACTTTATGGCAATATCAGGTATGAACAACTACAATGTAGATGTCGTTGTCTTTACTTGCAAAAACATTCGCCTTATGGAAGACAGAGTGAGAGTCAAACTAACGAAAAGTCTTAGAGTAAGACAATACACAAACACAAAACAATGTCATGCAAAAAAGTCGAATGTTTGTGCCTAAAGGCTGGTACTTGGTTCGTTTTTCAAAGATAAAAGCACATGTTTTTCGCACATGTTTTTCGCGATTACTTTGTAGCACTGCAAAAATTATCTTTATGACTTTTGTTAAATTGTTTCATTAAATGTCCAATTGAATGAAATGTGAAATTTTTATATCCTCCACCATAGAATGGGGGTATACTAATTTACTCATTCCGTTTGTTACACCTCAAAATATTCGTCTGTCTGTCGAAAGCAAGGTAACTTCCGAAGGAGGTAAACGAGGTACCTGAAATAACCCGATCTCCCGTTTTGACTTCTTTTTCTTCTAGAGGGCGCAATTCTTATTCAATTTGGCTGATATTTTTATTTTGTGTTTGGTTATGATTTCCCACTACTGCTCCAAGTTTGACTTTTTCAGTTTGGAGGCCACAATTCTAATCCAATTAAGAATTTTTCGACGTAGCGTTTAGTTTTGACTTTTAGCAACTGTGCCAAATAAGGTCTAAATCGGTTCATAGGGAGGGTATATAAGATTCGGCCCGTCCGGTGCTTTTTACTTGTTATACCCACCACCAAATGCAAATTTTGCCCATGAACATTCCACTAAGGAACAGGGGCAAACTTCTCACATATCAATGAGTGCAGTCCGATTCAAGCTTGAGCTCAAAGATAAGGGGCCTCCTCTTTATAGCCGAGTCCGAACGGCGTGCCGCAGTGCGATACCTCTTTGGAGAGAAGTTTTATATGGCATAGTACCTCACAAATGTTGCCAGCATTAGGAGGGGTAAACCAGCGCTGAAAATTTTTTCTGATGGTCTCGCCAGGATTCGACCCCAGGCGTTCAGCGTCATAGGCGGACATGCTAACCTCTGCGCTATGGTGGTCTCCCGACATTTGACTCAAATATGGTTCAGATCGGATTATATGTAGATACTAGCTGTCCCGGGCCCGCTCGGCTGCGCCTTCTTTTACTTTATATGGAACAAAAGTTTCCTTGGAATGTTTATTTTCGACAATTAAAGATCTTTAGTAAAATGCCATGCGAATTTGACTAACAGTTTAACAATCTAAGTGCCTTTATCTGAGTCCCATATGATCTTTTTTGGTCTACGAATTTAAGTTTGGATGTAAGGTGTACTCCATTCTTAAAATACTTCATTTCAGACCGATATTCTCATGATGTCTGATTCAGCGGTGTTTTCGGGGGAGAGGTGGTCCCCCAGATACTTGGCTCTGAAATAATATCAGCATCGTGCTCTTCTCTCAAATACCATTTATTTAAACCCCAAATTTTCATTGTTTTATGGAGAGTTTTCAGGATGAGGCGTCCCCATCAAATTCGTTTTCCATTCTCATATACCATTAATTCGAGCCACATATTGGCAGGGTCGAGAAATTTGTAACCTTTGGGGGGTGTTTTGGGGAAGGGGTGATGCCCTAAATACATGGTCCTACATTTGGATATCAAATTCGTATTCTACTCCCAAATACCTTCATTTGAAACCCATATTGCAATGGTCATAAAAAATAGCTGTTTGTGGGGTATTTTGGGAAAGGGGTAAGCCCGCACAAAATTGGTCCCGAAAGTGTGACTTGCTGTACCCCCCGATACCTCCACATTGACATGGTCGGTAAATATGCCCGATTTAGGGGTATTTAGAGGATTGGGGTGGTCCCCCAATCACTATGCTCGGAAAATATATCAGCAACGTGCTCTATTTTCACATATTTGAACCCCATATAGCCATTGGCCTCAATCTAATCTCTAATCTCATTTAAACTCCATATTGCAAAAGTCAGCCAATATGTCCGGTTTGGGATATTGGGCCCAAAAACTATATTTATATATAGTTCCACTTTCTTTAATATCCAAACGTCCTATTTGGGGGTTGTTACGGTGGTGGGTCGTCCCCAAAACAGTTGGTCCCGAATGTAGATATCAGATATGTGGTCTAATCCCAAATACCTTTAGAGGGTGTTTTGGGGGATGGGCGGCCACTCAGTGAGTTGGCCTTGAAAATATATATCGGATTCGTGTTCTACACTAAAAAACCCTCTTATTTGAGCCTCATATTGCAATAGTCAGAAAATACTTCCTATTTGGGTGGTGTTGTGGGGGTGGGGTGGCCCCATAATCACTTTTCCCGAATCGTGCTTTTCTCCCAAAGACCTTTCATTTGAGCCCCATATTGCTGTGGTCGTAAATTTGTCCCCTTTGGGGGATGTTTTTGGTGTTTTTGGCGGCCCACAAAACAATTGGTCCCATATTTGGATATCAGATTCGTATTCAACATTCAAATACCTTTTAATAAGCTCCATATTCCCATGGTCAGTAAATAAGTCCAGTTTAGGGGGTGTTTTGGGGAAGGGGTGGACCCCAGAAACATTTGGATATCAGATTCGTATTTCACTCGCAAATACCTATCATTTGAGTCCCATATTGCCATGGTCGGTAAATATGTCCGGTGTATGGGTGTTTTGGGGGTTGGGGTGGTCCCCCTAACACTTGGTCCGACAATTGGATATCGGATACGTTTTTTTATCCTAAATACCTTTCATTTGAGTCCCATATTGTCGTGATTGGTCTAAATATATGTTTGGTAGGTTTCATGGTGGGCCGGCCCCCCTAGGTACCCCATCCGAAATTTGGATACAAAATTTTTATTTTTAGGGTACTATATGAGAACACACAAAAATTCGCTTAAATCGCAACACCTGTCTTCGAGATCTGGCATTTCTGAAAATTAGGGTAAGGGGGAGGGTCCGCCCCCCCCCCCTTCAGATATCAAAAAATGCAGTACCCCATTTTCACCACGGGGTCATAATGCACCACCTGTGAAAATTTCAAGAAAATCCGTTCAGCCGTTTCTAAGTCTATAAGGAACACACAAACAAACAAACTAACTAACAAACAAACACAACATGATTTTTATATATAAGAAGATTCTGAACGGCGTGCCACAGAGCGACACCTCTTGGGGAGAAGTTTTTGAATGGCAAAGTACCACACAAATGTCGCCAGCATTAGGAGGGGATAACTACCGCAAAAAAAAAATTTCTGATGTTTCTGTCAGTATTCGAACCCAGGCGTTCAGCGTCATAGGCGGACACGCTAACCTCAATGCTACGGAGGCCTCCATTGTAAACGGACCAACTCGGTCCATGTTTTATATAGCTTCATAATTAGACTATAACTTCAGATTAGATTTCTTATGCTTCTAGAGGAAACAATTCTTATATGATTTGGCAGAACTTTTGATTGTCTTGATTTGTTTGGTTGGATATGGTCTAAATCAGTCTTTAACCTAATGCAGCTGCAATTCTAACCAATCTCGCGATTTGATTTTTTGAGTTTCTGGAGGGCGCAATTCTAATCCAATACAGAAATTTTGGGCATACCGTTTTGTTTTCACTTTTAACAACTGTGCCAAGTAAATCAGTTTATAACGTGATATAGCTGCCATGCAAACCGATATCCTAAATTCATTTCCTGAGCTTCTGGAAGGCGCAATTTTTTCCCGATTTGCCTGATATTTTATTTTTCTTAGACTTCTAACAGACATGGCATGTACGGTCGATTTTGGTCTTAAAATTGACCATATAGCTCTTAAGCATTTGACAAAAGTCATTCAAAATACTTGTTATATGCGATCCATGGGGGAGTGTATATAAGATTCGGCGGCCTGGCCGGTACTTATACCTGTGTTTGTTTAAAAATCTTTTATATCAAAAAGTACGCACAATACAATTTTCGCGAAAAGCAAACATAATACCCAACCTAAGTTAGTGAGTGTCAACGATCTGTAGTGAGAAGGGGGAGAGAGAGATAGAGTGACAATAAAAAAACAGTGTTCCCCGTTTGTATACCGCTCTAATATATTCTATGCCACTTGGGCTCACGGCATAATTTGCCATTAACCATGTTTTAGCAACTCACCGGCAAACAGTGAGCCTTTCTCCGCATCACACACACGAACACCTACTCACACAGGCACATATTAAGTTACTGAAAAATTTATGCTTGCGGTTCATTCATCACATGTGAGAGAGAGGTGAGCAGTGTTGCCATTTAAATGAACCTAAAATTTTCCATTAAATCGAAGCTTTGAAAAATGTAACGATGGAAAGAAAACTTTTTTTAAGAAATTTCATTCGAAAGTCAATGAGTTGACAGCAGTTTACTAAAACCAAATTGCCCCAAAGTTCTTTATACACCCACCATCATAGGAAGGGGGTATACTTATCTAGTCATTCCGTTTGTAACACCTCGAAATATTCCTCTAAGACAACATAAATAATTGTCCAAAACCCCATTTCCGTCCGTCCGTCCGTCTTTCAAAATCACATATTGATATAGGTCATTGGAAATTGGAAATGAGCTATATGGGTTTAGATTTGGATATAGCTCTCATATAAACCGATATCCTGATTTGACTACTTGAGCCCCTAGATGCTGCAGTTATTATCCAATTGGGCTGAAATTTTTTATTAAGTGTTCTGTTGCAAATGCAAAATTGCAACTTCTCGCAAATCAATGTGTGGTGTCCGATTCAATTTTAAGCTCAATGATAAGGGACCTCCATTTTATAGCCGAGTCCGAATGGCGTACCGCTGAGCGACACCTCCTTGAGGAGAAGTTTTTACATGGCAAGGTGCCTCCCAAATGTCGCCAACATTAGAAGGAGATAACCAGCGCTGAAAATTTGTCTGATGGTCTTGCCAGGATTCTAAACCAGGCGTTCAGCGTTATAGATGGACATGCTAACCTCTGGGCTACGGTCGCATCCCAAGTGTTCTGTTGCGATGTCCAATAATCGCACCAAGACGGTTGAAGTCGATTTTAAACCATAAAATCCGATCTCCCGATTTGACATCTGGAGCCCCTAGTATACACAAAATTCAAATAAGTGAAAAGGTGTTAAGTTCAGCCGGGCCGAACTTCGGATACCCACCACATCGGATATATATGTAAACCACCTTTCGTCAAATCCGGCTATATCGAAATATGTTCCGATTTGAACCACATATCTATAAGTACAAGTCATTGTTCAATAGTGTATAAGAAAATATTGATCTTTTTAGTCGAAAAGCCTAAGTTTTTGTCCAATTTCAGTGAAATTGGATTATAAAGGGTGATTTTTTTGAGGTTAGGATTTTCATGCATTAGTATTTGACAGATCACGTGGGATTTCAGACATGGTGTCAAAGAGAAAGATGCTCAGTATGCTTTGACATTTCATCATGAATAGACTTACTAACGAGCAACGCTTGCAAATCATTGAATTTTATTACCAAAATCAGTGTTCGGTTCGAAATGTGTTCAAATTTTGACAAATTTTGTTCAGCGATGAGGCTCATTTCTGGTTGAATGGCTACGTAAATAAGCAAAATTGCCGCATTTGGAGTGAAGAGCAACCAGAAGCCGTTCAAGAACTGCCCATGCATCCCGAAAAATGCACTGTTTGGTGTGGTTTGTACGCTGGTGGAATCATTGGACCGTATTTTTTCAAAGATGCTGTTGGACGCAACGTTACGGTGAATGAACACATTTCGAACCGAACACTGATTTTGGTAATAAAATTCAATGATTTGCAAGCGTTGCTCGTTAGTAAGTCTATTCATGATGAAATGTCAAAGCATACTGAGCATCTTTCTCTTTGACACCATGTCTGAAATCCCACGTGATCTGTCAAATACTAATGCATGAAAATCCTAACCTCAAAAAAATCACCCTTTAAATGCGCCTTTTATGGGGCCAAGATTTTAAATTGAGATATCGGTCTATATGGCAGTTATATCCAAAGCTGGACCTCTCTGGGCCAAATTGAAGAAGGCGGTCGAAGGCCTTAACACTAATGACTATCCAAAATTTTGGCAAAATCAGCCTTATATCGAGAGATCGGTCTATATGGCAGATATTTTCTAATCTGGACCGATCTAAACCAAATTAAAGAAGGATGCCGAAGGTCCTTACACAACTCACTGGCCCAAATTTCGGCCACATCGGACAATAAATGCGGCTTTTATGGGGCCAAAGTATTAAATCGAGAGATTGAGCAATATGGCAGCTATATCCACATCTGAACCGATCTGAGCCAAATTGAAGAAGGATCTCGAAGAGTTTAATTTAACTCACTGTCCAAGGGGGGCCAAGACCTTAAATAGAGATATCGCTCTATATGGCAGCTATATCCAAATCTGGACCGACTTGGACCAACTTACAGAAAAATGTCTAAGAGCCTTATACAACTCACTGCCCCGAATTTCGGCGAAATCGGACAATAAATGCGCCTTTTATGTCCCCAAAACCTTAAATCTAGAGATCGGTCTATATGGCAGTTATATCCAAATCTGTACCGATCTGAGCCAAATTGAAAAACAATGTCGAAGGGCCTAACACAACTCATTGTCCCAAATTTCAGCAAAATCGGATACAAAATGTGGCTTTTATGGGCCTAAGACCCTAAATCGGAGGATCGGTCTATATGGCAGCTATATCCAAACCTGGACCGAACTGAGCCAAGTTGAAGAAGGATCTCGAAGAGCTTAATTTAACTCACTGTACAAAATTTCGGCGGCATCGGACAATAAATGTGCCTTTTTGGGCCCAAAACCTTGAATCGAAAGATCGGTCTATATGGCAGCTATATCAATATCTGGACCGATCTGAGCCAAGTTGAAGAAGGATCTCGAAGAGCTTAATTTAACTCACTGTACAAAATTTCGGCGACATCGGACAATAAATGTTCCTTTTTGGGCCCAAACTTTAAATAAAGACCCTAAATCGGTGGATCGGTCCATATGGGACCGATCTCCCGATAAAAGGTTCTGAAGCCCATACAAGCTTTATTTATTACCCGATTTATCTCAATTTTAAAACAGTGGGTTATTTGAAGTCTCCCGACATCTGACCCAAATATGGTTCAGATCGGACTTTATTTAGATATAGCTGTCATATAGACCGATCTCCCGCTAAAAGGGTCTGAAGGCCATGAAAGCTTTATTTGTTACCTGATATCGCTGAAATTTAAAACAGTGGGTTATTTTTAACATCCCGACATCTGACCTAAATATGGTTCAGATCGGACTATATATAGATATAGCTGCCATGTAGATCGATCTGTCGATAAAGGGTCTGAAGGCCATAAAAGCTTCATTTTTTATCCGATTTCCCAGAAATTTGAAATAGTTCGCAGTTTTAAACCTCCCAACATCCGGCCCAAATATGGTTCAGCTCGGACTATATTTAGATATAGCTGTCATATAGACCGATCTGCCGATAAAGGGTCTGAAGACCATAAAAGCTTTATTTTTTAATCGATTTCGCTGAAATTTGAAACAGTCAGCAGTTTTAGGCCTCGCAACATCTGTCCCAAATAAGATGCAGATCGAACTTTATTTAGATATAGCTGCCATATAGACCGATCTGCCGATAAGGGGACTGAAGCCCATAAAAGCTTTATTTATTACCCGATTTCGCTGAAATTCGAAACAGTGAGTAGGTTAAGACCTCCTAACATCCGACCTGAATATGGTTCTGATCGGACTATATTTAAACAGTGAGTTTTTCTGAGCCTCACGATATCCAACCTAGATATGGTTCAGATAGGTTTATAATTGGATATATCTGCCAAAAAGACCAATATTTTGTTGTACAAAATTGAATAGTGACATATATATTAGACCACTCAATGTCCGTGTCGAATTTGGGTGCTTAAGTTATCCAATTTTCACCGGATTGTGACGAAATGGGGTTTACATATATACCCGAGGTGGTGGGTATCCAAAGTTCGGCCCGGCCGAACTTACTACTTGTTTTATTTTTTCCTACTTTTTCTTGATGGCAACACTTTTTTCCACATGAACATAGAAAAGGCTATATTTTGTGTGTATGAGTATTTGTGTTGCCTTAACATCCCGTTGGCTGCTATCAATTATGAACTGTGTTTCCGCTGACACGTTCCACCAACGACTACATGTGTACCTATCACTTTAGTTGACAGCGAGCGTTCTGTGTACCAGCTTTGCCATGGCTAAGGCTTTAAATATGACAAATTAATAGAATTACGAAAACCTCATGCCCCAGACTAACAGACCTTATGTTACGAAAGAAAAAAAAAACCAAACAAATTATATGAAGTTCATGCAGTGAAATTGGATTATACACTGCTCTATTTCCACTTGATATTCATAGCATACCGTTTAACCATCAGCAAAAAACGAAAGGACTCAATTTAAAGCGATAACCGTTAGTCAAAACAGCTGTCATTTTTCGCCAAAAAGGTTTAGGTTCAACTCATGATTTTGAGTTCTAGTAATTTATATGTATGAGGCAGCAATTATATTTACCTGGAACAAATTTTTTCTGAGAATCGCATACAGGAAATTTGTTTTCATTTTGTATTTCTTGAGATGATTTGTTTACAGTTTTTGATAGCTTTATGCAGTTCCTAGAAGCAAGCACTTCCATTCTTGGTGTTTTAAGTTGTATCTTAATAAGCAATAAGACTAAACAAGTAAAAGCGTGCTAAGTTCAGCCGGACCGAATCTTATATACCCTCCACCATGGATCGCATTTGTCGTGTTCTTTTGCCGGCATCTCTTCTTAGGCAAAAAAGGAATAAGAAAAGATTTGCTCTGCTATTAGAGCGATATTAAGAAATGGTCCGGTTTGGACCACAATTAAATTATATGTTGGGGACCTGTGTGAATGGTCAGCTAAATTCGAATAAGAATTGAGCCCTTTGGGGGCTCAAGAAGTAAAATGGAGAGAACGATTTATATGGGAGCATCAGGCTATAGACCGATTCAGACCATAATAAACACGTATGTTGATGGTCATGAGAGAATCCGTCGTACAAAATTTCAGGCACATCGGATAATAATTGCGACCTCTAGAGGCTCTAGAAGTCAAAATCCCAGATCGGTTTATATAGCAGCTATAGCAGGTTATGAACCGATTTGAACCATACTTGGCACAGTTATTGAAAGTAAGAATAAAATACATCATGCAAAATTTCAGCTAAATCGGATAGGAATTGCGCACTCTAGACGTCCCCTGATCTGTTTATATGACAGCTATATCAGGTTATGAACCGACTTGAACTATTCTTAGCACAGTTGTTGAAAGTCATACCACAACACCTCATTCAAAATTTCTGACAAATCGGATAAGAATTGCGCCCTCTAGAATCTCAAGAAGTCAGGACCCCAGATCAGTTTATATGGCAGCTATATCAGGTTATGAACCGATTTGAACCATACTTGACACAGTTGTTGAAAGTCATATCAAAACACCTCTTGCAAAATTTCAGCCAAATCGGATAAGAATTGCGTCCTCTAGTGGCTCAAGAAGTCAAGACACCAGATCGGTTTATATGGCAGCTATATCAGGTTATCAACCGATTTGAACCATACTTACCACAGTTGTTGTATATCATAACCGAATACTTCGTGCAAAATTTCAGCCAAATCGGATAGGAATTGCGCACTCTAGACGCTCAAGAAGTCAAGGCCCCAGATAGGTTTATATGACAGCTATATCAGGTTATGGACCAATTTGAACTATTCTTAACACAGTTGTTGGAAGCCATAACAAAACACCTCATGAAAAATTTCAGCCAAATCGGATACTTATTGCGTACTCTAGTCGCTCAAGAAGTCAAGACCCAAGATCGGTTTATATGGCAGCTATATCAAAACATGGACCAATTTCCGCCATTTACAATCCCGACTGACCTACACTAACAAGAAGCATTTGTGCAAAATTTTAAGCGGGTAGCTTTACTCCTTCGAAAGTTAGCGTGCTTTCGACAGACAGACGGACGGACGGACGGACGGACTGACGGACTGACGGACATGGCTAGTTCGACTTAAAATATCATGACAATCAAGAATATATGTACCTTATGGGGTCTTAGATGAATAGGAGTTACAAACAGAATGACGAAATTAGTATACCCCCATCCTACAGTGGAGGGTATAAAAATGCGCTTGGAGTGAAAATCTGCCAATATACATATATGACAGCTACATCTTAATCTTATCCGATTTCAAACAAACTTCTCAAATAATGAGGTTGTCAGGAAAAGCGTTGTGCAAAGTTTTGGCAACATTGGTCAAATAATGCGTTTGCAGTGGTTCTAGGAGTGAAAATCGGGCGACATACATATATGGCAGCTATATCTAAATCTGAATCGATTTGCATGAAATTCACCAGTAATATCGAGAGTCATAAGCAAATTCTTCCAAAGCATATTTCGAGAGATTTGGTTAACAAGGGGCCATTTTATTGTATTATTACTGCAAATCGGATGAACATATATACGGGAGCTATATCCAAATCAGAACCGTTTTTTTTTCCAATTTCAATAGGCTTCGTCTCTAGGCCGAAAAACGTGCTTGCACCAAATATTAAGACGATCGGATGAAAATAACAACCTGTACTTTGTACACAAATTAACATGGACAGACAGACCGACAAACTGACTGACAAACGGGCCGACAGATGGACAGACAGACGGACATAGCTAAACCAAGTCAGAAAGTGATTCTGAGTCGACTTATCAATGGGTCTATCTCTCTTTCTTCTATTACAAACAAGTGCAATAATTTATAATACCCTGTACCACAGTGGTGGTGTAAGATATACAAAAAAGCATATAAAGTTCAGAGAAATGCATGAAATGTTTATTTAAATCGGTAGTACGATTCATATAATTTAATGTTTGAAGATTACTTCATGCAAATGTTGACCATGACTGCACCTCAAATGGGCCAATTAGCATACTCTTTCCAACACTTCGGCCGGTGACTCACAAATAAATACTTCAATGTTGTCTTCCAATGCGTCAGATGAAGCGGGCTTGTCTGTATAGACATGAGCTTTAACAAAAGATAGTCTAAGGCGTTAAATCGGACGATCTTGGCGGCCAACGGGAAATAAAATGTTCATCGAACTCGCCTTTCAACAAGTCAACAAGTCCACATGTCATGCAAGTCAAGCTCTTGCATTTTGGGCAAAAAAAAAGTTAGATATCATATCACAATAGTGCTTACCATTCACAGTTACGATTCGCAACATCTTTGAAGAAGTATGGCCCAATGATGCCACACTTTCAATAAGTCCATTGATGCGCGTGTTGTGTGGCATGTGGCACCGTCTTGTTGATACTACATATCATGCAAGTCGAGCTCTTGCATTTACGGCAAAAAGTTGGATATAATCTCACTATAGCGCTCATCATTCAAAATTACGGTACGATTCGCAACATCTTTGAAGAAGTACGGTCCAATGATGCCACGAGCCCATAAACCGCACCGAACTAAGACTTGTTATACCCTCCACCGTAGGATGGGGATATACTAATTTCATTTTAAGTCGATCTAGCCATGTCCGTCCGCCCGTCTGTCCGTTCGTCTTTGGGTCAGATGTCGGGAGGCATAAAATTACCCACCTTTTTAAATTTCAGCGAAATCGGGTAATAAATAAAGCTTTTATAGGCTTCAGACCCTTTATCGGGAGATCGGTCTATATGACAGCTATTCCCAAAGATAGTCCGATAGTGTCTGAAGCCTATAAAAGCTTTATTTATTACCCGATTTCGCTGAAATTTAAAAAGGTGGGTAATTTTATGCCTCCCGACATCTGACCCAAATATGGTTCAGATCAGACTATATGTAGATATAGCTGCTATATAGACCGATCTCCCGATAAGGGATCTGAAGGCGATAAATTTTTATCCGATTTCGCTGAAATTTAAAAAAGTGGTTAATTTATGCCTCCCGGCATCTGACCCAAATATGGTTCAGATCGGACTATAGTTAGATATAGCTGCCCTAAAGACCGATCTCCAGATAGAGGGTCTGAAGGCGATAAAAGTTTTATTTTTTATCCGATTTCGTTGAAATTTAAAAAAGTGGGTAATTTTATGCCTCCCGATATCTGACCCAAATATGGATCAAATCGGACTATCTTTGGGAATAGCTGTCATATAGACCGATCTCCCGATAAAGGGTCTGAAGCCCATAAAAGCTTTATTTATTACCCGATTTCGTTGAAATTTAAAAAAGTGGGTAATTTTATGCCTCCCGACATCTGACCCAAATATGGTTCACATCGGACTATAGTTAGATATAGCTGCTCTATAGACCGATCTCAAGATAATGGGTCTGAAGCCCATAAAAGCTTTATTTTCTAACCGATTTTGCTGAAATTTGAAGCAGTGGGTAGTTTTATGCTTCCTAAGATCGGGCCCAAATATGGTTCTGACCGGAATATATTCAGATATAGCTGCGATATTGACCGATCTACCGATAAAGGGTCTAAAGCCCATAAAAGCTCTATTTATTACCCGATTTCGTTGAAATTTGAAACATTGGGTAGTTTTATAACTCTCAACATCCAACCCGAATATGGTTCAGATCGGACTATATTCAGATATAGATGCGATATTGACCGATCGGCCGATAAAGGTCTGAAACCCATAAAATCTCTACTTATTACCCGATTTCGTTGAAATTTGAAACATTGGGTAGTTTAAGGTCTCCCAACATCCGACATAAATATGGTTCTGATCAGACTATACTAAGATAAAGCTGCCATATAAACCGATCTTCCGATAAGGGGACTAAAGCCCATTAAAGCTGTATTTATTACCCGATTTCGCTGAAATGTTGAGCAGTGAGTTTGTCTGAGCTTCACGATTTCCGACTTTAATATGGTTCAAATCCCTTCATAATTGGATATATCTGCCTAAAAGACCAATATTTTGTTCTACAAAATTGAATAGCGTTATATATATTAGACCACTCAATGTCCGTGCTGAATTTGGGTGCTTAAGTTATCCAATTTTCACCGGATTGTGACTAAATGGGATTTACATACATACCCGAGGTGGTGGGTATCCAAAGTTCGTCCCGGCCGAACTTAATGCCTTTTTACTTGTTTTTATTTCATTTTATTTTATTTGTATGCTGATAGCTGTGAATCACTTCGTCTATAGCATTCCGAAGAAGTCCCATAATTCCTTTAACATATTAAAACATTAAGTACAGTAATTGTCAGTAATATCCCTTTATAATTAATTCCGTCATCTGCATTTTCAATTATCGAATGCTTCAAAAGTGCAATAAGGTCGGTATTATACTTTTCTCCACTCCTCTTTGTTTAAGTTTGGAAAACATTTGATCTTCGGTCCAATTAATTTGTGATTTTTCTCTTGAGATTATTGACATGTGACAAAGCAAGCAAAAAGGATTAATAATTATTCATACATTCCGAGTAAGTGCATCCCATACAACCATGTACTTGGCCAACATTCAATGTGTTTGTGTCTTCATGCATGTGGGTCTCCATGCCAACGACAAGAAGCACCGAGGGAGAGTGAGAGAGAAAGAAAGAGAGAGATAGAGTTAAAGCAGAGCATGTAAAAAGTTGAAAAGAAACAGCAGCATAAAGTGATTAAAATATGAATGCAGGCAATGATATCCGGCAAATGATGCATAAATTACACATCAAATATCAACTTGGGTGTATATGTAAACGAAACAGAGTAGTATTGGTATGATGTGAAAGGTATTTGCCCTATGTATTGGGTTGCCCAAAAAGTAATTGCGGATTTTTTAAAAGAAAGTAAATGCATTTTTAATAAAACTTAGAATGAACTTTAATCAAATATGTTTTTTTTACACTTTTTTTCTAAAGCAAGCTAAAAGTAACAGCTGATAACTGACAGAAGAAAGAATGCAATTACTGAGTCACAAACTGTAATAAAAAATTTGTCAACGCAGACTATATGAAAAATCCGCAATTACTTTTTGGGCAACACAATAGTTGTATTTTAATGCAGGCAAGGGCATTTTATTGTATGTTCTTAGTAAAGCAAAATGCAGATGGTTTAATACTTCAACATTTATATATTAACGAAATGATACTTTGTTATACCCTCCACCATATAGTGAGGGTATACTAATTTCGTCATTCCTTTAGTAAAAACGTGAAATATTGGTCCAAGATCCCATAAATTATATATACTCTTGATCGTCATGATATTTTATCTTGATCTAGCTATGTCCGTCCGCCTGTCGAAAGCATGCTTAGTTTCGAAAGAGTAAATCTAGGCTTCCGAAATTTTGCACACATACTTCTTGCCAGTGAAGGTCGGCTGGGATTATTAAAGGGCCAAATTGGTCCATCCTCAGATATAGCTGCCATATAAACCGATCTCCATATTATACTTCTTGAGCCTTTCTTATCCGATATGGCTGAAATTTTTTACGACGACTTCTCCTATGTCCTCCACCACATGTACTAAGTACGGTTTGAACCGGTCTGCAACCTGATATAGCTCCCAAATAAACTGATCTTGTGATCGGTCTTTATTTAGATATAGTTGCCTTGATTGCCAGTCTCAAGATTTAAGTTCTTTGGTCCATATGAAGCTCATTTATTGGGCTGCCCAAAAAGTAATTGCGGATTTTTTAAAAGAAAGTAAATGCATTTTTAATAAAACTTAGAATGAACTTTAATCAAATGTACTTTTTTACACTTTTTTTCTAAAGCAAGCTAAAAGTAACAGCTGATAACTGACAGAAGAAAGAATGCAATTACAGAGTCACAAGCTGTGAAAAAATTTGTCAACGCCGACTATATGAAAAATCCGCAATTACTTTTTGGGCAACCAATATTAACCGATTTCGCTAAAGTGATGTGTAAGGCTCTTTGATGAGATGTGTAAGGCTCTTTGATATACGTGATCAATATGACCTCGATCTTTCCCTATTTGGATTTAGCAGCCATATCCCAACGATATCCCAATATGAGGCCTTGCGCCCATTAAAGGCGCATTTATCATCAACATTCGTACCAAGTATGGTCAATATCGGACAATATTTGGATATAGCTGACCGATCTCCCGTTCGAACTCTTGGGCCCATAAAAGGCGCATTTATTATTCGATTTTGCCGAAATTTGAAACAGTGAGTTGCTTTAAGCCTCACATTACACGATCGAATTTTATTTATCTATAGTTATCATATAGACCTATAGGCCGATTTAGGGTCTTGAGCACATAACTGCTGAAAATTTAACGAATTTCGCTGAAATTGGAAACCGTAAAATTTATCGAGCCTCCTCCAAGCCTGATCAAAATTAAAAACCATTAAGGAAAGGCAAAAGTTGGGCGGTGCCGACTTTATAATACCCTACACCTACCCTATGGGTACAAATGGGAGCCATGTCCAATTGTATTGGACCTCGCTGGTTGTTTTCAGATGGATTATTAAAATGTAATAACTACGGTTCACAAATGACAACATTATTGCAAATTACCCAAATTTGATAATGTGTACTCGTCGAGAAAAGCGTTGTGCAAAATTGCGACCTGTAATTTGTACACAAATTAACATGGAGAGACTGACAGACAGACAGACATACGGCTAAATCGAAAGTGATTCTGAGTCGATCGGCATACTTACCAATGGGTGTATCTCTCTTCCCTTTGGGTGTTACAAACAAATGCACTAAGTTATAATACACTGTACCACAGTGTATGGTGTAGGGTATAATTATCTAGATCGGTCCCTGTTTTGGTAAACATGTCATATAGACTGATCCCAATACTGAGGGTCTTGAGCCTATAAAAGCCTATTTATTATCCGATTTCGCTGAAATTTAGAACAGTGAGTTGGACCAGGCCTCCCGTTGTTTTAACCGGAAATGGTCCAGATCGGACCACATTTAGATATAGCTGCCTTGCTCTGCTGAGTTAGAGTTTTAACCCATTGACAATAAATGGGTAGAAAAATACCCAAGAATAGAGCTGCCTCAGAAAAATTCTTGCTCGAATTTGGAAAGGAGTATCTTATTGATTTTGGATTGGCGTAAAGTGGATGAATGAAGTTTGTTCAAAAGTATTGGGTTGCCCAAAAAGTAATTGCGTATTTTTCATATAGTCGGCGTTGACAAATTTTTTCATAGCTTGTGACTCTGTAATTGCATTCTTGCTTCTGTCAGTTATCAACTGTTACTTTTAGCTTGCTTTAGAAAAAAGTGTAAAAAAAATATTTTTGATTAATGTTCATTCTAAGTTTTATTAAAAATGCATTTACTTTCTTTTAAAAAATCCGCAATTACTTTTTGGGCAACCAATAAATATAGCTATCATATAAAGGGTGATATTATAGCCGGTTTCATTGTCAAACATCTTCAGTTTGGTCTATAATAAAATCATGAATCGTCTTAAAAACGAGCAACGCTTGCAAATGATTGAATATTCTCATCAAAATGCGTGCGATGTCAATCCGCGACGATTTTGGAATGAAGATCAGCCAGAAACATTGCAAGAGCTACCAATGCATCAAGGAAAAAGTCACAGTTTATGGGCCGATGGCATCATTGGACCGTACTTCTTTAAAGATGATGCGAATCGTAACGTAACTGTGAATAGTGAGCCCTATCGTGAGATGATATTCATTTTTTTTTTTTTGCCCAAAATACAAGAGCTTCACTTGCATGACATTTGGTTTCAACAAGACACATGCCACACAGCACGACCAACAATGAACATTTTATATCACGTTCGGGACCGGTCAATTGGCAGCCTAGATCGTGCGATTTAACGCCTTTAGGCTTTTTTTGTGGGGCTATGTTAAAGCTTATGTCTGTACAGAGAAGCCCGTTTCATTTGAGGCATTGGAGGGCACCTTTGAAAAATTTGCCAAACATGGACTAAGCTGAGGGACCATTTGAGGCGGAGTTATGGTCAACATATGCATGATCTTCAAACATTAGATTGCATGAACCCTAGCATCGATTCAAAGAAAGATTTCATAATTTTTTCTGAATTTTATTAATTTTTTTTTTAACTTTCCTATATCCAAATCTGGACCGATATGGGCCAATTTGAAAAAAAGGTATATATGGCAGCTATATCCAAATCTGGACCTGGACGAGATCCCTAACTGAAGAAGCGGATAATAAATGCGGCTTTTATGGGCATTAAATCGATCTATGGGTTGCCCAAAAAGTAATTGCGGATTTTTCATATAGTCGGCGTTGACAAATTTTTTCACAGCTTGTAATTGCATTCTTTCTTCTGTCAGTTATCAGCTGTTACTTTTAGCTTGCTTTAGAAAAAAAGTGTAAAAAAGCATATTTGATTAAAGTTCATTCTAAGTTTTATTAAAAATGCATTTACTTTCTTTTAAAAAATCCGCAATTACTTTTTGGGCAACCCAATATATATATTCTTGATCGTCGTGACATTTTATGTCGATCTAGCCAGAACAGACATCTCCGTCTGTGTGCACGCTAACTTTCGAAGGAGTAAAGCTAGCCGCTTGAAATTTTGCACAGATATTTTTTATTAGTGAAGGTCGATTGAGATTGTAAATGGACCATATCGGTCCACGTTTTGATATAGCTGCCGATCTTGGGTCTTGATTTTTGAGCCTCTAGAGGGCGCAATTCTTATCCGATTTGAATGAAATTTTGCACGAAGTATTTTTATACCCTGCACCATAAGATGGGGGATACTAATTTCGTCATTCTGTTTGTAACTACTCGAAATATTCGTCTGAGACCTCATAAAGTATATATATTCTTGATCGTCGCGACATTTTATGTCGATCTAGCCATGTCCATCCGTCTGTCCGTCCGTCCGTCCGTCCGTCCGTCTGTCTGTCGAAAGCACTCTAACTTCCGAAGGAGTAAAGCTAGCCGCTTGAAATTTTGCACAAATACTTCTTATTAGTGTAGGTCGGTTGGTATTGTAAATGGGCCATATCGGTCCATGTTTTGATATAGCTGCCATATAAACCGATCTGGGGTCTTGACTTCTTGAGCCTCTAGAGTGCGCAATTCTTATCCGATTGGAATGAAATTTTGCACGACGTGTTTTGTTATTATATCCAACAATTGTGCCAAGTATAGTTCAAATCGGTCCATAACCTTATATAGCTGTCATATAAACCGATCTTGGGTCTTGACTTCTTAAGCCTCTAGAGGGCGCAATTCTTATCCAATTTGAATGAATTTTGGCACGTAGTATTTTGTTATGATATCCAACAACTGTGCCAAATATGGTTCAAATCGGTTCATAACCTGATATAGCTGTCATATAAACAGATCTGGGGACTTGACTTCTTGAGCTTCTAGAGGGCTCAATTTTTATCCGATTTGGCTGAAATTTCGCAAGACGTTTTTTATTGTTACTTTCAACAACTATGTCAAATAAAGTACAAGTCGGTTCATAACCTGATATAGCTGCCATATAAACCGATCTGGGATCTTGACTTCTTGAGCCTCTAGAGGTCGCAATTATTATCCGATTTGCCTGAAATTTTGTACGATGGATTCTCTCATGACCATTAACATACGTGTTTATTATGGTCTGAATGGGTTTATAGGCCGATACAGCTCCCATATAAATCGATCTCTCTATTTTACTTCTTGAGCCCACAAAGGGCGCAATTCTTATTCGAATTGGCTGACATTTTACACAGGTCTCCAACATATAATTTAATTGTGGTCCAAACCGGACCATATCTTGATATCGCTTTAATAGCAGAGCAAATCGTTTCTTATATCCTTTTTTTTTGCCTAAAAAGAGATGCCGGGAAAAGAACTCGACAAATGTGATCCATGGTGGAGGGTATATAAGGCTCGGCCCGGCCGAACTTAGCACGCTTTTACTTGTTATTAGTGAAGGTCGGTTGAGATTGTAAATGGACCATATCGGTCCACGTTTTCATATAGCTGCCAATCTTGGGCCTTGATTTTTGAGCCTCTAGAGGGCGCAATTCTTATCCGATTTGAATGAAATTTTGCACGAAGTATTTTTTTTATGATATTTACAACTATACCAAGTATGGTTCAAATCGGTCCATGTTTTGATATAGCTGCCATATAAACCGATCATGGGTCTTGACCTCTTGAGCCTCTAGAGGGCACAATTCTCGTCCGATTTGACAGAATCGGTAAATTTCCTGATATAGCTGCCATATAAACCGATCATGGGTCTTGACCTCTTGAGCCTCTAGAGGGCGCAATTCTCATCCGATTTAACTGAAATTTTGAACGTAGTGTTTTGGTATCACTTGCAACAACTGTGTTCAGTATGGTTTAAATCGGTTCATAATCTGGTATGGTGCCAAGTATGGTTCAAGTCCTTCCATGTTTTAATATAGCTGCCATATAAACCGATCTTGGGTCTTGGTTTAAATCGGTTCATAATCTGGTATAGCTGTCATATAAACCGATCATGGGCCTTGACTTCATGAGTTTCTAGAGGGCGCCATTCTCATCAGATATGGCTGAAATTTTGCATGAGGTATTCTGTTATGACTTACAATAACTGTGCTAAGTATGGCGCAAATCAGTACATAACCTGTTTTAGCTGCCATATAAACCAATCAGGGATTTTGACTTCATGAGCCTCTAGAGGGCGCAATTGTCATCCGATTTGGCTGAAATTTTGTACAACGGCTTCTCTCATGACCTTCAACATACGTGTCTAATATGGTCGGAATCGATCAATAGATTGATATAGCTCCCATAGAAACCGATGTCCTGACTTTTGCTTCTTGAGCCCCTACAAGGCGCAATTATTATCCAAATGAACTGAAATATTACACAATGACTTCTAAAATGTTCAGCATTCATTTATGTTCCGAATCGGGCTTAAACTTGATATAACTCCAATAGCACAACAGTTCTTAATCAATATTCTCTGTATGCCTAAAAAGAGATACCGCGCATAGAATTCGACAAATGCGATCCATGGTGGAGGGTATATAAGATTCGGCCCGGCGGAACTTAGCACGCTCTTACTTGTTAAAGACTTAAAGACTGTAGCGTGATTTCAACAGACAGACGGCCGATGGACGGAAAGACAGGCGGACTGATGGACGGATGGACGGACATTGCTAGCTCGTTTTAGATTTTTTCAATGATCAAAAATTTATATTCTGTATAGGAAATGGATATATGTTGCAAACAGAATGACAATATGAATATACCCCCATCCTTCCGTGGTAAATGCAAATTTTGCCCATGAACATTCCGTTAAGGAACAGGGGTAAACTTCTCACATATCCAATATCCGATTCAATTCTAAGCTCAATGAAAAGGGGCCTCCTTTTTATAGCCGCGTCCGAACGGCGTGCCGCAGTGCGACACCTCTTTGGAGAGAAGTTTTACATGGCATAGTACCTCACAAATATTGCCAGCATTAGGGGGGGAAACCACCGATGAAAATTTTAACCTCTGCGCTACGGTAGCCTCCTTCCGTGGTGGGTACTATAATAATACAGACCAGTTCATATTTGGATATTACTATGGATATGGTAGTGGAGTAATAATAAAATAGGATGATGAACTTGAACTTGATACATTTTTATTTATTTCGATTTGAGATTATTATTTGATTTCGGGTAGCAATAAATCCTACTAACTAAGAATTCAGTCACAACATTTTAATGGTTTCCAACAATTCATTGATAAAGGAAGTCGCTTGTAACATAAAATTTCAATAGTTGCGATGACACATTTTTTTGCTATTTTTATTCTTTGTAGGGAGGGAATAAGTAATCATACAATTTTTTTTTTTTTTTTTTTTTGAACACTGAATGTTTAACGGTAAACAAAGTCTGTGTTGATATCGCAGGGAACACGCTGTTGTTTTGTTTCATTTCTGTTCTGTTTTTTTGCTTTCACTTCATTTTTCCGTTTCCTGTCTGTCTGTTGGTTGATTTTAGTGCTGTTTATTCAGTTATTTTGTGATTGTGGTAGTGGTTGTTGTTGTTGTTGCCTTCACTGTAGCTATAGATGTTGTTGTCGCTATCGCCTTTGTTGCTTTAACATTATGAAAATAACTTCCGTTCATTGTCCTGCGACAAAATATAAAATTTTATTCTGATACACCATTTATAGTCTGAAATGTCCTTTGTTTCTGATATCGTTTCTTGTTTAACATTTTCTGTTATGTTCAGTGTTCAGTGTTAAACATCGAAGGGAGAGGGGGCCAACAAGAAATTTTTCAATGACTTTGGTTTAATTTTTTTTCAATGTTTCTTTCTTCTTGCAATAAATATTTCTCACCCATAATTATAAACATTCTGGTATGTTGTTTTTTATAACTTAATGGGTAAAAGTTTTTCTTTAAACTAATTAAATCAGAAGAGTATTCTCCACCTTTGCTTGCTTTTGATTAAGTTGGTATATCGTATTAATTTGTGATGGATCATTGATGAGAAACAGAACGTTTGAAGAGTGTGGGTTTTATTGAATACCAGCTGGCCCGGTGTGTTTCGCCTCACCAATAAATGAAATATTTGAAATTTATTTATATTTAACCCTCAAATAACTGTCCCTAGAATACCTTATTGACCCGTTTGGTATACATGTCAATTTTGGGCATAACTTTGGAGTGAGGGTTGCTCTCCAAAATTTTAATGTAATTTTCGTATTCTAATCTCAAATGCTTTTCGTTTGTGTCCTATCTTCTAACGTTCGGTGTACATGCCCATTTGGTGGATAATTTGGAGATGGAGGGATCCGCCTGGGAATATATTCCAAAACTTTTACATATGCTTCGTATTCTACTTTTAAGTACCTTTTGTTTGAACGAAATATTGTGCCGATCAGCCTACATTTGATTTTCATGGTGGAGCAACCCCCTGGAACTTGACCCCAAATGTTTATATAAGTTTCGTATTTTACTTCCAATAGCCTTTCACTTGATACCCATATTCCCCTTCGGGCAATATACATATATGGCAGTTATATCTAAATTTTAGCCGATTTCTATGAAATGCACCAGAAATGTTGAAAGTGATAAGAAAATCTCTCCAGCTAAATTAAGAGAGAATCGGTTAACGAATGCGCACTTTGTTGCAATATTTCTCAAAATCTGACAAACATATATACGGGAGGTTTGACTAAATCTGAACCGATTTCGACTAAATTTCTCAGATATTGTGGTAGTAGTCGAGGAAAGCGTTGTGCAAAATTTTGGCAAGATTGGTCAGTAAATGCGTTTTCTGTGACTCAAGAAGTTAAAATCGGCGGAAAAACATTCCTGTACCAAATTTGAAGACGCAAATTGGATGATATATCACGTTTCCAGGGGCCCAAGATTTCAATTTGGGAGATCGAATTATATAGTCGACTAGCCGTACCGGGCCCGCTCCGCTGCGCTTTCTTTAACTCTCTAATATCTTTTTAAGGTGGGTATACTTCGCCCTGAATGCGGATTTCGAATTCGTGCCATTGTAGCCTATGACGCTGAAAGCGTTCGAATCCTGGCGAGAACATTCGACAAAGCAGTGTTTATCCCCATTTAATGTTGGCGACATTTGCGAGGTACAATGCCATGCATGGTCATTTAAAAAATTTTCCCCAAAGAGGTGTCGCTCTGCGGGACGCCGTACGGGACTCGGCTATAAAAAAGGTCCCTTATCATTGAGTATAAACTTGAAACGGAAAGCTTTCATTGATGTGTGAAAATTCCTCCACCTCCACCCGATATCTACAAATTATATAGCCTATATTTCCTTCCAGGCAAATGTACACAATCTATGAAAATTGTAAGAAAATCGGTTCAGCCAAGTATCATAAAGTAGCAGTAGGTCTAATGGCGTTTTTGAGGGGTGGCGTGACCCCTTATACTTCGATCTGATTTTGTATGCCAGATTCGAAATCTACTCCCGAATAACTTTCATTTGAGTCCCATATTGAAATGAACGTCCAATATGTTGATTGGGGGGAGTTTTGTGGTTGGGGCAGCCCGATGGGTACTTAGATTCAAATTTTAATGACATATTCGTATTCTACTCTCCAATACGTTTCATATGATACCTATATTGTCCCGATTGGTCCATTTTTGATTTTGGGGTGTGTTTTGGCATGAGGGGGAGGGTCCGTCCCCCTTCCGATACCGAAAAATTGACTATGTTTCCTTCCAGACCAACCTACACAATATGCGAAAATTTCAACAAACGGTTCTGCCGTTTTTCAGTCTATACGGTGCAAACAAACCGAGTCCCATATATCCGTGATTGTCTAATGAGCCCATTTTGGGCGTTTCGTTTTTGTGGGGGTGGGGTGACCCCCTACACTTCCACTTTTGATTTTGGGTGGTGTTTTTAGGGAAACGGTGGAGAGTCCGCCACCTTCCGTTATCAATAAATTTTAAAGCCTATTCCTACTTCCTGACCATTTTCGTAATCTACTCCCGGGTAACTATAATTTGAGTCCCATATTGTCATGATCGCCAAATAAACTTATTTTATGGTGATTTGGGGCTGGGCGGCCCCCTAGGTACTTGGACCCAATTTTTGCTATGAAATTCGTACTCTACTCTTAAACACCTTTTGAATCCCATATTATCCCGATAGGTCCACTTTTATTTTTGGGTAAGGCGGTGGGTCCGCTCCCTCCCTATATCAAAAAAAAAATTATATAGCCTATGTTTTCTTTCAGACCAACCTACACAATCTGAGAAAATTTCAAGGTAATCGGTCCAGCCGTTTTTGAGTCTATAGGGAACAAACAAACAAACCGACGAAAAAACAAACACAAATTGAATCTATTATTTTGAATTTTCACAGGTAGTAGAGTTTGGACGCCCGGTGAAAATAGGGTACTACATTTTTTGATATCTAAAGGGGGGGCGGACCCTCCCCCATACCCCAATTCTCAAAAACGCCAGATCTCGGAGATGCGTGCACCGATTTTAGCGAAATTGTGTATGTCACCTTATAGTAACTCAAAAACACGAAATTGATAAAAAAAAATTTTAGGGTCAAATAATCTGGGGGGACGCCCCATCCCAAAAACCCACCCGAACGGACATGAGCACCGATTGGGAAAATATGGGTATCAAATGAAAGGTATTTAAGAGAAAAGTACGAATTTGGTATACAAATTTCACTCTTTAGTTTCGGAAGGGTCCCCCACCCCCCAAAAAGCCCCAAGAGGACACTTTCACCGCTTTGGGCAATATGGGTATCAAACGAAAGGTATTTCAGAGTAGAGTACGAACTTGGCATTAAAATATTACCCTAAGTGTCGGGGGGCCCCCATGCCCCTAAAACTCCAATCAATAGGACACTTTAACCGCTTTGAGTAATATGGGTATCAAATAAAAGGTATTTAAAAGTAGAATACAAATCTGAGACAAGAAATTATTTTTTTGTGTCTGAGGGCCCTACCCTCCATTGCTGATATAAAAATGTATTCCTTGGTGTTTGAGGCACCAACCCACTCCCTAAAATCCCTCAACAGGTCATGTTTACCGATTGGCACAATATGGGTATCAAACGAAAGATATTAGAAAGCTGAGTACACATCTGTTATAAGAATTTGGTCCAAGGAGTCTAGGGGTTCTCCCCAATCCAAAAAAACCCCCAAAACGGACACAAATGTCTAACATCACAAAATGGGTATCGAATGAAAGGTCTTTGGGACTTGACTACGAATGTGGCATGCACAAATAGGACAGAGTCTGGGAGCGGCGCACCCACTAAATACCCTTAAATAGGACGTGCAGTTCGATCGGTATAATAAGTCAATTAGAAGAAAAGTCTATGACAGTATATTTCGATTCTAATGTTGGTATAAGGATTCAAGTATCTGGGTCATGTCCTACCGTTCCGCAGAACAGTAGATAGCGACAATAAATTGTCGATTGGTTCTTAGCGTCGGGGGGACTGAGCCTCTCCTCTCAATAAATGCAACGCCAAACTGTCATGTAGGATGAACGAGAATATATTGTACTCAAATGAAAGGACGTGTCAGAGGGCAATCCCCCTCCCCCTATCCTACCCAAAAAAAGGGAATTTAAAAAATAAGGGATGAAGGAGAAAAGGGCAGAAATAAAAGGTCTTTGGTAGTAGAGTACACTTTTTACCCTCAAATTGGGATGGAGACAGAAGAAACTGCGGATCTTTCAGAATGTAGTATCCCAAGTGTCAAGTATCACTTTCAAATATGATTTTGAATGTAGATAACTAATACAAAAAAATTAATTTGTGTGAATTTGAACGAGACCCTCTAGCCTTGAATATCTTGGTAGCCTACTTCAAAATGCTTGACATTATGGGGCTCAAACAAAATTGTGCTCTAGCACGATGGTGATATTACATCAGGGTCCGCCTCTAAACTCCGTTCAAACCGGTCATGATTGCCTACTATGGCGATAAATAATAGAAAACGAGTTTGATATCCAAGTTTGAAGCCAAATGTTTTGGGGTCGTGCCAACCCAAAAACTCCCCCTAAACCAATGGCAATTGAGTGTCAAATTAAAGAAATTTGAGAGTAGAATGCTGATATTTTTTCAGGGCTAAGTACTGGCTTTTGCTGGCAACATTTGTGAAATACTTTGCCATGTTAAACTCTCCAAAGAGGTGTCGCACGCCGTTCGGACTCCGCTATAAAAAGGAGGCCCCTTATAATTTAGCCTAAATCATGAATCCGACTGCACTCATTGATATGTGAGAAGATTGCGCCTTTTTCTTAGTGGAATGTTCATGGGTAAAATTTGTTGTTTGTTTGTAAGTTCGTGGATGGCCGCCCCACCCTGTATACCCCTCAAACTGCACATATTTGTGGATTATGACAAAAAGGGATCGAATCTGTATCTGTTTCATGACCAATGTTTCAGGGATGTCTCACCTCATAAACTCCCCTAAACCACACATATATACCGTCTAAAGCAATATGTAGGATGGGATTTTCGGGAGTGGAGTATGAATCTGATATCCACTTTTGGGGCAAAGAGTGTGGCTACCCCAATCCACCACCAAATCCAAGAGAATGAAGTAGATCTAACTTCAAAACTTGAATGGGCGGACCCTCTCCTTACCCTATTTCCAAAAACGCCAGATCTCGGAGATGGGTGGGATATCTAGGGAGCCGCCCCACCACCAAAGCCACCAGCCAAATGGAATATAAACCAATAATGACAATATGGGACTCAAATAAAAGGTATTTGAGACCAGAGCACGAATCTGATATATGGGGATCCGCCTCACTCTCAAAAACACCCCCATACCGGACGTATTTACTGACCATAGCAATATACGGCTCCAATGAAAGGTATTTCAGAGAAGAGCACCAATATAAAATTCACAAATGACGCGAAATATCTGAAAGGCCGTATCAGCATCCGCAAACAGGACTTATTTCCTGACGTCACCATATAGGGCTCGGATAAAATAAAAGAGTGAAAGAAGGCGCGGCAGAGCAGGGCCTGTCCAGATATAAGAAAGATTTGGGCCATACTTGGCACAGTTGTTGAAAGTCAAAAGAAAACGCCCGGTGCTAAATTTCATCCAAATTGGATAAGAATCTTGCACTCTAGAGGATCAAATTGTCAACTCGGGGGTTCGGTTATGGCGCAGTGGTTAAAAGTTAAACAAAACACATCGTGGTGCAAAATTTATGATGCACCGAATGAGAATTGCACCCTCCAGGTCCAGGCTCAAGAATTCAAGATCCAAGATCGATTTAACCAATATTGCTGATTTGCAGTCCCCAAGGACCTAGATTAGTAAGAAGTATCTGTGACCACCACTCTCGCGAATAATAGGGTCCTTGATAAAAATTTTGAGGTGTTATCAACGGAATGACTGGAGTAGTTTACCCTCATCCTTTGGTGGTGCGTATAAAAGAGAATTTTTGCCTCTAAAACTGATATTTGGGCCCACAGTGCAGTGCGACCTAGCAGCCATTGGTTATCATAGCCTGATTAAGCCCCTGTACCATAGCTTTAGTCCGGTGCACAGTGGGTCAAACGGCAAAAAAAATTGGAAATAAGTCTTGAAATTTTTATCTGTTGATCTTAGCGGTACATGAGGGTGAATGTAAATAATATCCACAATTGGATTGAGGACAAAAATAAAATTTGGTTTAATACCCCCTGACCAACAATGGCGCATTGAAAGATAGTAAGGAATCAATAACAATCCCTTACTTAACCCAAAATTAATATGACGTTAAAGTTTTCCCTAGTTTCCTTGGTACTTAGTTAAACAATGCAAATACTTTTGCCAATAATGGGTAATCATTTTTCTTTAACCTTCCCGTGAAACTATTGTCGATGTTTTTCCATTTTTTTTCCAACAATCCATTAAGGATTTTTGTTCCCCTCGAAAATGCATATTAAGGTTTGAGAATTACCTGTTACAGGGGATTACTCTGCTTTTCCATTTCTCGAATAATCAAAAATGTTCTCTATGGACAACAGACCACAAAATTTCCTGCGAACAATAAGGAAATTTGAAGCTTAATTCGTTGTATTTGCAAAATACAAACATAGGGAGAGGGCGGGGTGGGGGAACAAACAAGCAATTTCCCAGCTAAGCTAAGCAGAGCTATAATAGCCAATAACCAACCCTCAAACAACAAGAATTTGCTTAATCTTGTGATGTATTAAAGGATAAAAATTGCATCTCGTTTTCTGCGTTTTTTTCCCCTTTATTTATGTTCGCTCGTTCGCCATTCATTTAACATCCTTTTTACATTGAATGCAACAAAGCACGCACACACACACGCACACACTACGAACCACATACACAACAGTAAGGGAACAAATGCCAAACGGATTTAAAGCGTTGAGGTTCTCCCAATGTTTTGTGCTGCCATGTCCTGGCGTCGTTGTGTTTAAAAACTGGATCATTGCCGGGCTTGGCCGCACGCTGTTGCTGTTGGACGTTCCATTCGGGATGTACGATGATGTTGTGCGTTGTTATTTCCGTGATTTTGCATTGCTAAGCGATGTCTGATGGCCGTGCTAGGATTGCCTCGCAGTGAGCGGTGAGCTCACTAAGTCCGCTTGATGGCCATTAGAGTGAAATGTCAAACCGTCATAGAACAATGGCTGGCTGTGGCAATGGCGATGGGGGGAATAGCAACGATGATGCTGGAGTGGATGATGACGACAATGGTGATGATGATGTTGATGATGAAAATGATGCTAGAGCATCAAGCCAGCAGAGTGCAGTAAAAGAAATCTCAAGAACTCGTACACTGAAAAAAACCAAATTCAACCAAATTTTTTTTGTAAAACTTGGAGAACATCAAAAAAATGTTCAGCGGTGTTTATCCCCTCTTAATTCTGGCGATATTTGTGAGATACTTTGTTATGTAAAAATGTCTTCCCAAATAGGTGTCACACTGCGGCACGCCGTACAGACTCGGCTTTGATCCCAAAACTTGAATCGTACAGCACTCGTTGAGATGTAAAAAAACTTGCCGCTGTTCCTTAATGAAATGTTCATGGGCAAATTTGCATTTGCAATGGGGGTAAGGTAATAGGACGATATTGGCTTAAACAGAAATGACACTCCTGCAACCTGCTGTTTCCCTTCCAATAGACTTAAAGCTAAATATATCTGCTAGAGAAGTCTAGACACACGTTTGTAATATCACAGAAGTTGGAAAGATTATTAAAATCGCTGAGTGACATTTCCTTAATGGTATAGCATGTGACCACATATTCCTACTTTTCTATAGACAATTCCAAACTCGATAATCCTTAGCAAAATAAAAATATTTTTTTTTTTTTCAGTGTACCATGGGGCTTCTCTTTTTTTCTATACAAGATCAGCGGGGGAATGGTGAGGAAAAGCTTAGAATTGCTTCTGATATTGGAGTTGTCCCATTTGTAAGGCACACTCTACAGGACATAATAATCGTTAGCAAGCCATAGAAGCAATGCTCATAGCACCAGGACATCAAAGTTAATAAGGAGCCAAAGAAATTGCAAGCTAAAAAGGAATCCCTCTACAAAATCACCAACCGTCTCCCACATCCACATCCTTTTCAAGCAGCTGAATACTTAGCCCTAGCAATAGTTGGCGTGATGGTGGCTTCATTTAAGACACTGGCATTAGCCTGAGTCAAAGAACTGATGACGCTGCTGATGGTCACCACAAAAGCCAACAGAACTGCCAAAATCGCGAATGAATGACCACGCGAAGCATAATTCCTTACCCAATCCAAAAAAAAGAGGACTTTTCACTTATAGTCCCACCAAATGAAATGCCACCAAATGAAATACCATTGCACATGACGAAATTTGAGCACTACTCTACATTGCCATGTCATAAACGGTTGCTTGATGGAACGAACATTCAACACCCTCAATGGATTTCTTTTTTTTTTTTTCTTGACTTTACACTTGCAAAACGTAAAAGAACCTTTTTTTTGTAAAGCAAGTGTATGTGTGTTGTACATACTATTGTGTGTGTGTGTGTGTGTGTGTGTGTGCGGATGAGTCCGGCTTTATTCTTTGCATCTCTTTGTTCTCATTGGCATTGTCCATGTTAAATTTGACCAAACAGAAAGTTGTCAAAAGTCGCCAGGCACAGTGAAGTTGGTGAAAAATTAAATTGCGGCGATTCTGAAACCAAAGGCAAGGGGGTATTTCTTTCTTAAGAATAGCTAAAGAATAGGCAAGGGGTATTCCTTTCTCAAGAATAGCTCTCCACCGATAGATCGAAATTTTAGGTGTTTTTTAAGGTCATTTTTAGTTTAAGTACCATTTGCCAGGGGAAAGAGTAGTCCTACCAAATTTGCAATAATCGAGAGGCGCAGATCAGGGTCTTATTTTAGATCCATGGTTTCTGCGGAGAATTTTCTTAACAATTTATGTAGATTACGCTTTTGCTTTACGATTTTCAATTTTTATACCCACCACCGAAGGATAGGGGTAACTTCATTTTGTCATACCATTTGCAACACATCGAAATATCCATTTCCGATCCTATAAAGTATGTATATTCTTGATCAGCGTAAAAATTTAAGACGATCTAGCCAAGTCCGTCCATCTGTCTGTTAAAATAACGCAACAGTCTTTAAAAATAGAGCTATTGAGCTGAAATTTTGCACAGATTCTTTTTTTGTCCAAAAGCAGGTTAAGTTTGAAGTTCAGCTATGGCGGACTATATCTTGGTATAGCCTCCATATAGACCGATCCGCCGATTTAGGGTCTTAGGCTCATAAAAGCCACATTTATTATCCGATTTTGCTGGAATTTGGGACAGTGAGTTGTGTAAGGCCCTTCGTCATATTTCCGTAATTTGACAGAGATCGGTCCAGATTTGGATATAGCTGCCATATAGACTGATCTCTCGATTTAAGGTTCTGGGCATATAAAAAGCGCATTTACTGTCCAATTTTGTTGAAATTTGGGACAGTGAGTTATGTTATGCTGTTGGACATCCTTCTTCGATTTGGCCCAAATCCGTCCAGATTTGGATATAGCTGCCATCTAGACCGATCTCTCGATTTAAGGTTCTGGGCCCATAAAAGTCGCATTTACTGTCCAATTTCGCCCAAATTTGGGACATTGAGTTAAGATAAGCCCTTCGACATTATTCGTCTATTTGGCCCAGATCGGTCCAGATTTGAATATAGCTGCCATATAGACCGATCCTCCGATTTAGGGTATTAGGCCCCTAAAAGCCACATTTATTAGCCGATTTTGCTGAAATTTAGGACAGTGAGTTGTGTTATGCCCTTGAACATCTTTCCGCAATTTGACAGAGATCGGTCCAGATTTGGATATAGCTGCCATTAAGACCGATCTCTCGATTTAAGGTTCTGGGCCCATAAAAGGCGCATTTTCTGTCCGATTTAGCCCAAATTTGGGACATTGAGTTAAAATAAGCCCTTCGACATTCTTCTTAAATTTGGCCCAGATCGGTCCAGATTTGGATATAGCTGCCATATAGACCGATCCGCCGATTAAGGGCCTTAGGCCCATAAAAGTCACATTTATTATCCGATTTCACTGAAATTTGGAACAGTGAGTTGCGTTAGGCCCTTGGACAGCCTTCGTCAATTTGGCTCAAATCGGTTCAGATTTGGATATAGCTGGGATATAGACAGATTTCTCATTTTAAGGCTTTGGGCCCATAAAAGGCGCATTTATTGTACGATGTCGCCGAAATTTGGGACAGTGAGTTGTGTTAGGTCCTTCGACATCCTTCGTCAATTTGGCCAAGATCAGTTGAGATTTGGATATAGCTGCCATATAGACCGATTTCTCGATTTTAGGTTTTGGGCCCATAAAAGGCGCATTTATTATCCGATTTTGCTGAAATTTGGGACTATGAGTTAAGTTAAGCCGCTTGGCATACTTCTGCAATATGGAACAGATCGGTACAGATTTGGATATAGTTGCCATATAGACGGATTTCTCAGTTTTTGGGGCCATAAAAGGCGCATTTATTTTCCGATATCGCTGAAATTTGGAACAATGAGTTGTGCTAGGCGCTTCGATATCCTTTGTCAATTTGGCCAGATCGGTTCGGATTTGGATATAGCTGCCATATAGACCGATATCTCAGTTTTTGGGTTTTGGGACCATAAGAGGCGCTTTTATTGTCCGATTTCGCCGAAATTTGGGACAGTGCTTTGTGTTAGGCTCTTCGACTTTTTTTTTTTGGAACTTGGCCCAAATCGGCCCTGATTTGGATATAGCTGCCATGTAGACCGATATCTCGATTTAAAGTTTTGGCCTCATAAAAGGGGCATTTAAAATCCGAATTCACTGAAATTTGACACAGTGACTTATGTTAGACTTTTCGACATCCGGGTCGTATATGAATTAGATCGGTTTATTATTAGATATAGCTACTGACCTATTAATTTTTAGTCCAAATCGGAACATATCTCGATATAACTGCTATGCGACATAAGGTATGAAATTCTCACCGGATTTGGATGAAAGGTATTTTACATATATACCCAAGGTGGTGGGTATCCAAAGTTGGGCCCGGCCGAACTTTACGCTGTTTTTTTTTGTTTCAAGATAAAATGTAAAATTTTGTGCTAATCATGAACTTTGTCCACTGTCTTGTGCATAATACAAACTGAAGAACATGGAACGCATTTAATTCAGTTTTTTATGTTGCTGCTGATGCTGTTGTTGGCGCTGTTGCTGCTGGTGTTTGCTTCCATTGTGGCTGTGGCTGATGTGCTTGGCGATGTTTATTGCTGACGATGGCAGTGGCAGTGGCAACGGCACTTTTATCATAGCTGTATATTTATATCTGGATGGGTGTGTGTGTGTTTGTAGTGTCCTTTTTATGTATGTATGAGTGGAAATGAGCGATAATATTGGTGTTGTTGTAATTGTCATCGTTGCCACTGTAGTTGGCTGTTGAATGCTGCAAAGGAAAAAAAATGTTAAAACACAAATGCTCGCTTTTTAAGAGTTTATTATTGTTGTTGTTCGTTCGTTCGTTCGTTTATTCGTTTGTTTGTTTGCTTGTCGAAATGTTAAATAATAAAAACGCTTCGCTTAAACAACAACTACAACTATAATAGCAGCAGGAACAAAAACAATGAGAGCCCACAAAAGAATAAAAGACCAGAGTCAGAAACAGGAACTCGAGGACCAGAGCAGAGCAGAGCAGATCACAACAGAAGTAAAATAAGAATTACCAGCAGAGCCAGCAGCTGAAGAAAAACAACGTAAAGTGGTGTTTATTTAGAAAATGAAAAGCAAATGCGTCACTTTTGGTTTGCTTTTGACTTGGCCAAAAGCTTTTACATTCATTTCATTTAATATTTTTCATTTAGTTGTTGGTCACACTGCCATGAGTTGTTTTCCACTCTTGGCCAACCATGGCACAGTGGCGCATTTTTTTAAAGATGAACGAAATGTAAAAATATTTTTAGATTTTTTGGAAAAATTATTAAAACCAACACCACGGGATGCCGTGGTATACCAAACTTGTCGTTCCATTCTAGTCGTTCACCCAAAATTTTTTTGGAATCTTTAAAAAAACCAGTTGTTGTTGATCTATGAACATTTAAGGTTAATCTGATAATATCTGTGTGTTGATTCATTCTTATGAACCAATGTGGTCAATTTGTCAACGCCGTACTAGGTTTAGCACTAGGAAGACGATCTCTCATTCAATGAAGCCAACCTCCCAATTTCATACAAACAGCACCGATTAGTCCAAGAGATTAGATCTTCGGAATGATTTAATTTTATTTTTCAGAATCCTTGGGGTTGTATCCTAGGAATCTACCAGTCCAAAATAAGTGAATTCTTATTCTTATATATATTTTCGTTTCTCCTTGCAGGTACGTATTATTTCAAGTAATTAATTGGTGAGTACTTCATAAAATAATTTTTAATCAAATGAAAATTTTGGCATTGGATGTAAGCGAGAAATTTGAAAAAAATGTTTCACTAAGTAAAATTTTCATTGAAAATTTTTTGTTAAAATACCTTTTTGCAGGGAGATTTAGTACACTTTTCATGGTAGTACGCTTTTCTTGACAAAGTATAGTTACATAGGTAAAAGACAATTGAAGCCATCTTTTATTGGTAAAGGGTATTTTAGTATACTTCTCCATGGTAAAGGAAAGTTTTGTACCATTTTTCTTAGTAATTACGAGCTTTTCTATCCTTTGAATGGCAAAGGAAAGTTTTTGTAAAATGTTCGCAAGTTATGAGAATATTTGGTACCTCTTAATTTGGTCAAGATTGTTTAAGCCCCTTTTTCTTGTAAAAATGGAATTTTAGTATCTTTTCCTTGGCAAAGGATGATTATAAAATCCAATTCCTTGTCAAAATTTTCGAAGGACGGGAGTATATCCATTGAAGGACGGGGGTATATTCATTTTGTCATTCCGTTTGCATCACCGAACGAAATATCCATATCCGACCCTATAAAGTATATATACTCTTGATCAGCGTAAAAATCTAAGACGATCTAGTGCGTCCGTCTGTCCATCTGTCTGTTGAAATCTCGCTACAGTCTTTAAAAATAGAGATATTGAGTGGAAACTTTGCACAGATTCTTTTTTTTTTTATACCCACCACCGAAGGATGGGGGAATATTCATTTTGTCATTCCGTTTGCAACACATCGAAATATCCATTTCCGACCCTATAAAGTATATATATTCTTGATCAGCGTAAAAATCTAAGACGATCTAACCATGTCCGTCCGTCTGTCTGTTGAAATCACGCTACAGTCTTTAAAAATAGAGATATTGAGCTGAAATTTTGCACAGATTCTTTTTTTGTCCATAAGCAGGTTAAGTTCGAAGATGGGCTATATCGGACTATATCTTGATATAGCTCCCATATAGACCGATCCGCCGATTTAGGGTCTTAGGCCCATAAAAGCCACATTTATCATCCGATTTTGCTGAAATTTGGGACAGTGAGTTGTGTTAGGCCCTTCGACATTCTTCGTCAATTTGGCTCAGATCAGTCCAGATTTGGATATAGCTGCCATATAGACCGATCCTCCGATTTAGGGTCTAAAGCCCATAAAAGCCACATTTATTATCCGATTTCGCTGAAATTTTTGACAGGGATTTGTGTTAGGCCCTTCAACTTCCTTCGTTAATTTGGACCAGATCGGTACAGATTTGGATATAGCTGCCATATAGACCGATCCTCCGATTTAGGGTCTTAGGCCCACAAAAGCTAAATTTATTATCCGATTTTGATGAAATTCAGGACAGTGAATTGTGTTAGGCTCGTCGACATCCTTCGTCAATTTGGCTCAGATCGGTCCAGATTTGGATATAGCTGCCATATAGACCGATCCTCCGATTAAGGGTCTTAAGCCCATAAAAGCCACATACATTATCCGATTTTGCTGAAATTTGGGACAGGGAGTTATGTTAGACCCTTCAACTTCCTTTGTTAATTTTGCCTAGATCGGTTCAGATTTGGATATAGCTGCCATATAGACCGATCCCTCCGATTTAGGGTCTTAAGCCCATAAAAGCCACATTTATTATCCGATTTTGCTGAAGTTTGGGACAGTGAGTTGTCTTAGGCCCTTTGACATATTTCTTAAATTTGGTCCAGATCGGTTCAGATTTGGATATAGCTGCCATATAGACCGATTTCCTGATTTATGGTTTTTGGCCCATAAAATGCTCATTTATTGTCCGATGTCGCTGAAATTCGGGACAGTGAGTTAAATTAAGCCCCTAAACTTACTTTTGCAATATCGCATAGATCGGTCCAGATTTGGATATAGCTGCCATATAGACCGATATCTAGGTTTTAGGTTTTGGGGGCCATGAAAGGCGCATTTATTGTCTGATGTCGCTGAAATTTGAGACAGTGAGTTAAGTTAGGCTCTTCGACGTCCTTCTTCAATTTTACCCAGATCGGTCTAGATTTGAATATAGCTGCCATATAGACCGATCTCTCGATTTAAGGTTTTGGGCCCATAAAAGAGGCATTTATTATCCGATTTCGCTCAAATTTGGGACAGTGCTTTAAGATAGGCTCTTCGACATTTTTATGCAACTTGGTCCAAATCGGTCCAGATTTGGATATAGCTGCCATGTAAACCGATATCTCGATTTAAAGTCTTGGCCCCATAAAATTCGCATTTATAATCCGATATCACTGAAATTTGACAAAGTCTTATGTTAGGCTTTTCGACATCCGTGTCGTATATGGTTCAGATCGGTTTATTTTTGGATATATCTACTGTACTTATTAGTATTTGGTCCAAATCGGAACATATTTTAATATAACTGATATGGGACATAAGTTATGAATTTTTCACCGAATTTTGATGAAAGGCGTTTACATATATACCCGAGGTGGTGGGTATCCAAAGTTCGGCCCCGGCCGAACTTAATGCCTCTTTACTTGTTTGTCCATAAGCAGGTTAAGCTCGAAGATGGGCTACATCGGACTACATCTTGATATAGCCCCCATATAGACCGATCCGCCGATTTAGGGTCGTATGCCCATAAAAGCCACATTTATTATCCGATTTTGCTGAAATTTGGGACAATGAGTTGCGTTAGGCTTTTCAGCATCTTTTGTGAATTTGGCCCGGATCGGTTCAGATTTGGATATAGCTGCATATAGACCGATCTCTCGGTTTTAGGTTTTGGGGTCATAAAAGACGCATTTATTGTCCGATATCGCTGAAATTTGAGATAGTGAGTTGTTTTAGACCCTTCGACATTTATCTTCAATTAGGCCCTGATCGGTTCGGATTTGGATATAGCTGCCATAAGGTTTTGGGGCCCATAAAAGGCGCATTTATAGTCCAATGTCGCCGAAACTTGGGACAGTGAGTTAGGTTAAGTCCCTCGATATACTTCCGCAATATGGCATAGATCGGTCAAGATTTGAATATAGCTGCCATATAGACCGATCTCTCAATTTAAGGTTTTTTGCCCGCAAAAGGCGCATTTATTGTCCGATGTCGCCGAAATTTGGGACAGTGAGTTAAGTTAAGTCCCTCAACATACTTCCGCAATATAGCACAAATCGGTCAAGATTTGGATATAGCTGCCATATAGACCGATCTCACGACTTAAGTTATTTTGCCTATAAAAGGCTCAATTATTGTCCCATGTCGCCGAAATTTGGGACAGTGAGTTGTGTTGGGCCCTGCGACATTCTTCTTCAATTTGACTCAGGTCGGTCCAGATTTGGATATAGCTGCCATATAGACCGATCCCCCGATTAAGGGCCTTAGGGCCATAAAAGTCACATATATTATCCGATTTCACTGAAATTTGGGACAGAGAGTTAAGATATGTCCCTCGACGTACCTCCGCAATATGACACAGATCGGTCAAGATTTGGATATAGCAGTCATATAGACCCATCTCTCGATTTAAGGTTCTGAACCCATAAAAGGCGCATATATTGTCCGATGCGCCGAAATTTGGGACAGTGAGTGGTGTTAGGCCCTCCGACATTTTTCTTCAATTTGGCTCAGGTCGATCCTGATTGGTATATAGCTGCCATATACTCCGATATCTCGATATAAGGTTTTGGGCCCATAAAAGGTGTTTTTATTGTCCAATTTCTCCGAAATTTGGGACAGTGCTTTGCGTTAGGCTCTTCGAAATATTTCTGCAACTTGGCCCAAATCGGTCCAGATTTGGATATAGCTGCCATATAGACCGATATCTCGATTTAAGGTCTTGGCCCCAAAAAAGGCGCATTTATAATCCGATTTCACTGAAATTTGACGCAGTGACTTATGATAAGCTTTTCGACATCCGTGTCATACATGGTTCAGATCGGTTTATTTTTAGATATAGCTACTTAAAAGACCAATATTTTGTTATACACCATTGAAGAATGGCTTGTACTTATTAGTATTTGGTTCAAATCGGAAAACATGTCGGTATAGCTGCTATGGAGCATAAGGAATGCATTTCTCACCGGATTTTGACGAAGGGTGGTTTACATATATATTCGAGGTGGTGGGTGTCCATAGTTCAGCCCGGCCGAACTTAACGCCTTTTTACTTGTTTAAAGAAGTTGTTGTTTTCTACACTTTTCATGAAAAAGCGTTGATTTCTTTTTCAAGTTTAAGAGCTCTTTTTGTCGGGAGAGCCCACTAAGGGTGTCCAATATGAGCCAGATTGGATAATATTCGAGTCCTGTTCTCAAATAGAGCAATCTAATTATTAATATGAAGTAATCTCCCCATTTTCTTTTGGAACAGTGAGTTTCACTAAGATAGTAGAGATTCGCGATGAATAAGATCCAGATTGGTAAAATTATAACAGTTAATGGTATTAAACCTCTAGATATTATTTTTGAATCGGATCTAAATAGTTCTGTGTTTGATAAGCATAAGCATATTTTTAACAATAATTAAACGACTTTTTAAAAAATGATTAAGAATCTTTATCATTCCCTGTAGGATATGTCCTGTGACAGGTAACTAATTCTCCAGTTTAGGACCGGTACATTTGGGGCAATTGACTACACATTTCCCGTAGGGATATCTCTCAATATCTCTGGCAAATTTTTGAATTTTAAGTTATACTAGCCGAATCGGGCCCGCTCCGCTGCGCCTTCTTTAACTCTCTAATATCTATTTAGGGTTGGGACACTTCGCCCTGAATGTATATATCGAATTCGTGCCACTGTAGCCTATGTCCCCCTATAACGCTGAACGAATGCGTTCAAATCCTGGTGATAACATGCGGACAAAATTTAATGCGGTGGTTATCCCCTTTTAATGCTGGTGACATTTGCCATGCATGGTCATGTAAAAAATTCTCCCCAAAGAGATGTCGCACTGCGGCACCGCATTCTGATTCGGCTATAAAAAAAAGTCCCTTATCATTGAATTTAAACTTGGATCGGAAAGCTTCCATTGTTGCGTGAGAAATTTGCCCCTGCTCGATTCCTGGTGTTTTTAACAATTAGGCTAATGAGAAGTGCTTTCTAGGGGAGAGATGGCATCTCAGATATTTTGACTTAAATATGGATACAAAATTCGTGCTGCTTTCCCAAATCCAATAAATTTGAGCCCCATATTGCCATGGTCAGTAAATAGGAAATGTTTGGAGGGTGTTTTGGTGCTGGGGCGGCCACCGGCACTTTGCCCTGAAAATAAATATCAAATTACTCCCAAATACAGTAGATTTGAGCCCCATATTGCCATAATCGGAAATGAAGTTCAGTTTAGGGAGCGCTTTAGGGCGTACTCCCAAGCACTTGGCTCCTAAATTGGATATCAAATTCGTTTTCTACTCTCAAATACCTTTCATTTGAGTCCCATATTGTCACAGTGGTTGAATCAACCGATTTGACTTATTTTTGAAAAGAAAAGCGCCACCTAGACTTGAACACAAATTTTAATTTCATATTCGTAATCTACTATACCTTTCATTTTGAGTTCCATATAGACATGGTCGGCTAATATGACCATTTGGGGGTACTTGGGGGTGAAGCGACCCCCATTACTTGGACCTTATTTTTTATGCCATATTTGTAATCTACTGTCGAATACATTTCATTTGAGGCCCATATTGACATGAACGTCGAATATATCTGTTTAGAGGAGTTTTTGGATCCGGGACGCCCTCTGGGTACTTGGACCCAAATTTTAATACGATTTTCCTTTTCTAGTCTCTAATACCTTTCATTTGCTACCCATAATGTGCCTATCGGTCCACTTTAGTTTTTGGGGTGAGGGGGAGGAACCGCCCCCATCCAATATCTAAAAATTATATAGCCTTTGTTTCTTTCTAGACAAACTTACACAATCTGTGAAAATTTTAAGAAAATCGGTTCAGCCGTTTTTGATTCTACTGAACAAACAAATATACCAAGTCCCATATAGTCATGATGGGTCATATGCCCACTTAAGGTGTTTTTAGGGGGTAGGGTGACACCCTATACTTCAATCTGATTTTGTATGACAGATTCGTAATTTTCCTACGAATACCTTTGATATGAGATCCATATTGACATGAACGTCCAATATGTCTGTTTGGGGGAATTTTCGGGTTGGGGCTGTTCGATGAGTACTTAGACCCAAATTTTAATACCATATTCGTATTCTATTTTCCAATACCATTCATTTGATACCCATATTGTTCCGATCATTCCACATTTGATTTTGGGTGGTGTTTTTGGGTAACGGGGGAGGGTCCGCCCCTTCCGAAATCAACAAATTATAAAGCCTATTTCTCCTTCCTGACCATATGCGCAATCTACTCCCGAATAGCTTTCATTTGAGTCCCATATTGTCATGATCGTTCAAAAAACCTATTTTAAGGGGTTTTGGGGTGGGGGCGGCCCTCCCCCCCCAGTTAATGGACCCAATTTTTAATATGAAATTCGTACTCTACTTCTGAATACCTCTCATTTGAGTCCCATATTGTCCCGATCGGTCCATTTTTATCTTTGGGTAGTACTTTTGGGATAAGGGGGAGGGTCCGCCCCCTCTTCCGATATCAAAAAATTATATAGCCTATGTTTCCTTTCAGACCAATGTACAGAATCTGCGAAAATATCCAGGTATTCGGTTCAGCCGCTTTTGAGTCTATACCGAACGAACAAACATATATTCAATTTTATATATAAGAAGAAAATATCTTCAATATAACTCCATCTAGGTGATTTAGTTTTCCAATATAAACGATTTGGGATTAAGATTTTTGGAATTCTTGCCGGCAAAGGATAGATTCAGCAAAATATTTCATCAAATAGTTTCACTGTGAAATTGTTGACTGATGGACGTCGAGTTTTATGTCGATGATGATTTCGCTTTAATTCTTAACTTTGGGCTGTGTGTATTTGCTTTTTTCTATGGCTTTTGTCTTCCTGTACGAGGGATTGTGTCCTTAACGAATTTATTGTTGGCATGTTAGTGTGTTAGTTTATGTGTAGTAGGTATATCTGTGCCATTGTGTAAGTGGGTGGATGCAGCAGCAGCAGCAACAGCAGCAGCTTTATGTGGTCCAGTGATGACGGCTGTTGTCATAAACTTTTGACCACAATTTTCTACCGAAAATACACATTAAAGGGGATAAACGAAAGCACAGCAAACGAGCACAACAATACAAGAATATAAAAAAGGAGCTCAAAGAAATTGAAGTTTTCCAATTACGTAGTAAAGCTTACAGCAGAGCGTGTACTTTGATAAGCATTTTATTTAAATTTCAAAGGATTCCTTAAGGTCTTCGCCCCAACCCAATGCAAAGATTTGTAACATTTTCCGCTAGCCGAAAATATTTCATAACATCCAAAAATGGCTGCAAATGCCATTCAATATCGTCATTTGTGTTGTTGCCTTTGCCCATGATGCTGTTGTTGCTGTTGCTGTTGATGGATTTTGTTAATTGGAAATATTTCTAATTAGCTTAAGGCTGCAATCTGGCCCTGGTATCACACCGTACCGTATCATGCTGTAACCCTATCGCATTCAATCACACCGTATCGTTTTGTGTTGTCATTCAAAAGATAAATTGAATTTGAATATTCAAATTGTAGCCATTGATATTGGCAAATGGATGCTGCCGTAATGAAACCCAACTTTGCTCTTTGCCAAATATTTCTTTTGGTTAATATTTGAACAAAAAAAAAACGGATTATTTATTTATTTATGTACACAAATGCTACTCGGTGCGGGTTGAGTCAAGGCTATTCTTTGATTGCAGACAAAGTTTGGAAATTTGAAATTCTGATTCTGCGGCTAAAGAATTTCACAAAAGTTGGCTAAGGAAATTATGAAGTTTGAAAATTAAGAAAAGGCCATATCTCAGTTAGGACTTGAAAGATGATTAAGTTTTTGAAGGTGTATTCATTCATTAATAAACTTTGCACGATCTATTTTTGTTTCGATTCTATGGGGGTATATACAGGGTAGTTGATACGAAGTCTTACCATGGTCAGTTTGACAAAGCTGTCAAATTAGACATGAAGGCCACATGAAGCTTATTTTATTGATAGCTCATTATATTTACAAGTCACCAAAAGCATTTGCTTCTGTTTTTTATGCCCACAACCGAAAGAAAAGGGGTATATAATTATACCCTACAACACTACTGTGGTACAGGGTATTATAACCTCAAGCATTTGTGTGTCATACCTATAAGGAAGAGAGATAGACCCATTGATAGGTATACCGATCGACTCAGAACCACTTCTGATTCGATTAAGCTATGTCCGTCTGTCTGTCTTGTCTGTCTTGTCTGTCTTGTCTGTCTTGTCTGTCTTGTCTGTCTTGTCTGTCTTGTCTGTCTTGTCTGTCTTGTCTGTCTTGTCTGTCTTGTCTGTCTTGTCTGTCTTGTCTGTCTTGTCTGTCTTGTCTGTCTTGTCTGTCTTGTCTGTCTTGTCTGTCTTGTCTGTCTTGTCTGTCTTGTCTGTCTTGTCTGTCTTGTCTGTCTTGTCTGTCTTGTCTGTCTTGTCTGTCTTGTCTGTCTTGTCTGTCTTGTCTGTCTTGTCTGTCTTGTCTGTCTTGTCTGTCTTGTCTGTCTTGTCTGTCTTGTCTGTCTTGTCTGTCTTGTCTGTCTTGTCTGTCTTGTCTGTCTTGTCTGTCTTGTCTGTCTTGTCTGTCTTGTCTGTCTTGTCTGTCTTGTCTGTCTTGTCTGTCTTGTCTGTCTTGTCTGTCTTGTCTGTCTTGTCTGTCTTGTCTGTCTTGTCTGTCTTGTCTGTCTTGTCTGTCTTGTCTGTCTTGTCTGTCTTGTCTGTCTTGTCTGTCTTGTCTGTCTTGTCTGTCTTGTCTGTCTTGTCTGTCTTGTCTGTCTTGTCTGTCTTGTCTGTCTTGTCTGTCTTGTCTGTCTTGTCTGTCTTGTCTGTCTTGTCTGTCTTGTCTGTCTTGTCTGTCTTGTCTGTCTTGTCTGTCTTGTCTGTCTTGTCTGTCTTGTCTGTCTTGTCTGTCTTGTCTGTCTTGTCTGTCTTGTCTGTCTTGTCTGTCTTGTCTGTCTTGTCTGTCTTGTCTGTCTTGTCTGTCTTGTCTGTCTTGTCTGTCTTGTCTGTCTTGTCTGTCTTGTCTGTCTTGTCTGTCTTGTCTGTCTTGTCTGTCTTGTCTGTCTTGTCTGTCTTGTCTGTCTTGTCTGTCTTGTCTGTCTTGTCTGTCTTGTCTGTCTTGTCTGTCTTGTCTGTCTTGTCTGTCTTGTCTGTCTTGTCTGTCTTGTCTGTCTTGTCTGTCTTGTCTGTCTTGTCTGTCTTGTCTGTCTTGTCTGTCTTGTCTGTCTTGTCTGTCTTGTCTGTCTTGTCTGTCTTGTCTGTCTTGTCTGTCTTGTCTGTCTTGTCTGTCTTGTCTGTCTTGTCTGTCTTGTCTGTCTTGTCTGTCTTGTCTGTCTTGTCTGTCTTGTCTGTCTTGTCTGTCTTGTCTGTCTTGTCTGTCTTGTCTGTCTTGTCTGTCTTGTCTGTCTTGTCTGTCTTGTCTGTCTTGTCTGTCTTGTCTGTCTTGTCTGTCTTGTCTGTCTTGTCTGTCTTGTCTGTCTTGTCTGTCTTGTCTGTCTTGTCTGTCTTGTCTGTCTTGTCTGTCTGGTCTGTCTTGTCTGTCCGTCTGTCTGTCCGTCTGTCTATCCGTCTGTCTGTCCCTCTGTCCGTCAGTCTGTCTCTCTGTTCGTCCGTTTGTTTGTCCGTTTGTCTGTCCATGTTAATTTGTGTACAAAGTACTGGTCGCAGTTTTCATCCGATCGTCTTAAAATTTGGTACATGCATGTTTTTCGGCCTAGAGACGAAGCCTATTGAAATTGAAAAAAATCGGTTCAGATTTGGATATAGCTCCCATATATATGTTCTTCCGATTTGCAGTAATATTGACATCAAATGGTCATTTGTGAACCGATTCTTTCGAAATTTGGCAGAAAGGAATTTTTTATCACTCTCGACATTACTGATGAATTTCATGAATATCGGTTCAGATTTAGATATAGCTCTCATATATACATATCGCCTGATTTCACTCCTTGAGCCACAGCAAGCGCATTTATTGACCCACCGTGCCAAAATTTCGCACAACGCTTTCCTCGACGACTGCCACGGTATCTAAGAAGTTTGCTCGAAATTGGTTCTGATTTAGATATAGCTCCCATATATATGTGCGTCCGATTTGCAGTAATATTGCAATAAAATGGTCTATTGTTAACCGATTTTTTCGGCAGGAGGAATTTTCTCTTGGCTCTTAATATTACTAATATTCAGATTTATATATAGCTCTCATATATATATTTCGCCCGATTTTATCTTCCTGAGTCCCAGCAAGCTCATTTATTGACCCATCGTGTCGAAATTTCGCACAACGATTTCCTCGACCACTATCACAGTATGTGGGAAGTTTGCTTGAAATTGGTTCAGATTTAGATATAGCTCCCATATATATGTTCGTCCGATTTGCAGGAATATTGCAATAAAATGGTCTTTTGTAAACCAATTCTCTCAAAATTTGACAGGAAGGTTTTTCTTATGACTCTCGACACTACTGGTGAATTTCATGGAAATCGGTTCAGATTTAAAAATAAGTCTCATATATATATATCCCCCGATTTTCACTCCTAGAGACACTGCAAGAGCATATATTGACCCACCGTGCCAAAATTTTGCAAAATGCTTTCTTCGACGACTGCTACATTATCTTATTCTTATTCAGGTATAGCTCCCATATAGATTTTCGTCAGAGTTTGGGCAATTTGCAATAATGTTGTCATATGTCAACAGTAGTTTTTACAGTTTGAACAATTTGCTCGCCGAGGTCCATCAAAATTGGTTCAGAATTGGATAAAGCTCCCACATTGTACTTATGGGTAGGGTATTATACAGTCGGCACCGTCCGACTTTTGTCCTTCCTTACTGGTTTGTTCAACAAAATTGAACAATGACTAGTACTTATTAGACCACTCAATATCCGTGTTAAATTTGCTCCAAATAGGACCATAATTCGATTAAGTTGCTAAGGGGGCATAAGTTATGCATTTTTCACCGGATTATAAGGAAAGGTGGTTTACAGTCTTACTGTAACCTTCATTGCGAAAGGACGTGTCAAGTACGGTTGCGCACAAAAAATCAAAGTGATCTTGTTTAAATATCGTTTGAAGTTTTGAGGAATTACAGTGTGATCTTACAATGGCATCAGCCCAAAAAGAAGTTATCCTTTGCAATCAATGCGAACTACAAATTAAAGATAAGCATATGAAATGCTGTGATTGTGATTCGCATTATCATTTTACCCCTTGTTGCTCTATACAGCAATCATCATATTCAGGAATGACCGCACAAAAGAAGGCGATGTGGAAGTGCCATAAATGCAGAGAACGTAGGCTCTCTACAAACTCATACCATATCGTTGTCTCTCCAGCAGACAAAAACAATCAAAAACAGAAAAGAACTAACGAAGGAGAAGAGGAAGTATTCGATGAAATAAACAAACGCTTTAAAAACAATGCAAACTTCAATACCCCAACAGGTACGCCAAATCAAAACAACACCGAAAATTTGCAACAACAATGCATCAATGTTAACCAGCAAGTGGCTGAGAGTGAGGTAATGCAGATGATGATGAAGAGTATGTCGCAAATAACAACACAACTGGCAGCGATAACTACGCAATTGCAACAACAACAAGGCACACTTCTTCAAATAAATGAAAACATCACCAACCTTAACGACAAAGTCATTGAACTACAAAATCAAAACAAGGAAAAAGAGAAAAGAATAGATGACATGGAAAACAAAATGCATACACTGGAACAAAAAATTATTCGAAAAAACATAGAAATAAATAACATACAAAACGAAGATATAAACGTAAATGAAATTGTTCAACTAGTTGCTGGAAAAGCAAGTGTGAATATTGAAGAAAGCGACATAGATAACGTATATCGAACCAAAAATAAAAAGAAGATCGTGGTAGAATTCTGCACAATGAGGAAAAAAAAGGAATTGATGGCCAACATCAAAGGTCATAGACTAGAAGCAGCAGATATAAACAAAGATGATGGAGACGGTAAAAACAATAAATATATCTATGTCAACGATCAATTGACGGCACACAAAAATCGATTGCTTTGGTTAGCAAAAAAGAAAGCCAGAGATGTGAATTGGAGATTTGTCTGGGTAAAGGATGGCGAAATTTATGCGAAAAAACAGGAAAATGAATCAATGTTAAAAATTATATCGGAATCGGATGTAGAAAAAATGATTTAAAAAATATATTAAAATATTAAATAATCAAAAAATCAAAATACATAAAAGCAAACAAAAAGATAGTGACTTTTTCTTCGGCCACATTCATAGGATTGGTCAGCCAAATTTAATAAAATAGAAAAAAAAAATAAAAAAATGAAAGACAGCAAAACCCAAACATTAAACAGCTTTAATGAAATAAATGAATTAAATGAATTACATAGGTACCAAATGAATTTCATATATCTGAACATTAGGTCTCTAAGAAAAAATTTCAACGCCTTTTTAACAGATATAAATAAAATATTAGATAAAGTGAAATTAATCATACTAGTTGAAACCAACATAATGGACGAAGAAAACTGCCTATACACAATCCAAAACTTTAATGGTGTGTTTCTAAACCGCAAAAATAAAGGTGGAGGAATAGCAGTTTACATGCGAAACGATATAAACTTTACCGTAAAATTATTAAATACAAAGAGCTTTGAGTCATTAGCCCTTGAGATGTGTATAGAAAAAATCCCTATTATACTTATGCCCATATATCGGCCACCTTCTCTAAATGTAAAAGATTTCATAAACGAACTTGAACTAAACATGAACTTAATAAATAAAGGAAAAGTGTTATTGGTTGTAGGAGATATGAATATTAATATAGCCAAAGAGAAAGACAAATCAACTGCTTTGTATCGAGACATGATGTCCGCAAATGGACTACAATGTGAGGTGAACACAATAACGAGGGACGCTGGCAAAGGTAATGGATCATGCATTGATCATATGTATGTCCGAACAAACAAAATAACGACCGCTCAGGCCTTCGTCATTAGAAGTATTCTCTCTGATCACTATGCCATTTTCGGTTGCCTTAAATACACAAACAAAAAAAACACAAAAGATCAACATGTTTCTAGTAATATACACTGTGAGAAATCAAACCAAGAAAATAAAGTTAAAGTTAGCATTGATAAACGCAAATTAAATTGGTTTATAAACAACACAAGCTGGGACATCGTTTTAAACCAAAATAATACTTGCGAAGAAAAATATCAAATTGTATGCAAAACATTTCACGAAATCTACAATAAATCAAAACAAAACAAAAGAAAACTTAAACAAAGAAACGACTTTCCATGGCTAAACGATCAAATCATAAAGTACTGTGATGTGAGAAATAAATTATACCAAAGCTATAAGAAAAGCAAAAACAATACACAGAAAGAAAAAGAATACAAATTTTTTAACAATAAATTAAATGTAATCATAAATAACGCAAAAAACGAATATAGAAGAAGAGAATTTGAAAAAAATAGAAACAATATAAGAGGAACTTGGTGCCTTATAAACGACATTATTGGAAAAAAGACTGATAATGTAGACGATGTTATAAAGAAAAACTTTAAATCAGCAGACCTAAAAACTATAACAGAAAACTTCGCAGTTAAATTTAAGGAAAACGTAAATAATATTATCCACAAATGCGAAATAAAAACATTAATTCAAACTCCACGTATTGTTCAAAACACAATATTTCTTGAAAATACGGATGAAGCTGAAATTTCCAACATTCTCAGAACTCTGAATGTCAACAAAGGAGCAGGAGTTGATGGAATAAGGCCTATAGATATAAAAAACAATGCGAGAAAACTTACCCCTGTAATAACCTCACTTATTAACTCGAGTATTGATGAAGGAATAGTTCCGTCTGATCTTAAAACGTCAATAGTCAGACTAGTCAGACCTATTTACAAATCCGGCACAAAATCAGACTATAATAATTACAGGCCTATTTCAATACTGCCATTATTTGAAAAAATACTAGAAGAAGTAATAGTGAGAAGATTAAACGGTTTTTTGAATAAATATGGTATCATCAACAGACAACAGTATGGTTTCCAAAAAGGCAAAAATATAAATAAACTGTTAGGTCATTTCTCGTCGTATATAAATCAACAACTAGATAATAATATGAACTGTTTAGTATTGTTTATAGACTTTAGTAAAGCATTTGATACCCTACCCCATTCAAACCTTCTAAGTGTGTTGGAAAGAAATGGAATACGAGGACAATGCCTAAAGTGGTTCAATGAATATTTACATAAAAGAACGTTCAAAGTTAAAATTGATGCCAATTATAGCAGTGAAATGCAATCCAATTACGGTGTACCGCAGGGTTCAAAACTTGGACCCATATTGTATCTAATATATGCAAATGAATTAATAAACGTCACGACAAACAGTGAAGCATTTGCATATGCAGATGATACAGCCATTGTTGTGCGTCACAAGGACCCATCAGAAGCTGTAAAAATCTTGCAATCTGAGTTCAATGTTATATCAAGATGGTGTCACGACAATGGTCTGATAATCAATGCAAACAAATCTAAAGTTATGCATATTCGCCAACCACATCTAAAATCTTCAAATATACAAATAAAATTCCATAACTACGATTGTCTACATGACAATAAATCTACATATGAAATGTGTAATGGAAAATGTGATCAATTTCTTGAAGCTGTGGACACGTATAAATACTTAGGCGTAACAGTTGACCGAAACTTCAATTGGAAAACACACATAAACTTGCTAAACAATAAACTTCGTTCAACATCCTATATATTGTACCATTTGAATAACTGCGCACCACTCTCCATAACTAAACAAGTATACTTTACACTGGGTGAATCGCATATCAGACACGGCATAACGGCCTTTGGAACCTCAAGTCACATTAAAATTATACAAAAAACTCAAAAAAGACTAATAAAAACCTTAATGAGAAACAAATCGCACAAAGAAAACAGCAATATCTTAAATACTATAACACATAGAAACACTCAATATACACAAAATCAAAACCAACACTATGAATTTTCACCAGAAATGGTCTCGAACTTTCTAAAACAACATAACATTTTAAACGTAACAAATCTTTATAAATCTGTGATAATGAATGAGTTCGATGATATAAATCTGCTGAAACCCATTAACCACACATACAACACAAGAAGAAAATCAAAATCACTATTTAAAACGCCAAAAATTAGAACAAAATACGGAAAAAATGCCCTCAACTATCAACTGCCAAATACCTGGAATGCAATGCCATCGGATATCATCACCATAACCAGCCAAAAGAAGCGTAAAAAAGAAATCAAAAGGGTTCTAATCGCATCGCAATGAAGATAACCATAACCATTATTCATTAATTTATTAATTAGTAATATTTTTAACAAACATAATAATGCAACTTTTTATATTCTATATACTTTTTTTTTTTTTTTTTTTTTTTCGTCCTTGCAAACAAGCTCAGCTTCGCGAGGAGAAATTGCTAAATGTATCTTGAAGTTATGAATTTCAATAATAAAATGTTAAACTAAAAAAAAAAAAAAAAAAAAAAAAAAAAAAAAAAAAAAAAAAAAAAAAATTAATTGGATATTTCAACAAAAAAAAAAAAAAAAAAAAACATATATACCCGAGGTGGTGGGTATCCAAAGTTCGGCCCGGCCGAACTAAACACCTTTTTACTTGTTTTTTAACCATTATCCTTTGTTTGCCTATAAAGAGATGCTGGTCAAAGGGCCTGACAAATGCTATCCATGGAGGAGGGTATGTAAGATTTGGCCTGGCTAAACAAAGCACGCTTTTACTTGTTATCACTAATACCCTCATTTAACAAAAAAAAAAGAATATTTGGCCTCCTGGAAAGGTCAACATTGCTTGGCATACAATGTGATTAACCGTTTTCCCGATAATTTGCAGACATTTTTTACGCAAAGCACACATCAAGGAGGGCTGTCAAGATTTGGTCCGGCCGAACTTAGCTCGTTTTATTTGTTTTACCTTTTGTTGCGTATCCCAGAACCCCGTTGGGGGATTTTATACATTCCACGAAGTACTTCTTTGACCTCACTATTCTGTTTACTCAATAAATAACAACCTGTACTATTTGCCAAACATCAAAATGTTATGCTCGTTGACTATTCCCTCATTAGAGTACTTTCAAGTAATCCCCATGCCATCTAAACTTTCAATTAGATTTTTATTGTCCTCTTTCGAAGGAATTCTTAGAATATCATGGGTACCCATGTATTTTTGATAGCATTTCTTGTTTATTTTTGCCTGTGATGCATGGTCCAATAAAAGAAGATAAACATTATTGATATGAACTGTCCATGTCCCAGTTGTTGGATACATTGTCAATGCCCTTTTATTACATATTTATTCATTTTGATTTGTTTTATTTTAATATTCATTCATATGATGGCACATTCGCACATACAAACAACATACAGCAGAACATATCATACATACTGGCATTGATAGAACAGTAGTAGGTATGATAACAAATGTTTTCATATTTATTAACTCTCTTTCATTTTATGCAGAGCGCTGAAAAAAAAAAAACAGAAACTGAAACATATCGACCCAAAGTTATTGGGTCGAAACTAAAATCGAAATAAAAAAACAAAATAGAAATTCGAATGATAAAAAGTCAAATGCCAACAATATACCCTTTAGTGTAGAATTGTCATAAACAAAAAATGAGATAAATAAAAAACAAGTAAAAGCGTGGTAAGTTCGGCCGGGCCGAATCTTATAAACCCTCCACCATGGATCGCATTTTTCGAGTTCTATGCCCGGTATCTCTTTTGAGGCAAAAAAAAAAAAAATACTAAGAACTGTTATACTATAGGAGCTATATCAAGTTATAGTCCGATTAGGACCACAAATAAATGCTGAACATTGTAGATGTCATTGTGTAATATTTCAGTTTATTCGAATAAGAATTGCGCCTTGTAGGGTCTCATGAAGCAAAATCGGGAGAGAGGTTTATATGGGAGCTGTATCAAGCTATTGATCGATTCAGACCATATTAGACACGTATGTTAAAGGTCATGTAAGAAGCCGTTGTACAATATTTCTGCCAAATCGGATGACACTTGCGCCCTCTAGAGGCTCAAGAAGTCGAGACCCAAGATCGGTTCATATGACAGCTATATCAAGTTATTGACCGATTTGAACCATACCAAAAAATGTTATGCAAAATTTCATTCCAATCGGATGAGAATTGCGCCCTCTAGGGGCTCAAGAAGTCAAGACCCAAGATCGATTTATATGGCAGCTATATCAAGTTATTCACCGATTTGAACCATACTTGGCACAAATGTTGGAAATCATACCAAAATACGTTGTGCAAAATTTTATTCCAATCGGATAAGAATTGCGCCCTCTAGAGGCTCAAGAAGTCAAGACCCAAGATCGGTTTATATGGCAGCTATATCAAGTTATTGAGCGATTTGAACCATACTTAACACAGTTTTTGGAAATTATAATAAAACACATTGTGCAAAATTTCATTCCAATCGGATAAGAATTGCGCCCTCTAGAGACTCAAGAAGTCGAGACCCAAGATCGGTTCATATGACAGCTATATCAAGTTATTGACCGATTTGAACCATACCAAAAAATGTTATGCAAAATTTCATTCCAATCGGATGAGAATTGCGCCCTCTAGGGGCTCAAGAAGTCAAGACCCAAGATCGATTTATATGGCAGCTATATCAAGTTATTCACCGATTTGCGCCATACTTAGCACAGTTATTCGAAGTCATAACAGAATACATTATGCCAAATCTCAGTCAAATCGGATATGAATTGCGCCCTATAGAGGCTCAAGAAGTCAAGACCCAAGATCGGTTTATATAGCAGCTATATCAAAACATGGACCGATTTGGCCAATTTACAATCCCAATCGACCTACACTTATGAAAAGTATTTGTTCAAAATTTCAAGCGGCTAGCTTAACTCCTTCGAAAGTTAGCATGCTTTTGACTGACAGATGGACGGACAGACGGACATGGCTAGATCGACCTAAAATGACATGACGATCAAGAATATATACTTTATGGGATCTCAGACGCATATCTCGAGGTGTTACAAACAGAATGACTTAATGAATATACCCCCTATCCTACGGTGGTGGGTATAACAAACAGAATAAACTTATTGATTGCATTGCTCTAAAGGGGGATATTTAGGAATTCAATCATAAAATTTCACTACAATACAGGCTATCAAATATTCGTTTTAACGCCCAAATGCATGGCATTCAATAAAGTTGCGCTATTGTATAATTTGGTAAATATTGTTTATGTCTCACAATTGGTGGTCATATGGATTGACATACAGAAAAGTGAAAGAAGAAAAAAAGCTTTTTTGCACAAATATATTAAAATTCAAACAAACAATTAAAATATTCTTTTGTTTTGGGTTTATTTCGAAAATGCACTTAAATGCAGACTAAACAAATAAAATACTTGTATACCCTTCACCATAGGATGGGGGTATACAAATTTCGACATTCTGTTTGTAACACCTCGAAATATGCGTCTAAGACCCCATTAAGTATATATTCTTGATCGTCGTGACATTTTAAGTCGAACTGGCCATGTCCGTCCGTCTATTCGTCCGTCTGTCCAAACGTCCAAACGTCTGTCGGTCGAAAGCACGCTAACTTTCGAAGGAGTAAAGCTAGCCGCTTCAAATTTTGCACAAATACTTCTTATTTAGTGTAGGTTGGTTGGGATTGTTAACGGGCTATATCGAACCACATTTTGATATAGCTGCCATTTAAATCGATCTGGGATCTTGATTTCTTGAGCCGCAAGAGGGCACAATTCTAATCCGATTTGGCTGAATGATTGCAGGAGGAGTTTTGTTATAATTTCCAACAACTGTGCTAAGTATGGTTGAAGTTGGCTCATAACCTCATTTAGCTTGGGCCACTAGAGGCCGCAATTCTTATCCGATTTGGCTGAAATTTAGCATGAAGTGTTTTGTTATTACTTTCAACAACTGTGCTAAGTATGGCGCAAATCGGTACATAAACTAATATAACTGCCAAATAAACCGATCTGGGATCTTAACTTCTTGAGCCTCTAGAGGACGCAATTATTATCTGAGTTGGGTGAAATTTTGTACAGCTGCTTCTCCCATGACCTTTAACATACATGTCAATTAAGGTCTTCATTGACCTATAGTATAATACAGCTTCCCTATAAACCGGGCACAATTCTTATTCGATTTGGCTGAAATTTTACACAATGGGTTCTACTATGGCCTACAGCATACAATTCAATAATGGTCCAAATCGGATCATAACTTGATATAGCCCCAATACCATAGCAATTTTTTTTTTTAGACCCATCACCGAAGGATGGGGGTATATTCATTTTGTCATTCCGTTTGCGACACGTCCGTCTGATCGCCCGTATGTCTTTAAAAATATAAATATTGAGCTGAAACTTTGCACAGATTCTTTTTTTGTTCTTTTATACGAAGATGGGCTACAGCGCACTATATCTTGATATAGCCCCCATATAGACCCATATAGACCATATAGGCCCATAAAAGCCACATTTATTATCCGATTTTGCTGATATATGGGACAGTGAGTTGCGTTAGGCCCTTCAACATCCTTCTTCAATTTGGCCCAGATCGGTCCAGATTTGGATATAGATGCCATATAGACCGATCTCTTCTTGGGTCTTGGGTCCATAAAAGTCGCATTTATTGTCAATTTTCGCCGAAATTTGGGACAGTGAATTGTGTTAGGCTTTTCGACAAATTTCTGTATTTTGACCCAGATCGGTCCAGATTTGGATATAGCTGCCATATAGACCGATCTCTTGATTTTGGTTTTTGGGCCCATAAAAGGTGCATTTATTGTCCGATTTCGCCGAAATTTGAAACAGAGAGTTGTGTTAGACCCCTCGATATATTGCTGCAATATGTCACAGATCGTATCAGATTTGGATATAGCTGCCATATAGACCGATCTCTCGATATAAGGCTATGGGCTCATAAAAGGCGCATTTATTGTCCGATATCGCCGAAATTTAGGACAGTGAGTTGAGTTGAGCCTTTCGACATCCTTCTTTAATTTGGCCTAAATCGGTTCAGATTTGGATATAGCTGCCATATAAACCGATCCTACGATTTAGGTTCTTAGGCCCATAAAAGCCACATTTATTATCCGATTTTGCTGAAATTTGGGACAATGAGTTGTGTTGGGCCCTTTGACATCCTTCTTCAATTTGGCCCAGATCGGTTCAGATTTGGATATAGCTGTCATATAGACCGATCTCTCGATTTAAAGTCTTAGGCCCATAAAAGCCACATTTATTATCCGATTTTGCTGAAATATCGGACAGTGACTTGCATTAAGCCTTTCGACATCCTTCTTTAATTTGGCCTAAATCGGTTCAGATTTGGATATAGCGGCCATATAGACCGATCCTCCGATTTAGGGTCTTAGGCCCATAAAAGCCACATTTATTATCCGATTTTGCTGAAATTTGGGACAATGAGTTGTGTTGGGCCCTTTGACATCCTTCTTCAATTTGGCCCAGATCGGTCTAGATTTGGATATAGCTGCGATATAGACCGATTCTCCGATTTAGGGTCTTAGGCCCATAAAAGGCGCATTTATTATCCGATTTAGCTTAAATTTGTGACAGTGAGTTGTGTTAGGCCCTTCAACATCCTTCTTTAATTTGGCCTAAATCAGTTCAGATTTGGATATAGCGGCCATATAGACCAATCTCTCGATTTAAGGCTTTGGCCCCATAAAAGCCACATTTATTATCCGATTTCGCTGAAATTTGGGACAGTGACTTGCATTAAGCCCTTCGACATCCTTCTTCAATTTGGCCTTAATCGGTTCAAATTTGGATATAGCTGCCATAAAGTCCGATCTCTCGGTTTAAGGTTTTGAGTCCATAAAAGGCGCATTTATTGCCCGATGTCGCCGAAATTTGGTATCCAAACGCCTTTTTACTTGTTGCAATAAAAACTGAATTTTGACTAAAATTTTTGTTTTTTTTTCGATAATCTCGACTAATCCGGACCGTCAGTATTGCGTTTTCCTGACTTGGAGTATAGGTGACGTGGCTTGCATAGATATAATCGAAAGTTTATATAGTGATTTGTGCTTGGCCTCCCGAAAATCGTACCAAGTATGATCTCCATCAGACCGTTGTTGTTGTTGTTGTAGTAGCAGTGTGTGGTACACTGAGGCGGCAGCCCTTGCCGATGTGAAGGAATTCATCGGGTCAATCCGGTACATACAACCGGCTGCCATCGGATTGTCCATCAGACCGTGTTTGGATATAGCTGCCTTATATACCGATCTCCCGGTTAAAGGTCTATCATCCATAAAAGGCGACTTAATTATACCATCGGGCTGAAATGTGGAACAGATATTAGTGTTAGGCTTAGCGACATCCCTACCGAGTTTGATCAAGATTGGACTATATATGGATATAAAACAGCCATAGAGACCGATCTGTCGATTTAAGGTCTTTCACCCACAAATGGCGTATTTTTTACCCGACTTCGCTGAGAGGTGCTATAGCGCGTTATGCTAGGCTTCTCGACATCTCTAACGAGTTTGGTCAAGATAAGGCAATATTGGATGTATTTGACATATTTACCTATTTTCCGTTGTAAATCATGGCCATAGAAAGCGCAGTTATTTACTGATTTCCCGATGATTTTGATGAGTTGTTTTAGCTGAAATGTGCAACAGTGAGTTGTGTTCGCCTTGATCCCTACCAAGTTTGGTCAAGATCGGAATTTAATTGAATATATTGGGTTGCCCAAAAAGTAATTGTGGATTTTTCATATAGTCGGCGTTGACAAATTTTTTCACAGCTTGTGACTCTGTAATTGCATTCTTTCTTCTGTCAGTTATCAGCTGTTACTTTTAGCTTGCTTTAGAAAAAAAAGTGTAAAAAAAGTATATTTGATTAAAGTTCATTCTAAGTTTTATTAAAAATGCATTTACTTTCTTTTAAAAAAATCCGCAATTACTTTTTGGGCAACCCAATAGCTGCCATATAAGGTCTTAGGCCCATTAATAGTGCATTTATTGTACATTTTCGCTGAAATCTAGAACAGTGGTTTTTAGCACCTTCGACATACCTGCCATTTAATGGTTGAGAACGGATCATATTTGGATATAACCCTCCTCTAGACCGGACTCTCGATTAAAGGTCTTTTACCCCTTAAATGCCTTATTAATAGCAAAAATTTGGAACAGTGGATTGTTTTAGAGCCTTATACACCTTTCCGTTAATTGTCCAATTTCACAGAAATTTGGAACACTGGGACGAACTTTATGCGATTTTACTTCTTACTTGTTGTTAGGTAGCGAATAAAGCCCCCAACATAAAAAATTTCATCCATTCATGCCTTTATTTTCACAAGAATTAACTCACATTTTCATTTCCTTGAACTTCATTCTGCCTCGCTTAGCTACTGCATTTGTATTCATGATTTAAGTTCTTGCGTTTAGCCTAACATCATTGCATGCATTTGTTATTCCCGCTAATATAATTAAGTCATTAGTCGTTGTGGCATTAATTCATTCATTGCAGATGTACGCAATTTATTAAGCATTTCCAACGATGTATCGAATGCATGTTGCTGATTTATCCTCTTTCAAGGAGGAGATGAAGACGACGAAGAATCCTGAAATAATTGAACGATAAATATGCTATGCAAATGAGCAATTTGTTAGAATTATTAAGCATAAAATCGCAAAGAATGTTGCAGATGTATGGGGATAATCTGCAAACAGATGAATGGCATTATTAGTGGCCAATGATGATTATGAGCGAAGCGTTTAGGTTTATTTTTATACCCTCCACCATAGGATGGGGATAAACACCTCGAAATATTGATCTACGATCGGACAAATTATATATATATATATATACTAACTGACCCGGGCCCGCTCCGCTGCGCCTTCTTTGACTTTATATGGAACAAAAGTTTACTTGGAATATTTATTTTCGACACTTAAAGATCTTTCAATGGAATACAATGCAAACTTGACTAACAGTTTAACAATATAAGTGCCTTTATCTGAGCCCCATATGATCTTTATTGGTCTACGAATTTAGGTTTGAATGAAGGGTGTACTCCACTCTTTAAATACTTTGTTTCAGCCCGATATTCTCATGATGTATGATTTAATAGTGTTTTCGGGGGTGAGGTTGTCCCCCAAACACTTGGCTCTGAAAAACCATCAGCATCGTGCTCTTCTCTCAAATACCATTTATTTAAACCCCGTATTGCCAATGGTTTTGAGGGGGAGTTTACAGGATGAGGCGTCCCCAAAACACATGGCTCCAAAATTGGTTATCAAATTCGTTTTCTAATCTCAAATACCTCTCATTTGAGCCACATATTAGCATGGTCGAAAAATTTTTACTCTTTGGGGGGTGTTTTGGGAAAGTGGTGATGCCTTAAATACATGGTCCTACATTTGGATATCAAATTCGTATTCTATTCCCAAATACCTTTATTTGAGCCCCATATTGCGATGGTCAGTAAAAAATTGCAGTTTGTGGGGTATTTTGGGAAAGGGATAGACCCCCAGAAAATTGGTCCCGAAAGTGGGTATCAATTCTCGCTCTAACCCCCAAATTTCTTTCATTTAAGCCCCATGGTTGACATGGTCACTAAAAATGCCCAATTTAGGGGTTTTTTGAAGAGTCACTAAGCCCTGAAAATATATCAGCCATGTGCTCTATTCTCATATATTTGAACCTCATATTGTCATTGACCTCAAAATTGGATATCAAATTCGTTTTCTAATCTCAAATGCCCTTCAATTAAACTCCTTAATGAAAAAGCCAGCAAATATGTCCGGTTTGGGGTATGGGCCCTAGAAACTATGAATATCGAGCTCCACTGTCTTGAAGACCCAAATTGTCTTGGTGAGCAAATATATCCTGCTTGGTGGTTGTTATGGTGGTGGGACGTCCCCTAGACAGTCATGTCAGATTCATGGTCTACTCCCAAATACCCTTCAATTGAGCTCCATTTTTCCATAGTCCGCAAACATGACCGGTTTGGGGGGAGTTTTGGGAGATTGACGGCCACTAAGTGAGTTGGTCTTGAAAATATATATCGAATTGGTATTCCACTTTAAAAACCCCCTTATTTGAGCCTCATATTGCAATAGTCAGAAAATACTTACTATTTGGGTGGTCTTGTGGCCCCATAGACACTTTTCCCGAATATTGATATCAAATTTATGCTTTGCTCCCAAAGTGGGTGGGGTGGCCCCATAGACACTTTTCCCGAATATTGATATCAAATTTATGCTTTGCTCCCAAAGACCTTTCATTTGAGACCCATATTGCTATGGTCGTAAATTTGTCCCCTTTGGGGGATGTTTATGGGGAGAGGCGGCCCCCCAAACACTTCGTCCCATATTTGGATATCAGATTCGTATTCTACATTCAAATACTTTTTATTTAAGCCCCATATTGCCATGGTCAGTAAATATGTCCTGTTTGGGGGTGTTTTGGGAAAGGGGTAGACCCCCAGGAACGTGGTCCCACATTTGGATATCAGATTCGTATTCTACTCGCAAATACCTTTCATTTGAATCCCATATTGCCATGGTCGGTAAATATGTCCGATTTAGGGGTGTTTTGGGGCTTGGAGTGGTCCCCCAAGCACTTGGTCCGATAACTGGATATCAGATATGTTTTCTTATCCTAAATACCTTTCATTTGAGTCCCATATTGTCGTGATTGGTCTAAATATATGTTTGGTAGGTTTTAGGGTGGGGCAGCCCCCCTAGGTACCCCATCCGAAATTTGGGTACCAAATTTTTATTTTTAGGGCACACAAACTTTCGCTTAAATCGCACCACCCATCTCCGAGATCTGGCGTTTCTGAAAATTAGGGTAAGGGGGAGGGTCCGCCCTCCATTCAGATATCAAAAGATTTAGTACCCTATTTTCACCACGGGATCATTATGCACCATCTGTAAAAATTTCAAGAAAATCGGTTCAGCCATTTCTGAGTCTATAAGGAACACACAAACAAACAAACCTACAAACCTACCTACCTACCTACAAACACAAATTAATTTTTATACCCTCCACCATAAGATGGGGGGTATACTAATTTCGTCATTCTGTTTGTAACTACTCGAAATATTCGTCTGAGACCCCATAAAGTATATATATTCTTGATCGTCGTGACATTTTATGTCGATCTAGCCATGTCCGTCCGTCTGTCCGTCCGTCCGTCCGTCCGTCCGTCCGTCCGTCCGTCTGTCTGTCGAAAGCACGCTAACTTCCGAAGGAGTAAAGCTAGCCGCTTGAAATTTTGCACAAATACTTCTTATTAGTGTAGGTCGGTTGGTATTGTAAATGGGCCATATCGGTCCATGTTTTGATATAGCTGCCATATAAACCGATCTTGGGTCTTGACTTCTTGAGCCTCTAGCGTGCGCAGTTCTTATCCGATTGGGATGAAATTTTGCACGACGTGTTTTGCTATGATATCCAACAACTGTGCCAAGTATGGTTCAAATCGGTCCATGTTTTGATATAGCTGCCATATAAACCGATCTTGGGTCTTGACTTCTTGAGCCTCTAGCGTGCGCAATTCTTATCCGATCAGAATGAAATTTTGCACGACGTGTTTTGTTATTATATCCAACAACTGTGCCAAGTATGGTTCAAATCGGTCCATAACCTGATATAGCTGCCATATAAACCGATCTTGGGTCTTGACTTCTTGAGCCTCTAGAGTGCGCAATTCTTATCTGATTGAAATGAAATTTTGCACGACGTGTTTTGTTATCATATCCAACAACTGTACTAAGTATGGTTCAAATCGGTCCATAACCTGATATAGCTGCCATATAAATCGATCTTGGGTCTTGACTTCTTGAGCCTCTAGAGGACGCAATTCTTATCCGATTGGAATGGAATTTCGCACGACGTGTTTTCTTATTTTATCCAACAACAGTGCCAAGTATGGTTTAAATCGGTTCATAACCTGATATTGCTGCCATATTAACCGATCTTGGGTCTTGACTTCTTGAGCCTCTAGAGGGCACAATTCTTATCCGATTTGAATGAATTTTTGCACGAAGTATTTCGTTATAATATTCAACAATTGTGCCAAGTATGGTTCAAATCGGTCCATAACCTGATATAGCTGTCATATAAACAGATCTGGGGATTTGACTTCTTGAGCTTCTAGAGGGCGCAATTCCTATCCGATTTGGCGGAAATTTTGCATGACGTATTTTTTTTTTACTTTCAACAACTGTGTCAAATAAGGTTCAAATCGGTTCATAACATGATATAGCTGCTATATAAACCGATCTGGGATCTTGACTTCTTGACCCCTAGAGGTCGCAATTATTATCCGATATGCCTGAAATTTTGTACGACGGATCCTCCATGACCATCAACAAACGTGTTTATTATGGTCTGAATCGGTCTATAGCCCGATACAGATCCCATATAAATCGCTCTCTCTATTTTACTTCGTGAGCCCCAATGGGCGCAATTTTATATGAATTGTCTGAAATTTTACACAGGTCTCCAACATATAATTTAATTTTGGTCCGAACCGGACCATATCTTGATATCGTTTTAATAGCAGAGCAACTCTTTTCTTATATCCTTTTTTGCCTAAGAAGAGATGCCGGGAAAAGAACTCGACAAATGCGATCCATGGTGGAGGGTATATAAGATTCGGCCCGGCCGAACTTAGCACGCTTTTACTTGTTATATATAAGATACTGTATAGACTCAAAAACGGCTGAACCAATTACCTTGAAATTTTCATAGACTGTGTAGATTAGTCTGGAAGGAAACATAGGCTATATAATTCTTTGATATCGGGAGGGGGCGGACCCTCCCCCTTACCGCAAAAGTACAACCCAAAAATAAAAGTTAACCGATCGGGACAATATGGGATTCAAAGAAAAGGTATTTAAGAGTAGAGTACGAATTTCATAATAAAAGTTGGGTCCAAGTACCTGGGAGAAAACCGCCCCAGCCCCAAGACCCCCTTAAAATAGGTTTATTTGACGATCACCACAATATGGGACTCAAATGAAAGGTATTCGCGAGTAGATTACGAATATGGTCAGGAATTAGAAATAGGCTTTATAATTTATTGATAACGGAAGGGGACGTACCCTCCACCGTTACCCCAAAAACACCACCCAAAATCAAAAGTGGACCGATAAGGACAATGTGGGTATCAAATGAAAAGTATGCGGGAGTAGATAACGAATCTGGCATACAAATTCATGTCGAAGTATAGGAGGTCACTTCACCCCCACAAAAACGTCCAAAATGGGCTCATTAGCCCATCACGTGTATATGGAACTCGGTTTGTTTGTTCCGTATAGAGTGAAAAATGGCTGTACCGATTTTCTCGAAATTTTCGCATATTGTGTAGGTTGGTCTGGAAGACAACATAGGCTGTATAATTTTTCGGTATCAGAAGGGGGACGGACCCTCCCCCTTATGCAAATAATACAACCCAAAATCAAAAGTGTACCGATCGGGACGATGTAGGTATCAAATGAAAGGTATTGGAGAGTAGAATACGAATATGATATTAAAATTTAATTAAAATTTGAGTCTAAGTACCCGTCGGGCCGCCCCAACCCCAAAACTCTCTCAAACAGGCATATTGGACGTCCATTTCAATATAGGACTCAAATGAAAGGTATTCGGGAGCAGATTTCGAATCTGGCATATAAAATTAGATCGATGTATACGGGGTCACGCCAGTTCTCAAAAACGCCATTAGACCCATATGATACTTGGCTAAATCGATTTTTTTTTTAATTTTCATAGATTGTGTAGGTTTGTCTGCAAGGAAACATAGGCTATATAATTTTTAGATATCGGGTAGAGGCGGACCCTCCACCTGACCCCAAAAACGCCACCCATATCGGAAAGTGATCCGATGGGCACAATAAGGGTATCCAAAGAAAGATATTGGAACGAATATCGTATTAAAATTTGGGTCCAAGTGCCCAGCGGGACCCACCCTTCCCAACCACAAAACATCTGTCAACAGATATATTCGAAGTTCATATCAATATGGGATTCAAATGAAAATTATTAGGCAGTAGATTACAAATATGGCATAAAACATTAGGTCCAAGTAATGGGAGGTCGCCCACCCCCAAATGGGGATAATAGCCGACCATGGCTATGTGGGACTCAAATGAACGGTATTTGGCAGTAGATTACCAATATGGCATAAAACATTATGTCCAAGTAATAGGACGTCGCCCACCCCCCAAATACCCCTAAATGGGCATATTAGCCGACCATGGCTTTATGGGACTCAAATAAAAGCTATTAGGGAGTAGATTACGAACATGACATTTAAATTTCTTCAAGTCTAGGTGGCCCTTTTCCTCCTAAAGATACGTAAATGGGTTATTTGACCCATTATGACAATATGGGACTCAAATGAAAGGTATTTGAGAGTAAAAAACGTATTTGATATCCAATTTTGGAGCCAAGTGTTTTGGGGAACACCCTTTGTTCCCAACTACATTTCTGTTGGGAACAAAGAACGAATTTGATGTCTATTTTCAGTGCAAAGTGCCGGTGGCCGCCCCAGCCACAAAACACCCTCCAAACGGTGCATAATTACCGGCCATGCCAATATGGGGCTCAAATTAAAGGGATTTGGTAGTGCAGCACGAATTTGGTATCCATATTTGAGTCGAAATGTCTGAGGTGCCATCCCTTCCCCAATGAAAACTTTACTCCAAGGAAGAACATAACCACCAGGAACCGAGAAGCGGCAAATTCTCACACATCAATGAATGCTTTACCATTCAAGTTTAAACTCAATGATAAGGGACCTTCTTTTTTTAGTCGAGTCCGAACGGCGTCCCGCAGTGCGACACCTCTTTGGGGAAAATTTTTTAAATGACCATGCATGGCATTGTACCTCGCAAATGTCGCCAACATTAAAAGGGGATAAACACCGCTTTGTCCGATTCGCGCCAGGATTCGAACGCGTTCAGCGTCATAGGCTACAATGGCACGAATTCGAGTGATTACAACAGACAGACGGACAGACACATGGACATCGTTAAATCGCCTTAGAATTTTACGACAATCCTTTGTAGGGTCGGAAATTGATATTTCGATGTGTTGCAAACGGAATGACTAAATGAATATTCCCCCTATCCTACGGTTGTGGGTATATAAAATGGCTCTTAAGAACTAAATTCGATGTATGAAATCTTTTGTTCCAAATTTCATCGATATGGGGTATTAAATATATCTTTTGTGGACTCAAGGCCTTAAATCGGAATATGGAAGTTATATTCCAATAGAGTACGAAGACAATAAAAAACAGCCTAACTTCTTCTGATGGAATTTCTCTTATCTGCCTTTACAACACTGTACGCCTATTTTATTGCTCACACATGCTTTACATGAATGTGGCGTGTAAAGACGCCTAAACTAGCGACTCATTTCGCATAATTTCATATGGGCCCTTGACAAATGTAATCACTTTTGGCACAATTGATAACAAACCTAGACAGTTTACCATAATGACAATGACAATCAAAACAAAACAAAAACTCTTTTGCGGTCTTCCTCATATTCAGAATATCTTCCTGCTGCCTTTTACCAGTAGATCCCAGAGCCAATTCAATCCTATGCGAGTAGAAGAACTTTCCTATGGAGTGCCAAAAATTTTATTGCGAAAACTCAAGTTATGGTGTGTCGCCAAAATTGTTCATAATTATCGCCTGACTGACTTATCAGCATTCAACACGCAAAACGCAAGAAATGCTTCTCAAACGCGAAAAGAAGTTCCAATTATGTTCGATATTCGTAGTTCGTGTCTTGATGGCGAAATTTGTGCCAACCCAATTCGATTTGGCAAAGTTGGCAAAAGGCAATGACTTGCAGAAGCCATAATCTCTCAGTTTTACGCAAACTTTCGAGAGTCAATGAACGAATTGGCTAAAATTAATCGCGGAAGTCTGTCAAGTGCAGCCAATTTTTGTTGTTTTTTTAAATGGTTTTAATTTTTGGTCCCTACCAAATGTTCAGCTATGCATTGGCAGTGGTAAGGGAGCTATCCTAATGAAGCTATGCAAACAATAAACTTTAATGAAGCTGATCTGTTAATGTTGTGGCATAGGTTGTATCTGTATTCTGTGAATGTGAGGAGAATATTTAAAAGAGTGCGGCGTTTTCCTATTCAATGCTAAGTGCTTTTTTATGCTTTGCCATTTGAATTGGTGAATTAAATGATTAAAAAATTTCCTATTCCTTCTAGAATGACTTTTGTTGGAACTGCAAACCTTCCCCAACAAGGGCCTTTTAAATTTTTTTTTTGCCAACGACAACCAAATTATGTTGGTATGGTGCTTCTTTTAATGATACAGTGTTTCAAAAGCATTTTTGTTTGGTGAAGAAAAAATTTAATTGCTAAGTCCCGAGATTGGTTCCAAAGCAAATATTGGAGTATATTATCATGGGAGCTGTGGAACGACTCGAAACATACTTGCCATGAATGTTGGAGGTCATAGTGGATGTCTTAGGAATATTCAGTCAAATGGAATAAGAATTGCCGCCTCTATTGGCTCAAGAAGTATAATGTGCAGTTCAGTTATATACCGATTTCCGCCTATACTTATCACGGATGTTGGACGTCAAAGAAGTAGTCATGGACTTGAATATCAGCCTCTAGAGGGCGCAATTCCCAACCAATCTTATGAAGTGAAATCGAGAAATTGGTTTATATGGGAGCTATATTAGGTTATAACAAGTAAGAGCGTGCTAAGTTCAGCCGGGCCGAATCTCATATACCTTTCACCATGGATCGAATTTGTCGAATATTTTTGTTCGGTATCTCTTTTTAGGCAAACAAAGAATAATGAATAAGAATTGATATGCTACTGGAGATACGTCAAGTTATAGTCCGATTCAGCCTATAAGAGAACTAAATGTTGAAGATCATTGTAGAAGTAATTGGGAAATATTTCAGTCCATTCGGATAATAATTGCGCCTCGTAGAAGCATAATCGGTAGATCTGTTTATATGGGAGCTGTATCAGGCTATAGATCGATTAAGACCATATTGAACATGTATATTGAAGATTATGGAAGAAGTCATTGTACAAAATTCCAGCAAAATCGGATAAGAATTGCCACCTCTCGAGGCTTAAGAAGTCAAGATCGTAGATCGGTGTATATGGCAGCTATATCAGGTTATTTACCGATTTAAACCATAATTAGCACATTTGTTGGAAATCATAATACAACACGTCATGCACAATATCAGAAAAATCGGTGGTTCAAGAAGTGAAGATCTAAGATCGGTTTATATGGCAGCTATATCAGGTTATGGATCGATTTGAACCATATTTGGAATGATCGTTGAAAGTCATAACCAAATCCGTCATGCAAAATTTCAGCCAAATCGGGTAGGAATTGTGACCTCTAGAGGCTCAAGAAGTCAAGACCCAAGATCGGTTTATATGGCAGCTATATCAGGGTATAAACCGATTTGGACCATACTCGGCAAAGTTGTTGGGTATCATAGCAAAACACGTTGTGCAAAATTGCATTCAAATCGGATTAGAATTGCACCCTCTAGAGGTTCAAGAAGTCAAGAGCCAAGATCGGTTTATATAACAGCTAAATCAAGTTATGGACCGCTTTGAACCATACTTGGCATAGTTGTTGGGTATCATAACAAAACACGTTTTGCAAGATTTCATTCCAATCGGATTAGAATTGCGCCCTCTAGAGGCTCAAGAAGTCAAGACCCCAGATCGGTTTAAATGGCAGCTATATCAGGTTATGAGCCGATTTGAACCATACTTGGCACAGTTATTGGATATCATAACAAAACACGTTGTGCAAAATTTCATTCCAATCGGATTAGAATTGCGCCCTCTAGAGGCTCAAGAAGTCAAGACCCCAGATTGGTTTATATGGCAGCTATATCAGGTTATAGACCGATTTGAACCATACTTTTCACAGTTGGTGGAAAACATAACAAAACACGTTGTGCAAAATTTCATTCCAATCGGATAAGAATTGCGCCCTCTAGACGCTCAAGAAGTCAAGACCCAAGATCGGTTTATATGGCAGCTATATCAGGGTATGGACCGATTTGAACCATACTCGGCAAAGTTGTTGGGTATCATAGCAAAACACGTTGTGCAAAATTTCATTCCAATCGGATTAGAATTGCACCCTCTAGAGGCTCAAGAAGTCAAGAGCCAAGATCGGTTTATATAGCAGCTAAATCAGGTTATGGACCGATTTGAACCATATTTAAAACGATTGTTGGAAATCATAACCAAATCCGTCATGCAAATTTGCAGCCAAATCGGGTAGGAATTGCAACCTCTTGAAGCTCAAGAAGTCAATATCCCAGATCGGTTTATATGGCAGCTATATCAGGGTATAAACCGATTTGGACCATACTATGCAAAGTTGTTGGATATCATAACAAAACACATTGTGCAAGATTTCATTCCAATCGGATTAGAATTGCGCCCTCTAGAGGCTCAAGAAGTCAAGACCCCAGATCGGTTTAAATGGCAGCTATATCAGGTTATGAGCCGATTTGAACCATACTTGCCACAGTTATTGGATATCATAACAAAACACGTTGTGCAAAATTTCATTCCAATCGGATTAGAATTGCGCCCTCTAGAGGCTCAAGAAGTCAAGACCCCAGATCGGTTTATATGGCAGCTATATCAGATTATTGACCGATTTGAACCATACTTTTCACAGTTGTTGCAAATCATAACAAAACACGTTGTGCAAAATTACATTTCAATCGGATGAGAATTGCGCCCTCTAGAGGCTCAATAAATCAAGACCCAAGATCGGTTTATAATGCAGCTATATCCAAACACCGATATGGGCCATTTACAAGCCCAACCGACCTACACCGACCTAAGACCGCATAATGTATATATATTCTTGATCGTCATGTCATTTTAAGTCGATCTAGCCATGTCCGTCCGTCTGTGCATCCCTCCGTCCGTCTGTCCGTCCGTCGTCCGTCCGTCGTCCGACCGTCTGTCTGTCGAAAGCACGCTAACTTTCGAAGGAATAAAGCTAGCCGCTTGAAATTTTGCACAAATACTTTCTATTTGTGTAGGTCTGTTGGTATTGTAAATGGGCCAAATCGGTCCATGTTTTGATATAGCTGCCATATAAACCGATCTTGGGTCTTGACTTCTTGAGCCTCTAGAGGGCGTAATTCCCATTCGATTTAAATGAAAATTTACACGTTGTGTTTTGGTATCATTTTCAACAACTACGCTAAGTATGGTTTAAATCGGTCCATGTTTTGATATAGGTGCCATATAAACCGATTTTGGGTCTTGACTTCTTGAGCCTCTAGAGGGCGCAATTCTCGCCCGATTTAACTGAAATTTTGCACGTAGTGTTTTGGCATCATTTCCAACAACTACGTTAAGTATGGTTGAAATCAGTCCATATTTTGATCATGCCTTCTTGAGCCTCTAGAGGGCGTGATACTCATCCGATTTCACTGAAATTTTGCACGTAGTGTTTCGGTAGCACTTCCAACAACTACGCTAAGTATGGTTAGTATCGGTCTATGTTTTGATATAGCTGCCATATAAACCGATCTTGGGTCTTGACTTCTTGACCCTCTTGAGGGCTTAATTACCATCCGATTTAACTGAAATTTTGCATGAGGTGTTCCGTTATGACTTCCAACAATTGTGCTTAGTATGGCTTAAATCGGTATAGAACCTGATATAGCTGCCATATAAACCGATCTTGGGTCTTGACTTCTTGAACCTCTAGAGGGCGCAATTCTCATCCGATTTGGCAGAAATTTTGTACAACGGCTTCCCTCATGACCTTCAACATAGGTGTCTTATATGATCTGAATCGATCAATAGCTTGATACAGCTCCCATATAAACCGATCACCTGATTTGGCTTCTTGAGCCCCTACAAGGCCCAATTCTTATCCGAATGAACTGGAGTATTACACAAGGACTTCTATAATGTTCAGCATTCATTTATGGTCCGTATCGGACTATAACTTGATATAGCTCCAATAGCATAACAGTTCTTATTTAATATTCTATGTTTGTGTAAAAAGAGATACCGCGCATAGATCTCGACAAATGCGATCAATGGTGGAGGGTATATAAGATTCGGCCCGGCCGAACTTGGCACGCTCTTACTTGTTAGATTAAAAAACAAAATTAAGCTTTACAAATCACCCCTTACATACATCCACAGTGCCGTTGGATAAATTTCTTGATTGCATTTCTCCTGAACACTTGTTGGTTACTTTAAAACACTGTGCCTGATTTAGACCAAGTCGAATCAACTACCACGAAATACCTGCTAAGGTAGGTTACCATAACTACACCAATTTGGTAACTTGGTGACCGAGCCTTATTTGGACTGAACCACCCTATGCCAAAAGTCCTCCCTTGGGTGGTGTGCTCTGACAATGCAGGTGTGTGTGTGTGTGTTTGTGTGTGTTTGTGTACGTTTTTTTTTTTTTTTTTGTTTGTTTGTTTGTTTGCTGTGCCGAGTAAACAAAGAAATGTCAGCTGGTTGTTAAGTTGAAGTGAGTCCATGTCCCGTGAACTGAGCATACAGGGGCTCTTAGACTCTGTGGAGACTTTTAAAGTAAACATTTCGTGGAAAACAAAGAACTTTGCATAATAATTATGATACTGTTCTTCGGTGAAAGTTTGCCAAAACGTCACGCGGCAAGTGGAGGAAGGTCGCACGCCTTCCTCAGAGGCAATAGCATCGTTAAACGTCTGTTAGTTAATTGTGTAAATTTGATTAAATATTTTAACGCCACATTGGCCGCCAAAGTTGTGGATGAAAAATTCATATGAGAGTTATTGTTGCGACCAGCTCACCAGAGTCATTGAATTGGAAATTATACAATTAAGGGCTCACACCTTCGCTGTTGGAGAGGGGGTGCGAATGTACACAAACACCAACTGCCATTGAATTGGTAAGTACGGCAGGTTGCAGTGAATGCTGTTTCTGCGTAGGTTCAGTTTCTATTTGTTTGAACAACAACTTACCAAAGTGGAAATATAAATTTTAAATACAGTCCATGTAAACATGAATTGAGCGCAAAAAAGGCGAGCAAAAATGAAAAATAACAACAAAATCACTCTTGATTGGAACTAATAAATAATTAACATATGAACAATGACGTGCATCCGCTGCCAAACAATGGAGCCATTGTTTAGTCCTGTACCGTGGCAGCAATACTTTTTGTATGGTTCGACAATGCCTTCGTTTATCCGCCAATCGCTTCTTCTGCCACCGACCAGTTGTTGCACTAACAATTGCCGTTTTTGTGTCATCCATTGTGTTGCATAATTATTGATAATAATTGATTGACTGAATTTTAATTATTTTTAAATAAATATTGCATTTAATCGGAATGTGTTTAACGGTAATTACAAATCAACCATTGTTTCGAAAAACCCCACAAACCCATCCACATGTAGGCGCTCGCATCTGGATTAGGGCACAGTGTATAAAAACCTAACAAAATAGTAGTGGTGTTAAAACCAAACAAGTAAAAAGGACCAATCACATCTGAACCAATCTGAGCCAAATTGAATAACGATGTAGAGGAGCCTTACACAACTCACTGTCTCAAATTTCAGCAACATCGGACAATAAATGCGCCTTTAATGGCCCCAAAACCTTAAACCGAGAGATCGTTCTATATGGCAGCTATATCCAAATCTGAACCGATCTGAGCCATATTTAAGAAAAATGTCGAAGGGCCTAAGACAACCCACTGCCCCAAATTTCAGCAAAATCGGATAATAAATGTACCTTTTATCGGCCTAAGACCCTAAATCGGAGGATTGGTCTATATGGCAGCTATATCCAAATCTGGACCGATCTGGGTCAAATGGACGAAGAATGTCGAAGTGCGTAACACAACTCACTGTCCCAAATTTCAGCAAAATCGGAAAATAAATGTGGCTTTTATGGGCCTAAGACCCTAAATCGGAGGATCGGTCTATATGGCACTATATCCAAATCTGGACCGATCTGTACCATATTGACTAAGAACGTCGAAGGGCCTAACACAACTCATTGTCCCTAGTTTCAGCAAATAAGGATAATAAATGTGGCTTTTATCGGCCTAAGACCCTAAATCGGAGGATCGGTTTATATGGCAGCTATATCCAAATCTGGACCGATCTGGGTCAAATTGACAAAGAATGTCGAAGGGCCTAACACAACTCACTGTCCCAAATTTCAGCAAAATCGGATAATTAATGTACCTTTTATCGGCCTAAGACCCTAAATCGGAGGATCGGTCTATATGGCAGCTATATCCAAATCTGAACCGATCTGGGTCAAATTGACGAACGATGTCGAAGTGCATAACACAACTCACTGTCCCAAATTTCAGCAAAATCGGATAATAAATGTGGCTTTTATCGGCCTAAGACCCTATATCGGAGGATCGGTCTATATGACAGCTATATCCAAATCTGGACCGATCTGAACTCCACTACTACATCCGTAGTTATATCTTAATAGGGTCTGGTCTTGATCAGCTTGTCCGTGTGTTTGTTTGTTCCGTATAGACTCAAAAACGGCTGAACAGATTACCTTGAAATGTACTCAGATTGTGAAGGTTGGTGTGAAAAGAAACATTGACCATAAAATTTTTTGATATCGGGAGGAGGGCGGACCCTCCCCTTACCCCAAAAGTACTACCCAAAAATAAAACTGGACCGATCGGGACAACATGAGACTCATATGAAAGGTTTTCAAGAGTAGAGTACGTATTTCATAAAAAAAGTCGGGTCCAAGTACCTGGGAGGCCGCCCCAGCCTCAAAACCCCTTAAAATAGGTTTATTTGACAATCATGACAATATGGGACTCAAATGAAAGGTATTCGAGAGTAGATTTCGAATATGGTCAGGAGTTAGAAAAAAGGGTTTATAATTTATTGATAACGAAAGGGGCGGACCCTCCACCGTTTCCCCAAAAACACCACCGAAAATATAAAGTGGACCGATAAGGACAATATGGGTATCAAATGAAAAGTATGCGGGAGTAGATAACCAATCTGGAATACAAATTCATGTCGAAGTATAGGAGGTCACCCCAACCACATATAGCTTCGATATAGACCGGTCGTCCGATTTAGGGTTTTAGGCCCATAAAAGCCACATTTAATATCCGATTTTGCTGAAATTTGGGACAGTGAGTTGTGTTAAGACCGTCGTTATCCTTCTTCAATTTGGCTCTGATGGGATAAGTTTTGGATATAGCTGCCATATAGACCGATCCCTCGATTTAAGGTTTTGGGCCCAAAAAATGCGCATTCGTTGTCCGATATCACCGAAATTTGGGACAGTGAGTTATGTTGGGCCCTTCAACATCCTTCTTCAATTTGACTCAGATCGGTCTAGATTTGGATATAGCTGCCATATAGACCGATCTCTCGATTCAATGTTTTGGGCCCATAAAGGTAATTTATTGTCCGATGTGCCGAAATTCGGGACAGTGAGTTGTCTTGGACCGCTTAATATATTTTTGCAATTTGGTCCAGATCAGCCCAGGTTTGGCTATAGCTGCCATATAGACCGATCTCTCGATTTAAGGTTTTGGGCCTATAAAATGCGCAGTTATTATCCAATGTCACCAAAATTTGGGACTGTGAGTTAAGTTTGGCCCCTCAACATCTATCTGCAATATGGCGCAGATCGTCCCAGACTTGGATATATCTGCCATATAGACCGATCGCCCGATTTAAGGTCTTGGGCTTATAAAAGACGCATTTATTGTCCGATTTCGCTGAATTTTGGGACAGTGAGTTGTGATAGTCCTTTCAGTATTATTCTTATGTATTATTTTTAATTTGCTTCAAATCGGTCCAGATTTTGATATAGCTGTCATATAGACCAATCTCTCGATTTAATGTTGTGGGACCATAAAAGGCGCATTTATTGTCCGATTTCGCCAAAATTTTAGGACAGTGAGTTGAATTAGGCACTTCGACAGCCCCCTTCAATTTGGCCGTGATCGATTCAGTTTTGGATATAGCTGCCATATAGACCGATCTCTCGATTTCGCGGAAATTATTGACATCCGTGTCGTATATGGTTCAGATCGGTCTATATTTGGATATGGCTACCAATAAAGACCAATATTTTGTTATACAAAATTGAACAATGACTTGTACTTATTACACCTCTCAATATCCGTTTGGATGTCGAATTGGATCCAATGTCGAGTTCGAGTTGGGTCCAAATAGGACCATATTTCCATAAAACTGCTATGGGACATAAATTATGCATTTTCACCTGATTATAACGATAGCTGGTCTACATATATACCTGAGGTGGTGGGTACCCAAAGTTCGTCCCGCCCGAACTTAACGCCTTTTTACTTGTTACCATTTAAAAACTGCAGAGAATGTTGGCTCTTCCATTTACAGCAGACTTCCTGCTGTTAGAGCAAATATTTTTGCTGTTTTTACTAACAATTTTCTGCGAGTTTAACGGTGCACTGTGCAACACAATTGGCGTTAACTATTTTTGTTAACTTCCACACACAAATGAAATCAAATACAGTGGTAGTATAAAAAATATGTTGCATTTATTGTTGTATTAACTTCCCACCCACTCGTATATCATATTTTTATACCCTCCACCATAAGATGGGGGGTATACTAATTTCGTCATTCTGTTTGTAACTACTCGAAATATTCGTCTGAGACCCCATAAAGTATATATATTCTTGATCCTCGCGACATTTTATGTCGATCTAGCCATGTCCGTCCGTCTGTCCGTCCGTCCGTCCGTCCGTCCGTCCGTCCGTCCGTCCGTCCGTCCGTCTGTCTGTCGAAAGCACGCTAACTTCCGAAGGAGTAAAGCTAGCCGCTTGAAATTTTGCACAAATACTTCTTATTAGTGTAGGTCGGTTGGTATTGTAAATGGGCCATATCGGTCCATGTTTTGATATAGCTGCCATATAAACCGATCTTGGGTCTTGACTTCTTGAGCCTCTAGAGTGCGCAATTCTTATCCGATTCGAATGAAATTTTGTACGGCGTGTTTTTTTATGATATCCAACAACTGTGCCAAGTATGGTTCAAATCGGTCCATAACCTGATATAGCTGCCATATAAACCGATCTTGGGTCTTGACTTCTTGAGCCTCTAGAGGGCGCAAATCTTATCCGATTGGAATGAAATTTTGCACGACGTGTTTTGTTATGATATCCAACAACTGTGCCAAGTATGGTTCAAATCGGTCCATAACCTGATATAGCTGCCATATAAACCGATCTTGGGTCTTGACTTCTTGAGCCTCTAGAGTGCGCAATTCTTATCCGATTGAAATGAAATTTTGCACGACGTGTTTTGTTATTATATTCAACAACTGTGCCAAGTATGGCTCAAATCGGTCCATAACCTGGTATAGCTGCCATATAAACCGATCTTGGGTCTTGACTTCTTGAGCCTCTAGAGGGCGCAATTCTTATCCGATTGGAATGGAATTTCGCACGACGTGTTCTGTTATGATACCCAACAACTGTGCCAAGTTTGGTTTAAATCGGTCCATAACCTGATATAGCTGCCATATAAACCGATCTTGGGTCTTGACTTCTTGAGCCTCTAGAGTGCGCAATTCTTATCCGATTGGAATGAATTTTTGGCACCAAGTATTTCGTTATGATATCCAACAACTGTGCCAAGTATGGTTGAAATCGGTCCATAATCTGATATAGCTGTCATGTAAACTGATCTGGGAATTTGACTTCTTGAGCTTCTAGAGGGCGCAATTCCTATCCGATTTGGCTGAAATTTTGCATGACGTATTTTATTTTTAATTTCAACAACTGTGTCAAATAAGGTTCAAATCGGTTCATAACCTGATATAGCTGCCATATAAACCGATCTGGGATCTTGACTTCTTGACCCCTAGAAGTCGCAATTATTATTACCGATATGCCTGAAATTTTGTACGATGGATCCTCTCATGACCATCAACAAACGTGTTTATTATGGTCTGAATCGGTCTATAGCCCGATACAGATCCCATATAAATCGTTCTCTCTATTTTACTTCGTGAGCCCCAATGGGCGCAATTCTTATACGAATTGGCTGAAATTTTACACAGGTCTCCAACATATAATTTAATTGTGGTTCGAACCGGACCATATCTTGATATCGTTTTAATAGCAGAGCAACTCTTTTCTTATATCCTTTTTTGCCTAAGAAGAGATGCCGGGAAAAGAACTCGACAAATGCGATCCATGGTGGAGGGTATATAAGATTCGGCCCGGCCGAACTTAGCACGTTTTTACTTGTTATAACTGACTATATGGGTAATGCCATTGTTTATCTCTGATATGTATGTATAACTGAATATATTTGTATGAATTCAAACGAATAGGGACGAAGTTAAGATTTGATCCTTCGTAGAAAATATTGGAGCGCCAGAAGGTGAATTTTCTTACCATCCACCATAGGATGGGGTCGTACTAATTTCGTCATTCTGTTTCTAGCACCTCGAAATATGCATTTGAGACCCCATAAAGTATATATATTCTTGATCGTCATTTTAAGTCGATCTAGCCATGTCCTTCCGTATGTCTGTCCATCCTTGTGTCCGTCTGTCTGTCGAAAGTCTGTCTGTCCGCTTGAAATTTTGCACAAATACTTCTTATTAGTGTGGGTCAGTTGGGATTGTAAATGAGCCATATCGGTCCGTGTTTTGATATAGCTGCCATATAAACCGATCTGGGATCTTGAATTCTTGAGCCTCTAGAGGGCGCAATTTTCGTCCGATTTGACTGAAATTTTGCACGTGGTATTTTAGTATCACTTCCAACAACTGTGGTAAGTATGGTTTAAATCCGTCCAAGGTTTGATATAGCTGCCATATAAACCGATCCTGGGTCTTGACTTCTTGAGCCTCTAGAGGGCGCAATTCTCGTCCGAGTTGACTGAAATTATGCACTTAGTGTTTTGGTGCTACTTCCAACAACTATTTTAAGTGTGGTTCAAATCGGTCCAGCTTTTGATATAGCTGCCATATAAACCGATCTTGGGTCTTGACTTCTTGAGCCTCTAGAGGGCGCAATTCTCGTCCGATTTGACTGAAATTTTGCATGAGGTGTTTTGTTATGACTTCCAATAACTGCGCTAAGTATGGCGTGAATCGGTATAGAACCTGATATAGCTGCCATATAAACCGATTTTGGATCTTGACTTCTTGAGCCTCTAGAGGGTGCAATTCTCATCCGATTTGGTAGAAATTTTGTTCAACGGCTTCTCTCATGACCTTCAACATAGGTGTCTTATATGGTCTGAATCGATCAATAGCTTGATACAGCTCCCATATTAACCTATCTCCCGTGTTTGCTTCCTGAAAGCCTACAAGACGCAACTCTTATCCGAATGAACTAAAATATTACACAATGACTTCTACAATGTTCAGCATTCATTTATGGTCTGAATCGGACTATAACTTGATATAGCTCCAATAGCGTAACAGTTCTTATTCAATATTCTATGTTTGCCTAATAAGAGATACCACGCATAGAACTCGACAAATGCAATCCATGGTGGAGGGTATATAAGAATCGGCCCGGCCGAACTTAGCACGCTCTTACTTATTCATCTATTTGTTAGTCCTTCTGAGAAGCTACACATTCATGAGGTTCTTAAGGGTCAATGAGGCAGCTCATTATTGAGTTTGGAAAATGCATTGGTTGTTGTTGTACACTGCTCTCCATCGGGTCAATCCTGTATGTACAACCGGTTGCCATTGGATTGCCTTGATATTTAAGTTTAAGTTCTTTGGTAATGGGGGAGATCAGGTCTGGTTTGTAGGCATTGTTCTATAGTTTCCGATTGATTGTCATAACCCTATATAAACCATCAGCTTCTATCAGCTTCATTAATGTTATTCGTGTAAGAGCCCATACACACACGCAAATGGATATGCTTAACGGTGAAGCAGTTGCCATAGTTGAAAGTGTAAAAAAGCGTCAGTGATGGTGTTATTGATACATCATGGCAGCTCACCTACGTGCTCAGCTAAGTATTTGTGCATATGAAGGGAGCAAACACATACACACAAACATACACACGCAGGTGCTTATATGCACATGCAAGTATACGTGTACATGCTGTTATCAAATGATAAGCATATTAATTACACTGTGCGTTGTGTTTTTTCTTTCCCTTGCTGTTGTTGTTGTTGTTATTGGGTTTTGTTCTTATTAAACATAAACATCGAATTATTAAAAACATGAAATTAATTGTTTGCTTATTTTTTATTGCACTTTTGTGTTGTTTTTTCATAATTTATTTCGTTGTACTCAGTATTAATGAAGGCTGTAAAGTAGGCGCGTTGTCTGACCTGGTCAAGGATCATGAGTATGGTATGAATTGGTGGATTAAGGGAAAATGGGGGACGGCAGCAAAAGAGCGAACGAAGGGTGAAAGGCAGTAAAGGGCTTTGAATTGTTCATATGTAAATGACATTTTAATTAGTTCATAAAATGCATTCGATTATGCAAAGTCATACACGCATTTACCCTAGGATATTGCGTTGTGTTTTTTCTTTCCCTTGCTGTTGTTGTTGTTGTTATTGGGTTTTGTTCTTATTAAACATAAACATCGAATTATTAAAAACATGAAATTAATTGTTTGCTTATTTTTTATTGCACTTTTGTGTTGTTTTTTCATAATTTATTTCGTTGTACTCAGTATTAATGAAGGCTGTAAAGTAGGCGCGTTGTCTGACCTGGTCAAGGATCATGAGTATGGTATGAATTGGTGGATTAAGGGAAAATGGGGGACGGCAGCAAAAGAGCGAACGAAGGGTGAAAGGCAGTAAAGGGCTTTGAATTGTTCATATGTAAATGACATTTTAATTAGTTCATAAAATGCATTCGATTATGCAAAGTCATACACGCATTTACCCTAGGATATACATGAATATGTATGCTCTATTGTCACCCTCCCCTCCCCCCAAAACTTGTCTGTAGGGACAAGCTTAAGCGGTAATGTTAATTTTTTTGCTATTTTCTGTTATGCTCTCAAATTTAATCTCTTTTGAGCTGAATGCTTAAATAATACCAATAAGATAGCTGGACAACAGTGTGCTGCCTTAATAGTTTTTTGTTTTATATTTTCCCCAACTCACGGCCTTTAATGGGTTAATAGATTATTGCTTCAATGTATACTGATACATAATTGCTATTTGATATTGCATTTTAATTAATTCTGAATTTGTATTTTAGTCCAAATATTTTTGCAGGGTTTGGGTTGGGGGTGGAAGCTGTCTTTGCGGTGCATATGCTTTTATTTTCTTTATTTTTTTTTTCGCACACAACCGCCTCTTTATTGTGGCAATTAATGCATCGAATGACCGCCACAGTTTAGTTTAATTCAGCAGATAATTATTGGTGGCAATTATGGGAAAATTATTGGATAAATTGCGAATTGTTCTCCCCTGCCAGCATAGCTGGCTAGTGCAAATATTATGGATGCTTGGCATGGAACACAAGTTTACAAGTTGATAATGCAACAAGTAATAACGCATTTAGTTCAGCTGGGTGGAACTTTGGATGAGCACCATCTGGGAAATACATATTAACCGCATTACATCACGTTCGATGAAAATACACCATTTATGAAACCTTAGCAACTTTACGTATTTTGGATGTCTACCACCTCGGATATACATATTAACTGCATAACATCAAGTCCGATACACCATTTATGAATCCAAAGCAGCTATATCGAATAATGGTCTGCTCTGGACCAAACCCAGCAGGGGATGTCGGGGGTCTAACATCATTCACCAAACAGCCGGAGATTAGTCTACATGGTAGCTAAATCTAAGTATGTCTAACACAATGAATTATGCCGAGTTTCAGCGAAATCAGATAATAAATACGCCGTTCATGGGCCCAAGAACGTAAATCGAGAGTTCGGTTCCATATATAGCCCCATCTGGACCATATTCGTCAAGAACGTGGCATGGGCTAATCCAACTCCTAGTGCCAAATTTCTGCAAAATCGATTCTTAAATGCTATTTTTATGAGTCCAAGACCTCTAATCGAGAGATCGGTATATACGACTGCTATATATCAAATTATGGACCGATCTGAGCTACCATGTACCAGGATGTTGAGCATAACACAACTCATTATGCTGAATTTCAGCGAAATTAGATAAACGCTTTTCATGGGCCGAAAACCTTAAATCGGTAGATCGGTATATACGGCAGCTATATCCAAATAAAGACCGATTTGGGCCATATTGTACAGGGATGATATAGGGCTGAAGAACCAAACACAGCTCACTATGCGAAATTTCAGTGATATCGGTTAATAAATGCGCCTTTCATTGGCTTAAGATCTTCAATCGGCAGAGCTGTCTATAGGGCAGCTATATCCAAATATAGGCTAATCTACTCCGTAATGAGCACGAACATAGAAGCACCTAACACAACTCTTTGTGATAAATTTCAGCGAAATTGGACAAAAAATTAGCTCTCTATGGGTTCAAGACTTTGAATGGGGAGATCGGTATATACTGCAGCTACATACAAATATGGGCCGATATGAAACTTATTACACCGGCAAGAAATGCAACTTTTATGGGCCCAAGAACTTAAACCGAGAGATAGGTCTATATGGCAGATATATCCAAATCTAGACCGATCTGGGCCAAATGGCAGAACTAGGTCAAGGGGCTTAACTTAACTCACTGTCCCAAATTTCAGCCAAATCGGATAATAAATGTGGCTTTTATGGGCCCAAGAACTTAAACCGAGAGATCGGTCTATATGGCAGCTATATCCAAATCTGGACCGATCTGGGCCAAATGGCAGAATTATGTCAAGGGGCTTAACATAACTTACTGTCCCAAATTTCAGCAAAATCGGATAATAAATGTGGCTTTTATGGGCCCAAGAACTTAAACCGAGAGATCGGTCTTTATGGCAGATATATCCAAATCTGGACCGATCTGTGCCAAATGCAGAAGTATGTCAAGGGGATTAACTTAACTCACTGTCCTGAAATTTCAGCAAAATCGGATGATAAATGTGGCTTTTATTGTCCTAAGACCCTAAATCGGCGGATCGGTCTATATGGGGGCTATATCAAGATATAGTCCGATATAGCCCATCTTCGAACTTAACCTGCTTATGGACAAAATAAGAATCTTTGCAAAGTTTCAGCTCAATATCTCTATTTTTGATGGCTGTAGCGTGATTTCAACAGACAGACGGACGGACATGTCTAGATCGTCTTGGATTTTTACGCTGATCAAAAATATACCAACTTTATAGGGTCGGAAATGGATATTTCGATGTGTTGCAAAAGGAATGACAAAATGAATATACCCCCATCCTTCGGTGGTGGGTATAAAAATTGGGTCCAAGTAATGGGACCAACCCCAAAACCCCCTAAAATAGGCTTTGTGGACCATCATGACAATATGGGACTCAAATGAAAGGTATTCGACAGTAGATTGCGCGTATGGTCAGGAAGGAGAAATAGACTTTATAATTTGTTGAATTCGGAAGGGGGGACCCTTCCCCGTTACCCGAAAACACCATCCAAAATCAAAAGTGGACCGATCGGGACAATATGGGTATCAAATGAAAGGTATTGGAAAATAGAATACGATTATAGTACTAAAATTTTGGTCCAAGTACCCATCCAGCCGCCCCAACCCCGAAATTCCCCCAAACAGACATATTGGACGTTCATGTCAATATGGACCTCAAGCAAAAGGCATTCGGAAGTAGATTACGAATCTGACATATAAAATCAGTGCGAAGTATAGGGGGTCACCCTATCTCCCAAAAATGTGTTAAATGGATATATGACCCATCATTACTATATGGGACTCGGTTTTTTTACCCACCACCGTAGGATAGGGGGTATATTCATTTAGTTATTCTGTTTGCAACACATCGAAATATCAATTTCCGACCCTATAAAGTATATATATTTCGGATTGTCGTAAAATTCTAAGACGATTTAATGACTCTATAGCCTTCAAAAATTGAGATATTGAGCTGAAATTTCGCACAGATACGTCTTTATGATGCACGATAGTTAAGTTCTTGGACGGGCCAAATCGGACCATATCTGGATATAGCTCCTATATGGACCAATTTTTCGATAAAGGGTCTAATGCCCATAAAGGGTCTAATGCCCATAAAGGGTCTAATGCCCATAAAGAGTCTAATGCCCATAAAGGGTCTAATGCCCATAAAGGGTCTAATGCCCATAAAGGGTCTAATGCCCATAAAGAGTCTAATGCCCATAAAGGGTCTAATGCCCATAAAGAGTCTAATGCCCATAAAGGGTCTAATGCCCATAAAGGGTCTAATGCCCATTAGTTTTCCTCCGATTTTGCTGAAATTTAAAACAGTGATTAGTTTAAGGCTTTCCGACAATTGATCTAAATATGGATTTTATCGGTCCATATTTAGATATAGCTGCCATATAGACCGATCTCCCGATAAAGGGTCTAAAGCCCATAAAAGCTTTATTTATTATCCGATTTCACAGAAATTTGAAGCAGTGAGTTAGTTTAAGCCTCCCGACATCTCACCTAAATATGGTTCAGGTCGGACTTTATTTAGATATAGCTACCATATAGACCGATCTCCCGATAATGGGTCTGAGGACCATAAAAGCTTTATTTATTACCCGATTTCGCTGAAATTTGAAATAGTGAGTAGTTTAAGGCTTCCAGACAACTGCTTCAAATATGGTTTAGATCGGACTTTATTTAGATATAGTTCCCATATAGACCGATCTCCCAATAAAAGGTCTGAAGACTTTAAAAGCTTTATTCATTATCCGATTTTTCTGAAATTTCCCAAAGTGAGTTATTTCAAGCCTCCTGACATCTGAACCAGATATGGTTCAGATCGGACTATATTTAGATATAGCTGCCATATAGACCGATCTCCCGATAATGGGTCTGAGGACCATAAAAGCTTTATTTATTATCCGATTTTGCTAAAATTTGAAACAGTGAGTAGTTTAAGGCTTCCAGATAACTGACCCGAATATGGTTCAGATCGGACTTTATTTAGATATAGCTCCTATATAGACCGATCTCCCTATAAAAGGTCTAAAGGCCATAAAAGCTTTATTTATTTCCCGATTTCGCTGAAATTTGCAACAGTTAGTTATTTTGTGCCTCCCGACATCTGACCTAAATATGGTTCAGATCGGACTATACTTAGATATAGCTACCATATAAACCGATCTCCCGATAATGGTTCTGAAGACCATAAAACCTTTATTTATTACCCGATTTCGCTGGAATTTGAAACAGTGGGTAGTTTTAGGTCTCCCGACGTCCGTCCTTAATATGGTTTATATCGGACAATATTTAGGTATAGCTTCCATACAGAGCGATCTGCCGATAGAGGGTCTGAAGCCCATAAAAGCTTTAATTTTTTAACTGATTTCGCTGAAATTTGACATAGTGAGTAGTTTAGGCCACCCGTCATCCGTCCCAAATATGGTAAAGATCGGACTGTATTTAGATATAGCTGTCATATAGACCGATACACTGGCAAAGGGGTCTGAAGCTCATAAAAGCATTGAAACACAAAATTCAACAGTGACTTATATTTATTAGACCACTCAATGTCCTTGCCGAATTTGGGTGTATAATTTATCCAATTTTCACCAAATTGCGACGAAAGGGGGTTTATATATACACCCGAGGTGGTGGGTATCCAAAGTTGGGCCTGGCCGTACTTAATGCCTTTTTACTTGTTATACCATTCACCATAGGAAGGGGCTACACTATTTTCGTCATTCTATTTGTAACTACAAATATTCGTCTGAGACCCCATAAAGTATATATATTCTGGATCGTCGTGACATTTTATGCCGATCTAGCCATGTCCGTCCGTCTGTCCGTCCGTCCGTCCGTCTTTCGAAAGCACGCTAACTTTCGAAGGAGTAAAGCTAGCCGCTTGAAATTTTGCACAAATACTTCTTATTAGTGTAGATCGGTTGATATTGTAAATGGGCCATATCGGTCCATGTTTTGATATAGCTGCCATATAAACCGATCTTGATTCTTGACTTCTTGAGGGCGCAATTCTTATCCGATTGGAACGAAATTTTGCACAACGTGTTTTGTTACGATATCCAACAACTGTGCCATGTATGGTTCAAATCGGTCAATAACCTGATATAGCTGGCATATAAACTGATCTTGGGTCTTGACTTCTTGAGCCTCTAGAGGGCGCAATTTTTATCCGATTCGAATGAAATTTTGCTCAACGTGGTTTGTTTTGATATCTAACAACTGTGCCAAATAAGGTTCAAATCGGTTCATAACCTGATATAGCTGCCATATAAACCGATCTGGGATCTTGACTTCTTGAGCCTCTAGAGGACGCAATTCCCATCCAATTTGGTAGAAATTAAGTACGACAGATCCTCTAATGACCATCAACATACGTGTTTATTATGGTATGAATCTCTCTATTTTACTCCTTGTTTTCATTCTACAATATCATCAATATCATATTCGCGAGTTTGAAGACAGCAGTCGGATTATGGACGTGACGTGACTGACAGGATTTGCTGGCCATTTCTGAGGGGAGTCGATTGAACAGCGTAGATTTTAATGCACGCAAAACGCAGTGCTGTTTGTTGCCCTAAAAGCTATTCACTGTCACTTTCATTCATCCATTTCTATGGAAGGTGTAGATATAAAGTAGTCCAAGGCTCTTGATGTTCTGGGCATGAAGATTCAATGTGATGTCCGTTGGTCAAAACATGTATTCAAAGTGTCGAATCAAGCATTAAACTGTTTAGGCTTTCTTAAGAGGTGTAAGATGTATTGCACTCCCCCCGATCTTCATCCTTTGTCCAGAAGCAGGCGTGTTGGGGTGTTGATTGGAGATGGTAGGATATCCAACTTTATTGTTTCCTTTGAACACCGTCGAAATGTGAGTTGTGTGGCTCTGTTCTCTCGGTTCTCCAACGGAGTGTGTTCTTCGGAAATCAGTCTACTGATTCCTGACTTGAAGTTGTTTGTCAGAAATACAAGATTTTCTAGAAGCTTACACCGGTTTGTAATCGATTGGCCAGCTGATCGGACCATGTACTACCGAGAGAATTCGAAAGGACGGTTCGTATGTTGAACCGACTTCGGGCAGGCGTCTTTCCCGCTACTAACGACATCCAGAAATTTAAAACAAATGTTAATTAATACTACTCCCTCTTTCCATCCTCCGATCTTTAACTAAACTCTCCAATGCAATGCACTGCATATATAGGGGACATCACCTGAGTGTTGTTTAATTGAGAAAATATTATCTAACATATTATCTTCTACGGTCCCTAGAAGCTTAAATTTTTGTCCGAGGCTCATGTATGCTCTAAGTTGACTTTTTAAATTTTTAACAGAATTCATGATGTTTGGTTTTCGAATCCCTTTTACTTGTTTTACCGATGCCAATTCCTTGTAAGCCAGTGCATTTTTTGTTAGTTTAAAATGTGTTTTAGAAATATTTTGCAAATCGATTTAATGAGACCAGAAATCTTTGCCTGATTTAATTTTTGGAATTGTTTTGTCTATTAGATTTCAACATTTTAAGCACTACACACACAATAAATTTGATACATAAGATAACAAAAATTACATTTTTGTCATAAACGGCATTGCCCATGTAGTCAGGATAACAAATTGCGAGTCAATTTTGTATGGTACATGTCTAAATTAAGAAAAACGGTAATAAAAGGTAAAATTTCAGCTAAATCGGATGAGAATAGCGCCCTCTAGAGGCTCAAGAAGTCAAGATCCAAGAACGGTTTATAAGGCAGCTATATCAAAACATGGACCGATATGGCCCATTTACAATTCCAACCGACCTGCATTGATTTGAAGTATTTGTGCGAAATTTAAGCGCCTAACTCTACTCCTTCGAAAGTTAGCGTGCTTTTAACGGACGGACAGACAGACGGACGGACAGACGGATGGACGGACAGACGGACGGACGGACGGACGGACAGACGGACGGACAGACGGATGGACAGACGGACGAACAGACGGACGGACAGACGGACGGACAGACGGACGGACAGACGGACGGACAGACGGACGGACAAACGGACAGACGGACGGACAGACGGACAGACGGATGGACGGACAGACGGACGGACAGACGGACGGACAGACGGACGGACAGACGGACGGACAGACGGACCGACAGACGGACGGACAGACGGACGGACAAACGGACAGACGGACGGACAGACGGACGGACAGACAGACGGACGGACAGACGGACGGACAGACGGATGAACAGACGGATGGACGGACAGACGGATGGACAGACGAATGGACAGATGGACGGACAGATGGACGGACATATGGACTGACAGACGGACGGACAGATGGACGGCCATTGTTAGATTTGCAATTTTATTTGAGTTTTGTTTTAGTATTGAGTCATATTATTTGAATGTTTACTTTTTTTTCTTTACAGCCAGAACGGATTCGTCTGCGTGACAGCCACTATAAAAACGCTCTGCATTATTGTGCTGCTCAGAGCGTGGCAAGAACGGGAGACCTCGTGGCAGCCGCCAGTATAGCCGTCGCAGCTCCAGAACTTCTGGAGTCTGCTGACGAAGATGGCTTCACACCGCTGCACTTGGCTGTTATTCAGGGCAACTTGGCTATGGTCAATTTGCTGCTAGCGAACAAAGCCGATGTGAATGCGGTGGACAAAGAGGGTCATTCGGTGGTGCATTGGGCAACGGGTGAGAACAATGAAAAAAAAAACAGCATTTCTATCTGAAAAACAAAAAATTCCCTCCTTACAGTTTGTGGCGAGGTGGGGGCTCTAAGGGCCGTCTTAGCTGCTGGCGCTAATGTGACAACACCCGACATCAATGGTGGCTCACCTTTGCATTATGCTGCCCAAATGTGTGGGGCCAGTTATGAGGGCAAACTCAGTCCCATGAGTTCGCACAAATTGGCCTTGGAAATTTTGGCCGTACTCTTGGCCCATCCCCAGTGCAGTGTGGATGCCGAGGATAAGGATGGACGACAGCCTTTATTGTGGGCTGCTTCAGCGGGTTCAGCCAAAGCCATTATGTCATTGGTCAAGGCAGGAGCTCGTGTTGAAAGTGCTGACAAGTTGGTTTTCCCCCCTTTTCACTAACTTACTAAGGAAGCTTTTTAAAAATTTGGATTTTTTTCTTTCAGAGATGGCCTAACGGCTTTGCATTGTGCTGCCTCAAGAGGCCATACGGAATGCTTGGACACCTTGATCAGTCTATGTGGAGCTCCCACCGATCTTATCGATTCCAATGGCTGCACTGCTTTGCATTATGCTGTAACACTGGGTCATGCGGATGCCACTTCACGTTTGTTGGACTTTGAAGCTGATCCCAATCGCCAGGATCGCAAGGGCCGCACTCCGGCCCATTGTGGATGTGCCAAGGGTCAATTTGAGACAGTGAAACTGCTCAAGGAGCGCAATGCCAACCTGTGGCTACGCAATGCCAAAGGAGATCTTCCCCTGCATGAGGCAGCTTCCTCGGGACGCCGTGAGCTGGTCGAATGGCTGCTGGAACAAAGGCCAAAGCAGGTCAATACGACCAGCAATGATGGACGAAGTTTGCTGCACATAGCTGCCCACAATGACTACACGGACATGTGTAAACTGCTCATAGACTATGGGGCTGATATCAATGCGGTGTATCGCAATTCAAAGGGCGTGGTCATCACTCCCCTGGATTGTTCTTTGCAAAAGGGTCATCGTTCCACGGCGAAATTTCTTCAGTCACATGGCTGTCTGCCTGCAGGAAAACTGAAACTGGCAGCAAGACGTGCGAATCCTTTTGCCCAGCCTTCGCTGGAGGTGGTGAAACCTCTGCAATATGTGGAGAAAGAGGAGATACATGATCTGAGTAATTCCAAGAAATATGTGGTCTATTTAAAACGCTCCGAGTCTGATGGCGGCGAAGATGGAGGCAGCTGCAGTTGTGCCGAGGAAACCTATAGGCGAGAGCAGCGTTACGCCCACACCTGCCGACGTCATCAAAAGGCCAAAGTTGGAGGGCGGCAATTGAGAAGACGCACCAGCAGCTGTGGTGATCCCAAAGAGTCCGACCATGACTGCGGAGGCATGTGCCGCTCCAAGAGCAACATTGAAATCAGACGTCGCAAATCACGAGAACGTTATCTCAGCTCCAGCGAATGGGAGGACGAGGAGGATGATGAAGATTCCTGCGAAAACTGCTGCTATCACAAGCGCCAGAAGCAGAAAGTTCTGCATAAGAGAAAATCGGTTACATGCAAGCGTTCCCGAGAGCTGGAAGATTCTGAGGGCAAAGGTGGGGGAGGGGAAGACGGGGGCCGCACTACCACAAAACCTAGTAAGGAGCAGGAAACAAGCCGACAGAAATCCGAAGGAAGCAGTGAAAAAGTGGAAGGCAGTGAAGCAAAAGTACCTGACCTGGGCAGCACAACAGCAACAACATCCGGCGAAATTGTGGGTGACACAAGAATCTTCAGTCGCTCTCCCTCACCAACTAAGCCATCGGTGCCAACAACCCCAACGGCCACAGCTAAGGAGGGGACCTTCATCAAAAGTCCTTCTCCCTTAGGGAAAGAGAGCCTAGAAGTGTCTGTTGTCACATCTACCTCCACAGCAGAGCTAACCGACGAAGATGAGGCGAATGAGAATGCTTCCAAGAATATATTAGCCGAGGTGCAAGTTCATCATGGTCCCGACGATGAGGGTGAACCGGCCGAAGCCCAAAAGTCAGAAGAGGCGACAGGATCCACTGCCACAGCATCGGCATCAGCATCTGAAGAAAGTAAAACACAGTCCACGGAAACGGAAGAGGTGGCCAAACAAGTTGAAGAAATCATAGATAAAGCCACTGTCATAGTGGAGACAGCAGTGGCTCCTCCGGTGACTGCCTCCGCTTCAGGAGAAGCTGAAGAAGAAGCAAAGGAATCTTCCAAGGACACAGAAAATGAAAAACCCCAAAGTGAAGAGGCAAAAAGTGAAGAAAAACCTGAGGAAACTTCAAAAGAAGAAGAAACAAAGGAAGTCCATAAAGAGGAAGTACAAAAAGCAGAAGAACAAAAGACGGAGGAAGCTAATACCCAGCCTGCCGCAGATGATAAGGCCCCGGAGGCCCAAGCTACAGAGGTATCAGAAAGTACCGAGAAAAAGGAATCACAAAGCAAAGAAGAAGAAGCGGAAGAAAAATCATTTGACACTGTGAAAGACATGTCCGAGCCAACGCCAGCAACCGATAACCCGCAAGTTCCACCATCGCCTTCACCACTTCCAAACCAAACTTCCGAAACAGCTACACTTCAAGATCAACAACAGCCAGAGCCATCTGCAGCTCAAACAAACCGTAATACAACCAAACCAAGCGAAACCACATCTTCCAAATTTCAGACTACCTCAGATGAAGTGAAGACAGATTCCAAGGAAATGCAGGACAATAATGTGCCTCCCGCAACAACAACGCCAACCGATGGCACCTCAATACACCAACGCAATCAGTCATCCCCCGATGCAGCCAATGCCCCTTCGCGGGAACAAGAATCCCGACGTTCTTTTACTTTACTTCCCTCTGATTCCGCTGAAGATGAGCAGCCCTTGCAGATACAAAGTGAACCCGTGCGAAGAAAATCCAGCTTCCAGGTGCTGAAGAGCGATGAGTCTGTCATTGAGGTTGATGACTCCAACTCCCCCAGGGAAGAGGTGGAGATGAGTGATTCCACCGTCTTTAAAGTCTTGACTTTACCTCAAAATCAACTCTTCGAAGGTGATTCAAATCGTTCTGAGGATACTGTGCTCAAAGATGATGAGCTAGAAGATGAGGATGAACCTCAAGCGGTTGGTAGTCCCGACAGAGCGCATTTCAGAACTCATGAGGATCCTCTATCACCCTATGATTATGCCTCCGGCAGAAAAAGACGTCTCAAGAAACGTGTCAAGAGTGGAGTTAAGAGCCGCAACAATTGGCAGCAACAACAACAACAACAGCAGCAACAACGTGGCGGCGAGATGGGCGATGCCGCTGATATGCATCAGAGTAACCGAGATCAAGATTCAGGATTTGAACCCAGTCCTAGAACATTTAAAACCAAAATACCTACACCCCGCAATGTCTACACTGCCCATTTGCCCAGGCGTCCTTTGTATACCACCCTGGATGGTCGTTCCTGCAGCAGCCGTCAAGAGAATCGCAAGGCTGGCGACAAAGGTGCCTGTGACATGACAGCCGTTACCCGTTCCATCCAGCGGAATATCAGAAGGTATGTATGTGTCTACTATCTGCTCTTAGTTGAACAGACATCCATCACAGTGATTAACTTTACTGTTGAGGTAGTAGAAAGTAGCTGTCTTCAAATTCCCCAACTAATTTCACTTCAATTTATCGCATCGTCTCTCTGCCACTTGGCATTAACATGGTGGATTTTAATTTAACTCCGCCATGGGAGAGTGTAATGGCAAATGCTCGATGAATCAGGCACAGTGGTTGACAAAGGAGATAAGGAGGTCAATGTGGATTTAAAGATAAAATCTTTACACGTACTACCGAAGGATAGGGGGGGGGGAATACTAATCTAGTCGTTCCGTTTGTAATAATCGAAATATTGCTTGAGCTTGAAAAGGGACTATTTCCATGGAGCCATGTAAAAACTTAAATTTTTTGTTGATTTGGCAAGGTTAACAAGTGCCAAGTTCGCCCGGGTCGAATCTTGGAAACACACCACAATGGCTCCTGCTAAAAGTTTACACAAAGCATTTGGACCGTACGTGACACGATTTCTGAAAGTCATAACAGAATACTACGTACAAAATTTCAGCCCCATCGGATAAAAATTGTGGCTTCCAGCGGCTTTCGATTTCAAATCAGGAGATCGGTTTATATAGGAGCTATATCAGGTTATACACCGAATTCGGCCATACTAGTCACGATTGTTAGAAGCCATAACAGAGTCCTACGTGCAAAATCTCTGCCCAATAGGATAACAACTGCGGCTTTTAGGAGCTCAAGAGGTCAAATAGGGAGATAGGTTTATATGGGAGCTATATCAGGTTATTAACCGATTAACACCATATTTGGCACGATAATTGCAGCTTTTAGGAGTTAATAAAGTCAGGTCCAAGGACCACTTTGTAAGGGAGTTATATCCAAATCTAAACCGATATGGCCCATTTGCAATCTGTATCTGTTGTATCTGTGCAAAATTTCATGCAACCAGCTCTACGCGTTCGTCCGCTATCCAATTGACCTGTCCCGAATGTAAAATAAAATGTTCACCGAACTCGCCTCTCAATAAGTCAATTTTTACGCGAGATGTGTGGCATAAGGCACCGTCTTGTTGAAACCACATGTCCTGCAAGTTAAACTCTTGTATTTCGGACAGAAAAAAGGTGGATATCATCTCACGGTAGTGCTCTCCATGTACAGTTACGTTACGATTCGCATAATCTTTGAAGAAGTACGGTCCAATGATGCCACCAGCTCATAAACCGCACCAAACTGTGACTTTTTACACCCTCCACCATAGGATGGGGGTATACTAATTTCGTCATTCTGTTTGTAACTCCTCGAGATATTCGTCTAAGACCCCATATAGTATGTATATTCTTGATCGTCAAGACATTTTAAGTCGATCTAGCCATGTCCGTCCGTCTGTCCATCCGTTCGTCTGTCTGTCGAAAGCACGCTAACTTTCGAAGGAGTAAAGCTAGCCGCTTGAAATTTTGCACAAATACTTCTTATTAGTGTAGGTCGGTTGGGATTGTAAATGGTCTATATCGGTCCACGTTTTGATATAGCTGCCATATAAACCGATCTGGGATCTTGACTTCTTGAGCCGCTAGAGCGCACAATTCTTATCCGATTTGGCTAAAATTTTGCACGAGGTGTTTTATAATGACTTCCAATAACTGTTCCGAGTATGGTTCAAATCGGTCCATTACCTGATATAGCTACCATATAAACCGATCTGGGGTCTTGACTTCTTGCACCTCTAGAGGCCGCAATTCTCATCTGATTTAACTGAAATTTTGCATGAGGTGTTTTGTTGTGACTTTCAACATTTGTGCTGAGTATGGTTCAAATTGGTTCAAAACTTGATAGAGCTGCCATATAAACCGATCTAGGATCTTGACTTCTTGCGCCGCTAGAGGGCACAATTCCTATCCGATTTGGCTGAAATTTTGCATGACGTGTTTTGTTATGACTTCCAACTACTGTATTAATAATGATTCAAATCGGTGTATAATCTGAAATAGCTGTCATATAAACCGATCTGGGGACTTGACTTCTTGAGCTTCTAGAGGGCGCAATTCTAATCGGATTGAAATGAAATTTTGCACGAAGAATTTTTTTATGATATCTGACAACTTTGCCGTATAAGGTTCAAATCGGTTCATAACCTGATATAGCTGTCATATAAACCGATCTGGGATCTTGACCTCATATCTAAGACATCATATAGTATATATATTCTTGATCGTCATGACGTTTTAAGTCGATCTAGCCATGTCCGTCCGTCTGTCCATACGTTCGTCTGTCTGTCGAAAGCACGCAAACTTTCGAAGGAGTAAAGATAGCCGCTTGAAATTTTGCACAAGTACTTCTTATTAGTGTAGGTCGGTTCGTATTCTCAATGGGCCATATCGGTCCATGTTTTGATATAGCTGCCATATAAACCGATCTGGGATCTAGACTTCTTGAGCCGCTAGAGGGCACAATTCTTATCCGATACGGCTGAAATTTTGCATGACGTGTTTTGTTATGACTTCCAACAACTGTATTAATAATGATTCAAATCGGTCCATAACCTGATATAGCTGCCATATAAACCGATCTGGGGTCTTGAATTCTTGAGCCTCTAGAGGGCGCAATTCTTATCCGATTGGAATGAAATTTTTCACAAAATATTTTGTTGTAATATCTAACAATTGCGCCAAGTATGGTTCAAATCGATGCATAACCTGAAATAGCTGTCATATAAACCGATCTGGGGACTTGATTTCTTGAGCCTCTAGAGGGCGCAATTTTAATCGGATTGGAATGAAATTTTGCACGAAGTATTTTTATACCCACCACCGAAGGATGGGGGTATATTCATTTTGTCATTCCGTTTGCAACACATCGAAATATCCATTTCCGACCCTATAAAGTATATATATTCTTGATCAGCGTAAAAATCTAAGACGATCTAGACATGTCCGTCCGTCTGTCAGTCTGTCTGTTGAAATCACGCTACAGTCTTTAAAAACTGAGATATTGAGCTGAAATTTTGCACAGATTCTTTTTTTGTCCATAAGCAGGTTAAGTTCGAAGATGGGCTATATCGGACTATATCTTGATATAGCCCCCATATAGGTCCTTCGACATCTTTCTTCTATTTGGCCCTGATCGGTTCAGATTTGGACATAGCTGCCATATAGACCGATCTCTCGGTTGAACAATGGCTTGTACTTATAAGCATTTGGTCTAAATCGGATGATATCTATAGAGCTGCTATGGGGCATAAGGTATAAATTTTTCACTGGATTTTGACGAAATGTGGTTTACATATATACCCGAGGTGGTGGGTATCCAAAGTTCGGCCCGGCCGAACTTAACGCCTTCTTACTTGTTTTATGATATCTAACAACTTTGCCAAATAAGGTTCAAATCGGTTCATAACCTGATATATCTGCCATATAAACCGATCTGGGATCTTGACTTCTTGAGCCTCTACTGGTCGCAGTTATTATCCGACTTGCCTGAAATTTTGTACGACGAATCCTCTCATAACCATCAACATACGTGTTTATTGTGGTCTGAATCGGTCTATAGCCTGATACAGCTCCCATATAAATCGATCTCTCTACTTTACTTCTTGAGCCCCCAAAGGGCGCTCTTCTTATTCGAATTGGCTGACATTTTACACAAATCTCCAACATAAAATTTAATTATGGTCCGAACCGGACCATATCTTGATATCGCTCTAATAGCAGAGGAAATATTTTCTTTTATCCTTTTTTTGCCTAAAAAGAGATGCCGGGAAAAGAACTCGACAAATGCGATCCATGATGGAGGGTACATAAGATTCGGCCTGACCGAAATTAGCACGTTTTTTCTTGTTTAACTTCTTATAGCTCTTAAAATTACCCTTTAGCTCCCATATAAACCGATCTGCCGATTTTTCTTCTTAAGCCTCTAGAGGGCGCAATTCTTATCCAATTTAGGTGAAATTTTGCAGTGTGGCTTCTTCTATGCCCTCTTATATACGTGAAAAATACGGTCTTAATCGCTACTTCTTAGGTCCTTCTTGGGTCAATTTTTATCCGATTTTGTTGAAATTTTGCACAATGGGATTTACTATTGTCTTTAACTTATGATAGCTCCAATAGCATAGCAATTCTTAACCATTATCTTTTGTTTGCCTATAATGAGATACCGGGCAAAGAACTTGACAAATGTGATCCATGGTGGAGGGTATATATATTGGGTTGCCCAAAAAGTATTTTCGGATTTTTCATATAGTCGGCGTTGACAAATTTTTTCACAGCTTTTGACTCTGTAATTACATTCTTTCTTCTGTCAGTTATCAGATGTTACTTTTAGCTTGCTTTGGAAAAAAAGTGTGAAAAAAGTATATTTGATTAAATTTCATTCTAAGTTTTATTAAAAATGCATTTACTTTCTTTTAAAAAATCCGCAATTACTTTTTGGGCAACCCAATAATTCGGTCCGGCCGAACTGAGCACGCTTTTACTTGTTTCGAAGTTCTTGCCACATTTATAATGAAAATATATACTCATAACGAATAGAAAACGTGGTGGAAAATCTATCTCTAGGTTTCGCATTGTTTTTCCATTTCACCACTGTATACCATAGTCGACGCACTTAGCTTGTCCTTTTTTATTACTTTCTACATGGCCACTCAGCGTTGGCTAATCTCTGGGAAATACCGTTTGCTTGCCCAGATTTATATGGCGTTGCTGATACTTCAATGATAATGATGACGATGATAGTGTAGATGGATTCTTCCTTATTCAAATTCGAGCAACACTTGTGCAATGGATTCTTTAAGCCTCCCTCCCCCTGCCCTACTGTTGGCCACCAGCTCACAATGTGCTCGGTGTGAGGTGCTTCTTTGGTTTGTCTTTTTTTCACTTCTGCTTCATCTCTGGATCAAAGTTAATTCTGATGAAACTTAATAGCGGTCCATCATTTTTCATCTTTTGTAATTTGACATCGACAGTCTGCTGCTGATGCCCCTGCTGCTGTTCCACAATGTTGGAAAGTCGGCAGCCATTTCAACATCATTGTTCCGATGACTAGAGCCCCATAACAGTAGACTGACTGATTTGTGGCCTCTCTACTTCACATTGGTGCTACACCGTATCGAAACTGGTGGCATGGGCCCAAGCGACGGCATGTTCGCCTAGTTGGTCTTTTCGGTTAGTCTGCCTCTCTCCCGCTTTGTTAAAGTTCATGTTGCAGGCATTTTAATGTGATTAACAGCAATGAAAGTGGCATTTATGAGATTTTCCTTTCTGTTTTTTGGTGGCAGCATTGGTTGGTTTTGGTTAGTATCATAAACTCGGCTAGCAAATGATATACAGGGGGAGGAGTCGAGAGCAGAAAAACACAAAATCTAAACGTCTGTATATCCTTAATTATAAAGTCGTTTTGTGTAAACATCAAACACAGAGCTGGGACCTCTCAACTTCAGGCAGCTGTTGAGATTGATAGTCCTGCTAAATAATTCCCCTAAGGAAGGGGAGCATAAAAATAATAATTAAATGACTTGAACTGTACTGCAATGGTGCGAATACTATGAACAACCCTACATAAGGCAACAGGATTAGTCAAAGGCCATAAAATCAAAACAAAATGTTGTCTATAAAGAAATTAAGAAAAATCTAGCATCAGGTGGTTTTAAACCAAATGATGCAGCGCATCCATTACTATTCTCCTAGTTGGAACAAAGTTTCTGTATGAAAACAAAATGTAGGCCTTCTGCCATCAGAAGGACCTTTACAGCTACTGCAACGCCTTTGCAAGGGGTGGTGATATATCTGTAGAAACTAGACCATATTCAAGGATCAGATATTCCAGTCCAGAAGATCATCCTCAAAAAACACACATTTGGTGTTGATGAGAAACCCCAAGTACTGCTGTGAAAGTACCTTTTAAGTTTCCTCCTTTGCAGCTCAAAAAGAAAACAATAAGAATAGGAATATCTTGAAAAGGACAATTCATATCAAATGGGGTCATGTGTCAATGGCCCCATTGCACCTCCAAACAACGTAATCTGTGAAACATGGTGCAAAAAAAGTTTCGGGAATTTTTCGGGGGGGTAAGACTGGCTTTCATACAGTCTAAGCGTTCTCAGACCACCCCCCCCCCCCCCCCCACCCCCCCCCCCCCCCCCCCCCCCCCCCCCCCCCCCCCAACTTTTGCCAATTGCTATTTTACAGGTGTATGGACAAGAGTCGCCTTTCTTGCCCATTCCAAAGTGTTGGATTTGAAATTCAATTTCCTGTCAGCAAAACACCCAGGTATTTTGAGCTTTCTGTAAATGGAACATTCACTCCTCCCAAGGAGAGAGGTGCCACTAAAGGTAACTTGTATCTCTTGCTGAAAATAACTACAATACTTCTGTCTTGCATGGATTTACGCCTGGACCACTTTCGGTAGCCCACTTAGCTGTTGCTTGTAGAGCTTCCTGAAGTACATCTCTTAGAGTGCTGGAAAACTTTTCCCTAACCGCAATTGCCACTTCGTCACCATACGCGACCACTTTTAAAACCTTTTTCTTCCAGAGGCAATCATATATTGTTAATTTCTATATTTTGAAGTAGAGGAGACAGTACACCCATCTTTACACGCCCATCAGTACAGACCCATCTTTTTAGATCCGGCAAGACATATTTTAGTAAGTTGATATTAAACTTTCTTGCACCGGTTTTACATTATTGAAAGCGCGTCCAATGTCAAGGAATTCTACCATTGTATATTTCTTGACAACGAGAGAACCCACTATGTAGCCGACTAGGTCGTGAAGGGCTATTTCTGTGGACTTGCCTTACTATATGCATGCTCCTGGCGAGACAGGCGATTTTCAGAGATCTTTCATCTAAGATATGTTTCTATCAACCTCTCAAGAGTCTTCAGCATAAAGGATGACTAATAGTACGAAAATCTTTCGCCTTCGTGTGGTAAGGTTTTCCTGCTTTTGGAATGAAAAAGACCTTTGTATCCCTCCATCCCACAGGTATATTTGACATGCTGTTACAAGCAGAGTATACCTCTTTAAACCAAGTAGCCAGTATGTCAGACACAGCTTGTAATTCAATCGGCAACACTGAGGCATTGTAAAAGCCACCAATGCATCCAGAAAAGTCACAGTTTGGTGCGGTTTATGGGCTGGTAGCATCATTGGACCGTACTTCTTCCAAGATTATGTGAATCTTAAAGTAACTGTGAGTGGTGAGCACTACCGTGAGATGATATTGAAGTTTTTTTTCTCCAAAATGCAAGTGCCTGACTTGCATGACATGTGGTTTCAACAAGACGGTGCCACATATCACACAGCACGCGTAACAATAGACTTACTGAGAGGAGACTTCAGTGAACATTTTATTTCACATTCGGGACCGGTCAATTGGCACCTAGATCGTGCGACTTAACGCCTTTAGACTATTTTTTGTGGGGCTATGTTAAAGCTCATGTCTATACAGACCAGCCTGCTTCAATTGATGCATTGGAAGACAACATTGAAGCATTTCTTTGTGAGATACCGGCCGAAATGTTCGAGAGAGTATGACAAATTTGGACTAAGCGGATGGACCATTTGAAGTAAAGTCACGATCAACATTTGTATGAAATAATCTTCAAACATTTGGAGGCGACCGTAGCGCAGAGGTTTGTATGTCCGCCTATGACGCTGAACGCCTAGGTTCATATCCTGGCGAGACCATCAGAAAAAATTTACGGCGTTGGTTTTTCCCTCCTAACGAAGGCAACATTTGTGAGGTACTATGCCATGTAAAACATCTCCCCAAAAAGGTGACGCACTGCATACCGATCCGCCGATTTAGGGTCTTAGGCCCAAAAAAAACACATTTATTATCCGATTTTGCTGACATTTGGGACAGTGAGTTGTATTATGCCCTTCGACATCTTTCTTCAATTTGGCCCAGATCGGTTCAGATTTGGATATAGCTACCATATAAGGCTCATTTATTGTCCGATGTCGCAGAAATTTGGGACAGTGAGTTGTGTTAGCCCCTTCGACATCATTTTTCAAATTGGCCCAGATCGGTCCAGATTTGAATTTAGCTGCCATATAGACCGATCTCTCGATTGAAAGTTTTGGGTCCATAAAAGGCGCATTTATTGTCCGATGTCGCCGAAATTTGGGACAGTGAGTTAGGTTAACCCCCTTGACATACTTCTGTCATATGGCACAGATCGTTCGAGATTTGAATATAGCTGCCATATTGACCGATCTCTTGATTTCAGGTTTTGGGGCCGTAAAGGCCCATTTATTGTCCGATGTCGCCGAAATTTGGGACTGTAAGTTGTGTTAGGCCCTTCGACTTCATTTTTTAATTTGGCCCAGATCGGTTCAGAATTGAATATAGCTGCCATATAGACCGATCTCTCGATTTCAGGTTTTGGGGCCATAAAAGGCTCATTTGTTGTCCGATGTCGCCGAAATTTGGGACTGTGAGTTGTGTTAGGCCCTTCAACTTAATTTTTCAATTTGGCCCGGATCGGTCCAGATTTGGATAAAGCTACCATATAAACCGATATCTCGATTTCAGGTTTTGGGCCATAAAAGGCTCATTTATTATCCGATGTCGCCGAAATTTGGGACAGTGAGTTGTGTTAAGCCCTTCGACTTCATTTTTCAATTTGGCCCAGATCGGTCCAGATTTGGATGAAGCTGCCATATAAACCGATCTCTTTATTTCAGGTTTTGGGGCCATAAAAGGCGTATTTATTGTCCGATGTCGCCGAAACTTAGGACAGTGAGTTAGGCTAACACCCTTGACATACTTCTGCAATTTGGCCCAGATCGGTCCAGATTTGAATATAGCTGCCATATAGACCGATATCTCGATATAAAGTTTTGAAGTCATAAAAGGCGCATTTATTGTCCGATTTCGCCGAAATTTGGGACAGTGACTTATGTTAGGCTTTTCGACCGCCGTGTCGTATATGGTTCACATCGGTTTATTTTTAAATATAGCTACCTAAAAGACCAATATTTTTTTATACACAACTGAACAATTACTTGTACTCATTCGTATTTTGATCAAATCGGTACATATTTCGATATAGCTGCTATGGGGCATAAGGTATGCATTTTTCACCGGATTTTGACGAAAGCTGGTTTACTTATATACCCGAGGTGGTGGGTATCCAAAGTTCGGCCCGGCCGAATTTAATGCCTTTTTACTTGTTTTAGCAAATAATGGTTTTGAATCTGTCGACATCCAAGCCCAGTGTGGTCTTTATCGGACTTTTGTTTAGTTTAGCTGTATATAATTCTAGATCCGGAATAAACCTCTTATTAAGAGACGTATTTTTAACTTAGTTAAAAATGTTTAACCAACCAAATAGAACACCTAATATGTATTTCAATCTGAAGAAGTGCCCAACAAAAAATATAAACAAACACTTTCTGCCCTTTGTTATGGTGATAAACGTCACAGCACTTCAGGCTTCAACTTTATACAGTCTTTCACCCAGAGTCCATGGAATGCCAAGAACCAGTGAAAATGCTTATGAATATTTGCTTAGTGGTTGCACAAACAATAAGCCGGTATTTCTTCTCCCCCACTTTCTCTCACTCAGTTTGCAGTAACTGAAAACTTTTGTTGGCCTCAACTAAAGCTGCTCACCCACATTCTCCAAAGAATTGCTTGTTGTGCTCATGCTGCAAGGTGAGATAAGATTAAAGAGGAATAAGTTTCGTTGTGAGTGCGTGTATTCGAGTGTGGATGTGTTTTGAAAATTTTGTATTCTTTTCACTTTTTGTATTATTTTCGAAAATAAAAGTTTAGCTAAACTTTTACCGTTGTTTGTCTTCAGAATATGTCCTTTGTTCCAGGAGTTTGTTGGTTGGTTGGATTTTTTAATTTTTTTTTTTTTTAAATTCTCTGAACTGTTGTCTACTATTGTTGTAGCTTTTCGATTAGGTGATACAAAATGCGGAGGGTAAAAGACTATGGGTGTATGTGTGCGTGTATTTAGTTTACTAAAAATAGAGGGGGGGGGGGGGGGGTGAGGGTGCTTTAAAGTATTCATGACTTTTGTGTGCAATGCATACCAAACTTCTTTTCTTCATCTTTCCCTCACTCCCCCTGCATTTGCTATATTTAAAAGGCAAACTAAACACACAAAAGACCAACACAAACTCCACAAAGGAGAAGGGGCAGAACTTGCTTCCCCAGGATTTGATTTGCCTTGATCATGTTTAAGTACAATTTAAGCCACTGTATTCGGCTCTGTTTCAGGTCCCATTGCAAATTGCGTTGTTGTGTAATTAAAAAAGTTGCCTTTTGTTGTGTTCTGCTATGACTTACCTGATTTGTTTTTATCGAATTTTTATTTGCAACTTTGACTGAGTAGTACTGCTTGAGAAAGGACAACATTGTGTATTGCAAGGACTTTGTCGCAAGCCACATAATAGGCAGCAGAAGGAGGAAGGGACATTTTGTATTTTCTATACAAATCGATGGATTGGATTTTAATGCAAATAGCAATGGAAAAGCTAGGGAAGAAGCAGCAAATGTTTTTCTTGGATTATTTTGTATTTCTTCTAAGGAATTTCTTCATCAGGGATTATTTAAGTTTTCATTTTCGTTTTGTAACGCATTGAATTATTCTTCTTAGCACAATCGTATTTTAATTGGAATATTCCAGTTTGTCACAAACTTCCTAGTTAAGAAATGAGAACTTTTCAGTCTTGTTATACCCTCCACCATAGGATGGGGGTGTACTAATTTCGTCATTCTGTTTGTAACTCCTCGAAATATTGGTCTTAGACCCCATAAAGTATATATATATTCTTGATCGTCGTGACATTTTATGTCGATCTAGCCATGTCCGTCAGTACGTCCATACGTCCGTACGTCCATACGTCCGTACGTCCATACGTCCGTACGTCCATACGTCCGTACGTCCATGCGTCCATACGTCCATACGTCCGTACGTCCATACGTCCGTACGCCGACGTCGACGTCCATCTTCAATTTTGCCCAGATCGGTCCAGATTTGAATATAGCTGCCATATAGACCGAACTCACGATTTAAGGTTTAGGGCCCATAAAAGAGGCAATTATTGTCTGATTTCGCCGAAATTTGGGACAGTGCTTTGTGTTAGGCTCTTCGCCATGTTTATGCAAGTTGGCCCAAATCGGTCCAGATTTGGGTATAGCTGCCATGTAGACGTCCATACGTCCGTATGTCCATACGTCCGTACGCCCATACGCCCGTATATCCATACGTCCGTATATCCATACGTCCATACGTCCATACGTACGTCAGTTTTTCACAAACTCCCTAGTTAAGAAATGAGAACTTTTCAGTCTTGTTATACCCTCCACCATAGGATGGGGGTATACTAATTTCATCATTCTGTTTGTAACTCATCGAAATATTCGTCTCAGAAACCATAAAGTATATATATATTATTGATCGTCATGACATTTTATGTCGATCTAGCCATGTCCGTCCGTACGTCCATACGTTCATATGTCCGTACGTCCATACGTCCGCACATCCATACGTCCGTACGTCCATACGTACGTCAGTCCGTACGTCCATACGTCCGTACGTCCATACGTCCGTACGTCCATACATCCATAAGTCCGCACGTCCATACGTCCGTACGTCCATACGTCCATACGTCCGTACGTCCATACGTGCTGTCTGTCGAAAGCACGGTAACTTTCGAAGAAGTAAAGCTAGCCACTTGAAATTTTGCACAAGTACTTCTTATAGGTGTAGGTCGGTTAGGAATGGGTAAATGGAACATATCGGTTCATGTTTTGATATAGCTGTCATATATACCGATCTTGGACTTCTTGATTTCTTGAGCCACTACAGGGCGCAATTTTTATCCGATTTGGCTGAAATTTTGCACGATTTTCTCTTTTTTTATGATTTCCAACAACTGTACTAAGTATGGTTGAGATCGGTACATAAACTGATGTAGCTGTCATATATACCAATGTGGGGTGTTGACTTCTTGAGCCTGTAGAGGGCGCCATTCCTATCCGATTGGGCTGCAATTTTGCGTGAGGTGTTCAATTTTGCGTGAGGTTCAATTTTGCGTGAGGTATGGTTGAGATCGATACATAACCTGATATAGCTGTCATATAAACCGATCTCGGGTCTTGACTTCTTGAGTCACTAGAGGACGCAATTCTTATCCGATTTGGCTGAAATTTTGCATGAGGTGTTTTTTAAAGACTTCCAAAAACTGTGCTGAGTATGGTTGATATCGGTTCATAACCTGATATAGCTGTCATATAAACCGATCTGGGATTTTAACTTCTTGAGCCTCTATTATTATCTGATTTAGGTAAAATTTTGTACAACGGCTTCTCCACGGTCATGCCTTCAACACATGTCTCAAATATGGTCTGAATCGGTCTATAACCGAACACAGCTTCCCTATGAAACGATCTCCCTATTTTATTTTTGAGCCCCTAAAGGGCGAAATCCTTATTTGATTTGGCTGATATTGCTCCAATAGCATAGCAAATCGTTTCTTTTATCATTTCCTTTGTTTGGCCAAAAAGAGACACCGGGAAAAGAACTCGACAAATGCGATCCTTGGTGGAGGGTATACAAGATTCGGCCCGGCCGAACTTAGGACGCTTTTACTTATTTTAATTGGCTATAGCGTTCCAAGCGCATTCAACGCGCCTCGATCTTCTGTGCTCATTCTTAAATCTCCGACACCAAGTTTCGAGGTGTCTCCCACCACTTGATCTTTTCATCGGGCTTTTGGTCTTCCCGGTTTACGTGTTTGCCTTCAAAAGACTTCTCTGCTGGGGCTTCTTCATCCATTCTGACAATATGACCTAGCCAATGCAGCCGTTGTATTTTGATGCGTGTAACTATGCTGTCGTCGTCATACAGCTCGTGGTTCATACGTCGCCTATACTCTCCATTAACCCAAACTGGTCCATATATTTTACGAAGAATCTTTCTCTCAAATACTCCAAGAACTGCCTCATCTGCTTTCACAAGTACCCATGCTTCAGAACCAGAACTATAACAACACGGGTAGTATCAGTGTCTTGTATAGTGTAATCTTCGTCTGTCGAGAGGTGGCCTTGTTTCTGAACAGCCTACTTAGTCCTCTTAGTACTCTTCGCTTATTCTCAGTACTGTTGTCATTCGTTTCGGTAACGGCAGTGTCTAGGTAGATAGTGTTACTAATTGTCTCAAAGTTGTGGTTCCCAACTTTTTCCATTTTCTTTATCTGCTCGGTCGTGTAAGGCTTTTTGGGAGTTGAAACCATCCATTTCGTCTTATTTCCATTTACTGCCAGACCCATTTTCACTGACTCTCTTTCGATTCCTTTAAAGGCAGCAGTTACTCCTTCCGGTGACCGACCTATGATATCGATGTCGTCCGCATAGGCAAGTACCATGTGTTCTCTTGTGATTAGTGTGCCATATCTATTCACATCTGCATCTCGTATAATCTTCTCCAGCAGGATATAAAAGAGATCACACGATAGGCTGTCTCCCTGACTGAAACCTCGTTTGTTATTAAATGGTTCGGAGAGATTCTTGCCTATTCTTACTGCATCTCGTATAATCTTTTCCAGAAGGATATTAAAGAGATGGTTGGGAGGCGACCGTAGCGCAGAGGTTAGCATGTCCGCCTATGACGCTGAACGCCTGGGTTCGAATCCTGGCGAGACCATCAGAAAAAATTTTCAGCGGTGTTTTTTCCCTCCTAATGCTGGCAACATTTGTGAGGTACTATGCCATGTAAAACTTCTCTCCAAAGAGGTGTAGCACTGCGGCACGCCGTTCGGACTCGGCTGTAAAAAGGAGGCCCCTTATCATTGAGCTTAAACTTGAATCGGACAGCACTAATTGATATGTGAGATGTTTGCCCTTGTTCCTTAGTGGAATGTTCATGGGCAAAATTTGCATTTGCATTTACACGATAGGCTGTCTTCTTGTCTGAAACCTCGTTTGTTATTAAATGGTTCGGAGAGATTCTTTTTCTTTCCTATTCTTACTGAGGAAAGCGTATCAGTAAGTGTCATCCTGCAGAGTCTTATTAAGTTTGCAGGGATACCTAACTCAGACATGGCTTGTAATACCTTTGAACGTAAAGGAGTATCGAAAACGGCTTTGTAGTCAACAAAGAGATGGTAGGTGTTGATTGGACCTTCTCGGGTCTTTTCCAGGATTCGGCACAGTGTAAATATCTGGTCTAGGGTGGATTTACCAGATCTAAAGCCGCATTGATAGGGCCCAATTATCTCATTGACTTTAGGTTTTAATATTTTACACAGTACGCTCGAGAGTATCTTGTATGCGATGGGGAGGAGGCTTAATCCTCTGTAGTTGGCACATTCTGTCTTGTCTCCTTTCTTGTGTACGTGACATAGTATGCTGAGTTTCCAATTATCGGGTATGCGTTCTTCTAGCCATAATGCGCAGATAAGCTGATGCATATGCCTTATCAGCGTGTCGCCTGCGGTCTTAAATAGTTCAGCGGGTAACCCGTCGGCACCTGCTGCCTTGTTGTTCTTTAGTCGGGTCACTGCCAGTTGGACCACATTCTGACTAGAAGGTAAACATTCTATGCCATCATCAGGGATTGGTTCTGCGGTCGGACACTAGCAGTTGGGTAAAATGTTCTTTCCATATCCTCTGCATGTTATCTGCACCAGTTTTCCTTCTTTGTCTCTTGCAGGAGGATGTGCCTGCACCAAAGCCATTGGTTTGATGTTTAATTCTTTGATAGAATTTGGCAGGTTTTTTATTACCTTCAAAAATGCCTACCATTAAATAAATGAATTTTAAGGCTTTAATGTTTCATTACCAATTATTGGTATTAAATTGTATGTTCCTATTGTTATGGTGTGGTTCTAAAGCAACAATGGCCCTTAAAATTTAAGCACCCTTTATTGACATTATAAAAATCATATTTTGCCTATTGTTCTCTCTACTCAAAAATATGAAATATGCCACCAAATGCGAATTCATATTATTAATAATTTCTTCCATGTCGATTATGTATGCACTAAACAATGCAATACAATGCAGACAGCAATTTGTTTTTGGGTTCTCTTATAGCTGCCATCAATAATCCTTTGTCAAAAATATTGTAATAACATATAATTGTTTTCGAACATGGAAATGTAAACTGGATTTCAATCAACCTGCATTCGAAATCCCCAATTTATGGTCGTATGTAGTTTTTACTTTTTTTTTCGCTTATTTTGTAAATGTTTTAAGTAACAATCAATCAGAGGTACAAAAGCCTCAAAGCCTCAAACAAATACATAATTTAACACTAATCCTCTAAGCAGATCATCAGCATTGAAGGACACTGCACTGATTGTATGTGAAATGCGAATTGTGCAATTGAATGGAATGGAAGGCTTTGTTCTCTTGTGCTGTGTGTGATTCGAGATTTAAATAAAGTACAAAAGCATTCAGTGTAAACGCCACAAGGCATCCCAATGAACTTGAACGCATATTTGTTTTAACTAAATATGTATTGAATTCTTTTTTCGAACAAATAAATGAGCTAATGGTTGCTTGGCTGTAATACATGTTCGATTGCAATTTTACAGCTACAATTACTTTACAATACACAATGAACAAATATAAATCAAAATTTTATTGGGTTGCCCAAAAAGTAATTGCGGATTTTTCTTATAGTCGGCGTTGACAAATTTTTCACAGCTTGTGACTCTGTAATTGTATTCTTTCTTCTGTCAGTTATCAGCTGTTACTTTTAGCTTGCTTTAGAAAAAAAGTGTAAAAAAAGTATATTTGATTAAAGTTCGTTCTAAGTTTTATTAAAAATGCATTTACTTTCTTTTAAAAAATCCGCACTTACTTTTTGGGCAACCAATAGTAACTATAAGTTTAAAATAAAATAATGTGATAGTCGTCTAGAAAAGCGTTGTGCAAAATTTTGGTAAGATTGGTCAAACAATGCGCTTGCAGTGGCTCTTGTGGTGAAAATCTAGCCATATGCATACATGACAACTATATCTAAATCTGGGCCGATTTCTATGAAATTCACCAGTTGTATTGAGAGTCATAAGATAATCCTTTCTGCAAAATTTCGACAGAATCGGATAACAAATGATCACTTTTTTGCAATATTTCTCAAAATCAGACGAACATATATATAAGAGCTATATCTAAATCTGAACCGATTTCGAGCAAACTCTTCAGATACTGTGGCAGTCGTCGAAGAAAGCGTTTTGCAAAATTTTGGCAAGATGGGCCAACAAATGTGCTTGCTGTGACTCCAACAGTTAAAATCGGGCGACATGTATGTATATGAGAGCTATATCTTAATCTGAACCGATTTCCATGAAATTCACCACTAATATTGAGAGTCAAAAGAAAATCCCTTCCGGCAAATTTCGAGAAAATCGGTTGACAAAAGACCATTTTATTGCAATATTACTGGAAATCGGACGAACATATATTTGGGAGATATATCTGAATCTGAACCGATTTTCACCCCAGTCTATCTATATTGTGATAGTCGCCGAGGAAAGCGTTGTGCAATATTTTAGCAAAATTGGTCAATAAATGTGCTTGCAGTGGTTCTAGGAGTGAAAATCGGGCGATATATATTGGGTTGCCCAAAAAGTAATTGCGGATTTTTTATATAGTCGGCGTTGACAAATTTTTTCACAGCTTGTGACTCTGTAATTGCATTCTTTCTTCTCTCAGTTATCAGCTGTTACTTTTAGCTTGCTTTAGAAAAAAAAATGTAAAAAAAGTATATTTGATTAAAGTTCATTCTAAGTTTTATTAAAAATGCATTTACTTTCTTTAAAAAATCCGCAATTACATTTTGGGCAACCATATATATGAGAGCTATATCTAAATCTGAGCCGATTTCTATGAAATTCATCAGTAACATCGAGAGTCGTAATAAAATCCTTCCTGCCAAATTTCGAGAGACTCCGTTAACAAATGACCATTTTATTGCATTATTATTGAAAATCGGACGAACATATATATGGGAGCTATATCCAGATGTGAATCGATATTTTCCAATTTCAATAGGCTTTGTCTCTAGGCCGAAAAATATACCTGTACCAAATTTTAAGACGATTGGTTGAAAACTTTTGAGTTTATGGACCGATTCTGACTATATTTAACACATATATTAAGTCTCATACAATCCGATAAGAAATGCTCCCTCTGGAGGCTCAAGAAATATAATCGGGAGATCAGTTCGTGTTGGAGCTATATTAGGTTATGAACCGATTTGAACCATACTTGGCACAGTTGTCAAAAGTTAGACTAAAACATTTAATGAACAATTTTAGCCAAATCGGATAATAATTGCGCTCTCTAGAGTCTCATGAAGTCAATATCCGAGATCAAATTATATGGGAGCCGATTTGGACCATACTTGGTACACATATTGAAAGTCAACTCAAAACACTTCATGCAATTCCAACAATTTCAGCCAAATCGTATAATAATTGCGCCCTCTAGCGGCTCAAGTAGTCAAGATCCGATATCAGTTTATATGGGAGATATATCAGGTTATAAACCGATTTGGACCATACATGATACAGTTGTTGATGGTCAAACCAAAACATTTCATGCAAACTTTTAGACAAATCTGATGATAGTTACGCTCTCATCTATCGGCTCAAGAAATCAAGATTTGATATCGGTTTATATGGCAGCTATATGTCGATTTGGACTATACTTAGCGGAGTTGTTAACGGTCAAAAAAAAAAAATCTTCATGAAAAATGTCAGCCAAATCGAACAATAATTGCGCCCTCTAGCGGCTCAAGAAATCAAGATTCGAGATCGATTTATATGGGAGCTATATCAGATTATGAAACGATTTGTGCCATGGTTATCAGAGTTATTTGAAGTCAAAATAAAACAATGGTGGAAAATTCCAGCCAAATCGGATAAGAATTGCGCCCTCAGAGGCTCAAGATGTCAAGATCCAATATCGGTTTATATGGCAGCTATACCAAAATATGGACCGATTTGGCCCATTTACAATCTCAACGGACCTGCATAAGAGGTATTTAATCCTTCGGAAGTTGGCATGCTTTCCACAGACAGACGGACACACTTTTTGTGGTAGTAGACTAATATTTTGACCTCTTACATTTTAGATCTTACATGCATTCATGCGGCATGTTTGATTTACGATCGCTCCGAGGAACGAACACAAATTCGGATCATTACCCTGTTGCACGCAAGGTTCGCACCCGTTTGACCCGACTGAAGCACAACAAGGCAGCAGGGGCCGATGGGTTGCCCGCTGAACTATTTCAGGCCAGAGGCGACATGATGATAAGGCGTATACATCCTCTCATCTGCGCAATCTGGCTAGAAGAACGCATACCGGATGATTGGAACCTCAGCATACTATCTCCCGTACACAAGAAAGGAAATAATACAGAATGTGTCAGCTTCAGAGGAATGAGTCTCCTCCCCATCGCATACAAGATACTCTTAAGCGTACTGTGTGAAAGATAAAAAACACAAGTCAATGAAATTCGTTGACTACAAAGCTATTGTACTTACGACAGCCATTTACGTTCAAGGTAATGCAAGACAAGTCTGAGTTTGGTACCCCTGCAAAATTAATAATACCCTGCAGGATGATATTTGCTGATAAACGTTCCTCAGTAAGAATAAGAAAGAATCGACGCTGGGCTGTTGGCGTTCATCTTTTCTCTCATGTGGCCCCAACGGAAGAAGCCACAAGAGCTATGTGGCCAATTGTGAACAGTTCTTTCAGAGATAACACACACGGCCCGGAAACTTTTCTCGTAAAAGATAAAGGGTCTATTGGCGTACATCTTATCGCTCACTTGTCCCCAATGGAAGAAGCCGCAAGGGGTGTTTAATCACCTGATCTCTGTGGTCAATTGTTATCACCTCTTCTTGAAATAACACGGCCTGGAAAATTTTCCAGTTGCTTCTGGGGACGTAACACTGTCTTTTTGAAAGTTAAAGCTGTCCAGACCAATACCATCCAACTCCGACCATAACAAAACAGTTATCATCTCTCGATAGCGTAATTTATTCACTGTAACTGTTGATCCAGCCTAATTATCGCAAAAGTAAGCCCAATGAACCCATCGGAACATAAAATGCATACAAACAGTTACACGTTGAGGATGGAGGAGCTTCTCAACAGCAACGCTTGGGTTTCCTGAACGCCAGATGCGACAATTTTGCATGTTGTCATATCCACCCAGGATGAATGGGCTTCATCAGTCAAGATGATTTCATTCATTCACCAATTTCAATGATTTCACCAGCTTGTAGTTCAATTCGTTGTTGAAGAGTGTTTCGTTACATTTCAAATAATGGGGTAGTTTTTACTTGTCAAGTTTCTAAGAATAAAAGCTTAAAAAGTGGTAGCCAACAAAAAACTGGCTGATTCAAAATTACACCACTTGTTGGAAAACCCTTCAAACACCCAGAAGGTGTTGTCAAGTGTCAAAGAATAAAAGCTTCAAAAATGGCAGCCAACAAAAAGCTGGCTGATTCAAAATAACACCTTTTATTGGAAAACACTTCAAACACCCAGAAGGGCAAAACCGAACTTAATACGTTTTCAATTATTTTTCTTTGTGCGTTCACTAATTAAATCTATGAAACTTGAAATGAAATCTAAAGTATAGCTAAACAAATTCGAACATAATTTCCAACCCATATTTGTGTTAACTATCAGTACTTGTGGCAAGCGACACACTTTCTTACTGTGAGAGTACTTGCTCTCCAACACATATGAAACATTTGTAAAAGTTTTGCATAAAATCGATTTCAATGACATTAAATCAAATAAAAACTATTTAAAGTTATACATTATGTGTGTGTGTGTGTGTGTGTGTGCGTGTGCATAAACTATTCACGATTCAATTAATTAAACTTTTATGCATCAACTGTGCTAACTCGCCTGTACATACATACACACATACATATGCGCATATACAGAAATAACGCTTAAAGTTATGCATGTGGGCATTTAAATAAGAAAATGCCGTTCTGCCCTTACATATTCGCATGTGTACTGCTACGACCCCATAGAAGTCATTACGTTGTCGTACACACTTACAGATAAATGTATTTATCCTACATTACAGAAAATATTAAAGAAGTAAAAGCGTGCTAAGTTCGGCCGGGCCGAATCTTGGGATTCTGCTAAAGTAGATTCTGCTAAAAGTTTACAGAAAGCATTGGGACCGTACGTGACACGATTGTTGAAAGTCGTAAAAGAACACTACTTGCAAAATTTCAACCCCATCGGTTAAAGGTTGAGACTTCCAGGGGCTTGAGATATCAAATCAGGAGATCGGTTTGAAGAGGAGCTATATCAGGCTATACACCGATTTGGACCATACTTATCAAGACTGTTGGAAGCCATAACAGAACCCTAAGTGCAAAATGACAGCTCAATCGGATAACAACTGGGGCTCACCATATCAAATCGGGAGATCGGTTTATATGGGAGCTACATCAGATTAAAGATCGATTCAGACCATACTTGGCACGATTGTTCGAAGTCGTAACGAAACACTTTGTGCACAATTTCAGACCAATCGGTTAATAATTGCAGCTTCTAAGACCTCAAAAAGTCAAGTCGAAGGACCACTTTATATGGGAGGCATATCCAAATCTGAAGCGATATGGCCCATTTGAAAACCCCAACGACCTACATCAAGAAGTCAAATCGGGAAATCAGTTTGTATGGGGGCTATATCAGGTTCTAAACCGATTTGGACGGTACTTCAAACAGTTGTTGGTCACAAGTCACAATGGAACAATATGTATACAATTTCAGCCAAATCGGACAAAAATTGCGGCTTCCATGGGGCTCAAGAAGTCAAACTGGGATATCGGTTTATATGGGAGCTATTTCTAAATCTGAACCGATATGGACCATTTGCAATCCCCAACGACCTACATCAATATTAAGTATCTGTGCAAAATTTCAAGCAACTAGCTTTAAGCGTTCGACCGCTATCGTGATTTCAACAGACGGACGGACGGACATGGCTAGATCGCATCAGAATGTCGAGAGGATCCAGAATATATATATATATTCTTTATTGGGTCCCAGATCAATATTTCGAGGTGTTACAAAGGGAATTAGTATACTCTCCATCCTATGGTGGTGGGTATAACAAGTAACAGGTAGAAGAGTGCTAAGATCGGCTGGGCCGAATCTTATATTCCCTCCACCATGGATCGCATTTGTCTTTTCCCGGCATCTCTTCTTAAGATAAAAGATAAAAGAAATGATTTGCTCTGCTATTAGAGCGATATTAAGATATGGTCCGGTTCTCCACAGTTGGAGACCTGTGTAAAATGTCAGCCAATTCGAATAAGAATTGCGCCCTTTGTAGACTCAAGAGGTAAAAAAGTGAGATCGATTTATGTGGGACCTGTATCAAGCTATATACCGATTCAGACCATAATAAATACGCATGTTGATGGTCATGAGAGGATCCGTCGTACAGGCAATTCGGATAATAATTGCGACATCTAGAGGCTCAAGAGCCCGCCGTAGCGCAGAAGTTAGCATGTCCGCCTATGACGCTGAACGCCTGGGTTCGAATTCTGGCGAGACCATCAGAAAAAATTTTCAGCGGTGATTTTCCCCTTCCTAATGCTGGCAACATTTAAGAGGTACTATGCCATGTAAAACTTTTCCCCAAAGAGTTGCCGTACTGCGGCACGCCGTACGGCTCGGCTATAAAAAGGAGGCCCATTATCATTGAGCTTAAACTTGAATCGGACTGCACTCATTGATATGTGAGAAGTTAGTCCCTGTTCCTTAGCGGAACGCTCATAGGCAAAATTTGAAATTTGAGAGGCTCAAGAAGTCAAGATCCCAGATCGGTTTATATGGCAGCTATATCAGGTTATTGACCGATTTGAACCTTTTTCGGCACAGTTGTTGAAAGCTATAATAAAATACGTCATTCAAAATTGCAGCCAAATCGGATAAGAATTGCGCCCTCTAGGGGCTCAAGAAGTCAAGACCCAAGATCGGTTTATATGGCAGATATATCAGGTAATTGACCGATTTGAACCACACTAGGCACAGTTGTTGGCTATCATAATAAAACACGTCGTGCAAAATTTCATTCCAATCGGATAAGAATTGCGCCCTTTGGAGGCTCAAGAAGTCAAGACCCAAGATCGGTTTATATGGCACCTATATCAAAACATGGACCGATATGGCTCATTTACAATCCCAACCGACTTACACTAATAAGAAGTATTTGTGCAAAATTTCAAACGGCTGGCTTTACTCCTTCGAAAGTTAGCGTGTTTTCAACAGACAGACGGATGGACGGACAGACGGATTGACGGACAGACAGACGGACGGACATAGCCAAATCGACTTTAAATGTCACGACGAACAAGAATATATATACTTTATGGGGTCTTAGTCGAATATTTCGAGGAGTTACAAACAGAATGACGAAATTAGTATACCCCCATCCTATGGTGGAGGGTATAAAAATGGTGATAATGCACCCATACCAGCTTTAGCGAAATATGGTCCGATCTATGCCAATCCCAGCACAGACGTCGATGGTCTAACGCAGTTCTCTCTAGGGTAATAAATGGAACTTATGTGGGTTCAAGACCGAAAATCGGCAGCTCGATATATGCATATGTCAGCTAAATCCAAATATGTTCCGATCCCTACCATATTCTGGATGGATGTGAGGGGTTTAATACAACTCAGCGTATAAAATTTCAGCAAAATCAGGTAATAAATATGAAATTTATGGGTACGGCACGGACAAAGAGGGGTCTAACGCAGCTCACAATGCCATATTTCAACGAAATTCGATAATAAATGGGTCTTTCATCCGGCCAAAAACTTAAGTCAGGAGATCGGTAGGTATGGTATCAAAACTATCAGCGAAATCTGATAATTAGTGCGGCTTCTATGGGCCTTAGGCCCAAAATGAGAAGAGCGGTCAATAGGCTATATAAAGATGTTGACGGATGTGGACCATATTCGATATGGATGGCGAGGGTCTTATGATAACTCACTGTTCCAAATCTAAGAGAAATCGAGCGAAAAATGCGTCTTATATCAAGATAATTCCCGATATAGCCCATCTTTAAACATAGCCTGCCAATGGTCAAACAAGTAAAAGCGTGTTGAGTTCGGCCGGGTCGAATCTGGGAACCCACCACAATCCATTTTGCTAAAATATGAGAGCTATATATTGGTTATAGACCGATTTAGACCGTACTTGGCAAAATTGTTGAGAGTCATAATAGAACACTATATGCAAAATTTAAGTCAAATCGGATAAAAAATAGCGACTTGTAAGAGCTCAAGAAGTCAAATCTGGAGATCGGTTTATGGGGGAGCTATATCAGGTTATAAAGCGATTTGGACTGTACTTGGCACAGTTGTTAGAATTCATATCAGAACACTACATGCAGAATTTCAGCAAAATCGGATGAACATTGTGGCTTCCAGGGGCTCATGAATTCAAACCGGGAGATCGGTTTGTATAGGAGCTATAGCTATATCTGAACCCATATCGCCCATTTTCAATCCCCAACAATCTACATCAATACTAAGTATCTGTGGAATATTTCAAGCGGCTGGCTTCATGCGTTCGACCACTGTCGTGATTTCGAAAGTCAGACGGACGGTCTCGGCTAGATCGACTCAGATTGTTAAGACGATCCAGAATATAGACTTTATGGGGTCCTAGATCAATATTTCGAGGTGTTACAAACAGAAAGACTAGTTTAGTATACACCCATCCTATGGTGGTGGGTACAAAAATGGATATATGGAATGTCTTAGATCATGTTCTTAATTTTTATACCCTCCACCATTGGAGGTAACACCTCGAAATATGCTTCTAAGACCCCATCTTATATTCAATTTGTGTTTGTTTGTATGTTTGTTTGTCGAATTGTTTGTTTGTTCCGTATAGACTCAAAAACGGCTGAACCGATTACCTTGAAATTTTCACAGATTGTGATTTTGACATCGAGCGCGGGGCGGACCCTTCCTCTTACCCCAAAAGTACAACCCAAAAATAAAAGTCGACCGATAGGGACAATATGGGATTCAAATGAATGGTATTCAAGAGTTGATTACGAATTTCATAATAAAAGTTGGGCCCAATTACCTGGAGGGCCGCCCCAGACCCAAAATCCCTTAAAATAGGTTTATTTGAAGATCATGACAATATGGGACTCAAATGAAAGGTATTCGGGAGTAGATTACGAATATGATCAGGAATTAGGAATAGGCTTTATAATTTATTGATAATCGAAGGGGGCAGACCCTCACCGTTACCGCAAAAACACAACCGAAAATCTAAAGTGGACCGATAAGGACAATATGGGTGTCAAATGAAAAGTATGCAGGAGTAGATAACGAATCTGGCATACAAATTCATGTCGATGTATACGAGGTCACCCCTCCCCCACAAAAACGACCAAAATGGGTACATTAGCTAATCACGGATATATGGGATTCGGTTTGTTTGTTCCGTATAGACTGAAAAACGGCAGAACCGATTTTCTCGAAATATTCGCTTTTTTTGTAAGGTGGTCTGGAAACATAGGCTATATAATTTTGCGGATATGGAAGGGGGACGCACCCTCCCCCTTATGCCAAAAACACAACCCAGAATCAAAAGTGAACCGATCGGGACAATATAGGTATCAAATGAAAGGTATTGGAGAGTAGAATACGAGTATGGTATTTAAATTTGGTACCTAAGTACCCATCGGGCCGCCCCAATCCCAAAGATATCCCATACAGACTACTTGGATGTTCATTTCAATTTGAGGCTCCAACGAAAGGTATTCGGGAGTAGATTTCGAATCTGGCATACAAAATCAGATCGAAGGACAGGGGGTGACGCCAACTCTCAAAAACCCCATTAGACCCATTAAGAATATATGATATTTGGCTGAACCGATTATCTTAAAATTTTCATAGATTGTCTGGAAGGAAACATGGGCAATATAATTTTTAGACATTGGGTTTAGATATCAAACGCGTTCAGCGTCATTGCACAAATTCGATATCCGCATACAGGGCGAAGTGTCCCCATCCTAAAAAGTCATTAGAGTGTTAAAGAAGGCACAGAGGAGCGGACCCGGTTCGGCTAGTAAAGTTTATATATTCTCGATCTAGCCATGTCCGTCCGTCTGTCTGTCGAAGGCACGCTAACTTTCGAGAGAATAAAGCTAGGCGCTTAAAAATTTGCATAGATACTTAATATTGATATACAGGGTGGCTGATGAATATTGCTACAATGATGAATATTGCTACATTTTTTTTTCGGTGTATGGAATACATTTTTCTTTTATTCATGTTAAATTAAATTATTAAATTAATTATTAAATTATTATTAATTAAATTAATTAATTAATTAATTAAATTAATTATTAAATTATTATTATTAAATAGAAAAAAAGTTATTACATTTTTTTTTGGTAGCGGCTTTCATCAGCCACCCTGTAGGTTCTTGGGGATTGCAAATGAGCCATATCGGTTCAGATTTATATATATAGCTGCCATATAAACCGATTTAGGGTCTTGAATTCTCAAGCCTCTATTTGGCACATTTCTTATCCGATTGAGCTGTAGTTTTGTCCGATGTGTTCTGTTATGACTTTTAACATCTGTGCTAAGTATGGTTCAAATTGGCTCATAACCTGGTATAGCTGCCATATAACCCGATCTTGGATCTTGACTTCTTGAGCATCTAGAGGGCGCAACTCTCATTCGATTTGGCTGAAATTTAGCATGAGGTGTTTTATTATGACTTCCAAGAACTGTGTTTAGTATGGCGCAAATCGAGATATAAACTTATATAGCTGCCATTTAACCCGACCATGGATCTTGACTTCTTCAGCTTTTTGAGGGCGCAATTCTTATCCACTTTGACTGTAATTTTACAAGTGATGTTTTGATATCACTTCCAACAATTGTCAAATCGGTTTATAACCTAGTATAGCTACCATATATTGGGTTGCCCAAAAAGTAATTGCGGATTTTTCATATAGTCGGCGTTGACAAATTTTTTCACAGCTTGTGACTCTGTAATTGCATTTTTTCTTCTGTCAGTTATCAGCTGTTACCTTTAGCTTGCTTTAAAAAAAAAGTGTAAAAAAGTATATTTGATTAAAGTTCATTCTAAGTTTTATGAAAAATGCATTTACTTTCTTTTAAAAAATCCGCAATTACTTTTTGGGCAACCCAATAATTCGATCTGGGATCTTGACTTCTTGAGCCTCTAGAGCGCGCAATTCTCACCCCATTTGACAGAAACTTTGTACAACGACTAATCTCATGGCCTTCAACATACGTGTCCAATATGGTCTGAATCGATCTATAGCTTAATACAGCTCCCATATAAACCGATCTCCCGATTTGGCTTCTTGAGCCCCTACAAGGTGCAAGTCTTATCCGAATGGACTGAAATATAACACAATGACTTCTACAATGTTCAGCATTCATTTATGGTCCAAATCGGACTATAACTTGATATAGCTCCAATACCTGTAGTTCTTACTTACAATTTATTGTTTTCCTTAATAGAGATGCCGCGCAAAGAACTCCACAAATGCTTTCCATGGTGGAGGGTATATAAGATTCGGCCCTGCCAAACTTAGTACGCTCTTACTTGTTATTGTCTGTAACTTGATTTCAATAGAAAGACGGACGGACAGAAATGGTTGAATTGTCCTAAATTTTACGAGTATCAAGAATATATGGGTTGCCCAAAAAGTAATTGCGGTTTTTTTAAAAGAAAGTAAATGCATTTTTAATAAAACTTGGAATGAACTTTAATCAAATATTCATTTTTTTACACTTTTTTTCTAAAGCAAGCTAAAAGTCACAGCTGATAACTGACAGAAGAAAGAATGCAATTACAGAGTCACAAGCTGTGAAAAAATTTATCAACGCCGACTATATGAAAAATCCGCAATTACTTTTTGGGCAACCCATATATATTTTTACGGTCGGAAATCGATATTTTGATGTATGGCAAACGAAATGACAAATTGAATATACCACCGTACTTCGGTGATGCGTATAATAACATAAACAAATAAACTTAGCCTTGTACATCCAAATACACTCTCTGTGCAACTTGAGAAAAGTTTGTTTGAAATACTTCGGAATGTGCGTGTGTTTGTGTGTGTGTGTGTGCGAGTACATATTAAAATGATGAAACTCAGTATAATTCTGGCTGAGAGAGGGAAAGTGCAACAGCTCAAACTTTTACTTATAAGCTCAGCCATTTGTAGTTGTTTTCGCTTGTATTTGCTTGCTGTTCACTTTAAAATTCCTTACAAAATCTCAGCTCTTTTCATAGCCACCACTATAGGAATGGGGGGTATACTAATCTAGTCATACCTTTTGTAACACCTCTAAATATTCATTTAAGACCCCATAAATTATATATATTCTTGATCTTCTCGAGATTCTGGGTCAATCTAGCCATGTATATCCGTTTGTCCTTCCGTCGAAGGCGATAAGCTAACCTCTTGTAATTTTGCAGGGATATTTGATATTGATCTAGGTCCTTGGGGATTCAAATAAGCCATATCGGATCAGATTTGGATATAGGTACCATAAAAACCGTCTCCTGATTTGACTTCCTGAGTCCCTGGAAGTCGCAATTTTAGTCAGATTTGGCTGAAATGTTGCTTGCAGTGTTCTGTTATGACTTCCAACATCTGTTTAAAGTACGGTCCAAATCGGTCTATAACCTGATATAGCTTCCATAAAAACCGATCTCCCATTTGACTTCTTGAGACCTTACAAGCAGCAGCTTTTGTCCGATTTGGCTGAAATTTTGCATGCAGTGTTCTGTTTTGACTTCCACCAACTGTGCCAAGTACGGTCTAAACCGGTCTATAACGCGATGTAGCTCACATAAAAACCGATCTCTCCATTTGACTTCTTGAGACCTTACAAGCCGCATTTTTTGTCCGATTTGACTAAAATTTTGCATGTGATGATCTGTTATGATTTCCAACAACGGTGTCAAGTGCGGTCCAAATTAGTCTATAACCTGATGTAGCTCCCATATTAACCGATCTCTCGATTATCCTAGAAGCTTTAATTTTTGCTGGTTTGACATAAGTTTGGTATATAGAATAAAATTTTACCCTTCAACTAAATTATTTTTGTTTAAATTGTTAGCAGAATCCATGGTGCTGGGTTCCCCAGATTCGGCCCGGCCGAGCCTAACGTCTTTTTACTTGTTTTTTTTTGTTATCGAGAATGAGCCAGCATATTTGTTACTGTGCAGTTATATGAATGCATGGCCGTGAGGGGGACTTTTTAGTAGTGAGTTTTTATTTTTGTGGAATTTTAATTGCACTTTATCAACAAATGTTTGTTCACTTGCTCGCAACCATTTGGAAATAAAACAAAGCAAGACAAAACAACAACAAAATTGCAGAAAATTAAAGTATAGCTGAAAGTGAAATAGAAAAGCATCACTGTTCTTGAAAAGTTGACTTTTTTATTGCTTTTCAATCGTTGTGAAATTAAATTTAAATATTTCGGTTCTAAAAAGCGATTGTGTCTCAAAAACCAATTGTTTACAAAAGCTAAATCTAAGGTCACTTGAAATTGTTCAAATATGCCGCCTACAAGCAGACGTAGTGTTTTAAAGAAGAAAAATGTCTGTGTTGAGTGCAAATTGGAGGTGGATGAAGACGAAGAGAGCATTGATTGTGATAAATGCAACAACAGTTTTCATGTTGTTTGTACGAAGCTTAACAAAAAGCAATTCCGCCACTTGCTTGCACATGAAGATGAGGAGTTTGTTTGTCATGTATGCGACAGCAGCAGCAAAAGCAACAACAACAACAGCAATGGATCTGTAGCAGCTGAATTGAATGCTATGAGAATGGAGTTAAAGAAACTGGATGAATTAAGAGAAATGAGAGAGACTATGATGTTTATGTCGAAGCAGTACGATGACATTCTGAAGGGTGTAAGCGAGAACAAGAAGAAAATAGATCTGGTACAAAAGGAAAACAAGGAACTAAGAGCAGAAGTGAGTACACTAAAAGAGACAGTGAAATTTCTAAACAATCAAAGAGTGCAGAATGATTGTCTGATAACTGGTATCAAACCAACTGAGAATGAAACAGCTGTTGATGCTGTAATGAAGTTGTCATCTAAATTTGGCGTTGAAATGAAAGTTGATAACATTTCTGATGCATATTTTCTTAACAAGAAGAAGAATGATAGCCAGACTGTGGTCGTTAAATTCAATTCGAGAATTGCAAAATCGAAACTGATGGCTGTTAAACCTAAATTAAAAGCTCAAGAGGAATCTAAAAATATCTTTGTTAGTGATTTTTCAAGCAAAGAAACCATGAATTTATTTAAATACGCAAAGTCATTGAAGAATGTTGGATTTCGGGCTATTTACACAGCAAATAATAAGGTTTTCGCAAAACGGAGTGAGTTGTCTAAGCCAAGACTTTTGAAGAATGAGGATGAAGTGGATAAATTATTGGCAGAAGCAACTACGCATCAGCCCCAGAAACGTCGATCCCAGCAAATGATGATACGTGTAGAGGAATCTGACAACGAGTATGAATCACCATCATAAGTAGCTTTTAAATATTAAAGAATTTGTTCTAATATTTTATATCTTTTTTTTTATGATGAATAATAATTATATATCTAATCTTTCGGATTTCAATAATATACAAATTTCAAATAGGAAACTTTTCAACGTATTTTCTGTAAATATTAGAAGTATATCTTCAATAACAAAATTTAATAGATTTAAAACTATGATTGCCAAAATTTCTGCTTTGCCTACGATAATTGCGGTCCAAGAAACTTGGTTCAAAATGGATGTTGTTGGTATATATAACATTCCAGGATATACATCTGTTCATTGTTGCCGATCTGATGGTTATGGCGGAACATCAGTATTTGTTAAGGAAAATTTGCATTTTACAGTTTCTCAATGCAAAAGTGAGGACTTGATTGATTCAATTGCTCTAAAACTCCATAATGTTAAACTGCACGGAAAGCCAGTCACTTATATTTCGTTTTATAGATCTCCAAAATGTAATTCATCCAAATTTGTTGATTTTTTGGAGCAATTACTTTATGCGTATGGTAGAACACCTTGTGTTTTAACTGGTGATGCGAATGTTGATGCGCTGCATAACGAAAATTTCAGTGCTGTTTCGAATATGCTGTTGAATTATGATTTTAGAAACTGCCATGAAATGATAACAAGACCTGTTAGCCGTACTTGTCTTGACCATGTGTATTCGAATATTTTAGGGTCCATGTCAATCATGGCGGTTGGATGCATGTTAACTGATCACAATTTAATTTACTGCCAAGTGAATATTGATGAACAGTTAGATAATATTGTCAGACATAATTACTCCTTTTGCGATTATGATAAATTGAAGACTACTATTGATTCCCACCTTCAGACTCTTTCTCTCTTGGGAGCACCCACCGAGGACCTTAATAATTTTGTTACGCATGTAAAAACTGCTGTAGATTGTTCTACCGTCACAAAACCCCTAAATGTAAACCAAAGAAATGCCATTGCACCATGGATAAATGGGAATCTCTTGAAATTGATTGACTATAAGAATCGATTATTGAAATTAAGAAGGAAATGTCGCAATAATGACAGTATAAATAGCCAATTGAAAAGAATCAGTAAAGTTATTAGAAATTCGTCAAGAAATTCAATGAATAATTACTATATAAATAATCTGGCTGACATCAAAAATAATCCAAAGAAAACATGGCGCTTTTTAAATGAAACTCTGGGAAGAAATATTAAAACACAGCTATCTTTTAAAGATGATGATGGTAATATCATAACGAATGATAGGAAGAAGGCCGAGTTATGTAACACTTTCTTTCTTAAGTCTGTTATAAATCTAAAAAATATGATACCGATGTACCCAGGAGACAGTTGCAATTCATTGGGAACCCTATGTTACAACCAAAACCATCTTGATTTACATTTTACCACACAAAGTGAAATAGAAAGTGAAATCTCAGCGCTTAAATTAAATAAAAGTTGTGGTCATGATAATTTGCCGCACAACGTACTCAAAGTTTGCAGTAGCAATGTCAATCATTATTTGCTGAACATTTTTAACAGCATGATAGCGACATCAACTTACCCACAAAGCCTTAAGATACATAAGGTAATACCCATTCCTAAGGGTAGAAATTCAACAGTTATTGAAAATTTAAGACCTATTTCTGTGTTGCCATCTATAAATATTATATATGAACGAATTATTCATCGGCAAATGGCTGCATTCTTAGAAACGAACCGAATACTTACTGATTGTCAATATGGTTTTCGCAGAGGATGTGGAACTGACGAAGCTGTTATTAATGTACAAAACTATATATGCAAAATGTTGGATAAAGGTCACAATGGCGTAGTAGGCATCTTCTTTGATTTATCTAAAGCTTTTGATATGATTGATCACAACATTTTATTAAAGAAGCTGGAATTTTATGGCATTCGCGGTAGTGTACTACGGCTTTTCAAATCTTATCTGGTGAATCGAAAACAATTTGTGCAAATGGGGGACAGTAAAAGCCAACTGGCTTCTATTGAACATGGTGTACCGCAAGGCAGTGTACTAGGCCCGTTGCTGTTTTTAATCTATGTTAATGACCTATGCAATTTGGAGCTAAAAGGACGGCTATTTATGTATGCGGATGACATATGTCTTTTTTATCCGTACAAGTCCACGACCGTGGTTAAAACTTATATGGAACGAGATTCTGCATTAATTTTTGAGTATATGCGACTGAACAAATTGTTTATAAATAGAAAGAAAACTAAATTAATCAGATTTAAACCATACCCTGGCCATAATATGGACTTTAGCATCACTGTGGATGGAGAAACTATAAACGAAGTGAATGTTGTCAAATATTTGGGCATATATATGCAGTCAAACCTTAACTGGAATCATCACATAAATCAGCTAAAGTTGAAAATATCTCCAGCACTTGGATTGTTGTATAAGTTCAAATACAAGTTCGACGAAAGAACCAAATATCTAATTTATCAAACATTAATACAGAGCCATCTTAACTATTTGGCTGTGGTCTATGCATACAGGAACACAGGCGAGTTAAAATCATTGCAAAGGCTTCAAAACAAAGCTCTGAAAACTGTTGCAAACTTACCATTACTTTATCCCACCGTTTCATTATACGACAATGTTTTTCCAACTATTTTGCCAATTCATGGAATTTATAAGTTGCAGCTTCTTCTGTACGTATATAAATGCATTCACCACATAGGGCACCACACAATTGAATTTAATCTAAACCAAGTTTCATTCAACACCCGCAACAATCAACAGCTGGGAGTAGCATTGTGCCGCACAGAGACCACAAAACAGAGAGTAGAATATTCTGGCAGTCATGAGTTTAATGATATACCGAGCGATATAAAGTCTAACCCAATTTCAATTTTTAAAAGATTGCTAAGGAATTACCTTAAAACACAAACTGAAACACTTTTGTAAATTAAATTAATTTTCTTCTAATAAGATCATTAACCTTTAACATCGTTTAATTTATTACTGATCAAACATTGTATTAAAATAATTGAATTTTGTTATTTTGCCAACTAGCCTCTATTATGCCTAATGGCGCTGAGGCGTTTATAAAAACTAATTGTAAGTTTTATAACGTATAAGTAAAAAAAAAAAAAAAAAAAAAAAAAAAAAAAGAGAATGCATAGCACAGCGAAATCTAAAAAAAAATTAAATTGAGGAGGAAAATTAAGTTACATGTAAAGATAATGCACAGTGGCTGTAGGGAATGGCCACAGAAGGACAGACGGATCTGGGCTCTCCACTTCTTGAGCCTCTAGAGCACAATTCTTATCCGATTTTGCATGAGGTGTTCTGTTATGACTTCCAACAACTGTGCCAAGTATGGTTTAAATCGGCCTATAACCTGATATAGCTGTCATATAAACCTTTCTGGGATCTAGACTTCTTGAGCCTCTGCAGGGAGCAATTCCTATCCGATTTGGCTGAAATTTTGCATTACGTTTTTTGTTATGGCTTCCAACAACTGTGTTAAGAATAGTTCAAATGGGTCCATAAGCTGATATAGCTGCCATATAAACCGATCTGGGTCTTGACTTCTTGAGCCTCTGCAGGGAGCAATTCCTATCCGATTTGGCTGAAATTTTGCATGGGATGTTTTGTTATAACTTCCAACAACTGTGCCAAGTATGGTTTAAATCGGCGTATAACCTGATATAGCTGTCATATAAACCTTTCTGGGATCTTGACTTCTTGAGCCTCTGCAGGGAGCAATTCCTATCCGATTTGGCTGAAATTTTGCACGACGTGTTTTGTTATGACTTCCAACAACTGTGTTAAGAATAGTTCAAATCGGTCAATAAGCTGATATAGCTGCCATATAAACCGATCTGTGTCTTGACTTCTTGAGCCTCTGCAGGAAGCAATTCCTATCCGATTTGGCTGAAATTTGGCATGGGGATGTTTTGTTATGACTTTCAAAGGATGTGCTGAATATGGTTGAAATCGGTTAATAACCTGATATAGCTGTCATAGAAACCTTTCTGGGGTCTTGACTTCTTGAGCGTCTAGAGGGCGCGATTCCTATCCGATTTGGCTAAAATTTAGCTTGACGTTTTCTGTTATGACTTTCAAGAACTATGCAGAGAATAGATGAAATCGGTCCACAACCTGATATAGCTGCCATATAAAGCGATCTGGGGTCTTGACTTCTTGAGCCTCTGCAGGGAGCAATTCCTATCCTATCAAAAGAGAATTGCGCCCTCTAGAGGCTCTAGAAGTCAAGACCCAAGGCTTATAGGCTTATATGGCTGTTATACCAGATTATGTACTGATTTGCGCCATACTTAGTACAAGATCCAAGATCGGTTTATATGACAGCTATAGCAGATTATGAACCCATTTGAACCATACTTAACACAGTTGTTGGAAGTGGTACCGAAACACAACGAAGGAGATTTCTGTCAAATCAGACGATAATTGCGCCCTCTAGAGGCTCAAGAGGTCAAGACCCAAGATCGATTTATATAGCAGCTATATCAAAACATAGACCGATTTGGCCAATTTACAAAATTTCTAGCGGCTAGCTCTACTCTTTCGAAAGTTAGCGTGCTTCCGACAGACAGACGGATGGATGGACGGACAGACGGACGGACAGATGGACAGACGGACGGACATGGCTAGATCGACTTAAAATGAAATGGCGATCAAAAATGACGAAATTAGTATGCCCCCTCCTATGGTGGAGGGTATAAAATATTCGGTTTTATATATTGAGTTGCCCAAAAAGTAATTGCGGATTTTTTTAAAGAAAGTAAATGCATTTTTAATAACACTTAGAATGAACTTTAATCAAATATACTTTTTTTTACACTTTTTTTCTAAAGCAAGCTTAAAGTAACAGCTGATAACTGACAGAAGAATGAATGCAATTACAGAGTCACAAGCTGTGAAAAAATTTGTCAACGCCGACTATATGAAAAATCCGCAATTACTTTTTGGGCAACCCAATATTTGAAGTAAGTAGACTCGGTGGTGTGGGGTATTATACAGTAAGCTCCTCCCGATTATTGCCTTACTGGTTTAATGTAAGACTAAGTTAAAGTTTATATTTACACTCACTGTGTCATTTATCCTTTCTAGCTGGGCTTACGCAACCCTATCAAAGCCTCTGTGACGATTTGTATTTCCTTGTTGTCTATAGTTTTGCGTAATGAGCCGTTGAGAGTTTCTAAGTATTTCTTATATATTTTTTTGGTGAAAACTCATATTGAATACACATTGCTGTTCTCTTTACTAGAACCCAATAAAAATTCGCAAATGATTTTATTGCAACATTCCCAACATTCCAACATTCTCACAGACTCACTTTCACCAGCCTTAGTTTACTTTGCAAAAAATTTACAGTTTCGTTTTATTACTTTACTGTGTGCTTCTCTTTTGGCCATTCCCTCTGCTCTATTATGGATAATCAAACATAAAATTTTTTAAAACTTTGTTTGTCTACTTTAACTTTCACTTGTTAAATAGAAAATAGCTTTCAAACTAAATTTACAGTAAGCTTTTAGTTGACTTCTATAATGGTAATAGAGCAATTCCCAGTAAATTTGTTTAGTAAAAGTAAAAAATAAAAAATAAAAAAAAAACATTGTTGTGAATGATGCTGGAATTTGCTAGCCCTTATAAAACTAAATTCAATTTGTTTTTTTTTTTTTTTTTTTTTGTTACAATTTCTATGAATTTTTATACTCTAAACCACTACCGTGGTATGGGGTATTATGAGTTTGTGAGTTTTTTTTTGCATCTTTTGGAAGAACAAGAACTACTGCTCGGTTTACAATTTTAATTCTGATTCTAGTAAAACTAATATTTTTGATATCAAATTCGATATAATATTTCGAGAACATTCGTCTTGTGCTATCATGTGTATCTGGAGGCCACCGTGGCGCAGAGGTTAGCATGTCCGTCTATGACGCTGAAAGCCTGGGTTCGAATCCTGGCGAGATCATCAGAGGAAATTTTCAGCGGTGATTATCCCCTCCTAATGCTGCCAACATTTGTGAGGTACTATGCCATGTAAAACTTCTCTCCAAAGAGGTGTCGCACTAAGGCATGCCGTTCGGACTCGGCTATAAAAAGGAGGCCCCTCAACATTGAGCTTAAAAACTTGAAACGGACTGCACTCATTGAAATGCGAGAAGTTTGCCCCTGTTCCTTAGCGGAATGTTGATGGGTAAAATTTGCAATTTGCAAATCATGTGTATCCTTCATCCTACATGCAATTTTTATACCCTCCGTCATAGGATGGGGGTATACTAATTTTGTCATTCTGTTTGTAACACCTCTAAATAGGCGTCTGAGACCCCATAAACTATTTGGTTTCCCAAAAAGTAATTGCGGATTTTTTAAAAGAAAGTAAATGCATTTTTAATAAGACTTAGAATGAACTTTAATCAAATAAACTTTTTTACACTTTTTTTCTAAAGCAAGCTAAAAGTAACAGCTGATACCTGACAGAAAAAAGAATGCAATTACAGAGCCACAAGCTTTAAAAAAAATTTGTCAACGCCGACTATATGAAAAATCCGCAATTACTTTTTGGGCAACCCAATATATATATTCTTGATCGTCCTGTCATTTCAAGTTGATCTAGCCATGTCCGTCCGTCTGTCTGTCTAAAGCACGCTAACTTTCGAAGGAGTAAAGCTAGCCGATTGAAATTTTGAACAAATACTTTTTATTGGTGTAGGTCGGTTGGTCCATGTTTTGATATAGCTGCCATATAAACCGATCTTGGGTCTTGACTTCTTAACCCCCAAAAGCCGGAATTATTATCGGATTGAAATTAAATTTTGCACGTGGTGTTTTGGTAGCACTTCCAACAACTACGCTAAGTATGGTTTACAGCAGTGCATGTTTTGATATAGCTGTCATACAAACCGATCTTGGGTCTTGACTTCTTGAACCTCTAGAGGGCGCAATTCTCATCCGATTTGGCTGAAATTTTGCACGAAGTATTTTGTTATGATATCTAACAACTGTGCCGAATAACGTTCAAATCGGTTCAAAACCTGATATAACTGTCATATAAACCGATTTTGGGTCTTGACTTCTTGAGCCTCTAGAGGGCGCAATTCTAATCCGATTAGAATGTAATTTTGCACGAAGTATTTTGTTATGATATATAACAACTGTGCCATATATGGTTCAAATCGGTCTATAACCTGATATAGCTGTCATATAAACCGATCTTGAGTCTTGACTTCTTGAGCCTCTAGAGGGCGCAATTCTCATCCGATTAGAATGAAATTTTGCACGAAGTATTTTGTTATGATATCTAACAACTGTGCCATATATGGTTCAAATCGGTCTATAACCTGATATAGCTGCCATATAAACCGATCTTGGGTCATGACTTCTTGAGCCTCTAGAGGGCGCAATTCTAATCTGATTGGAATGAAATTTTGCACGAATTATTTCGTTATGATATCTAACAACTGTGCCAAATAAGGTTCAAATCGGTTCATAACCTGATATAGCTGCCATATAAACCGATCTTGGATCTTGATTTCTTGAGCCTCTAGAGGGCGCAATTATCTTCCGATTAGAATGAAATTTTGCACAACGTGTTTTGTTATGATTTACAACAACGGTACCACGTATGGTAAGAGTCAGTCAATAAGTAACTCAATAACCATACAAACCGATCTTGGGTCTTGACTTCTTGAGCCTCTATAGCCTCTAGAGGACGCAATTCCAATCCAATTGGAATGAAATTTTGCACGTAGTATTTTGTTATGATATCTAACAACTGTGCCAAATAAGGTTCAAATCGGATCATAACCTTACATAGCTGCCATATACACCGATCGGGGATCTGGATTTCTTGAGCCTCTAGAGGTCGCAATTATTATCCGATTTGCCTGAAATTTTGTTCGACGGATCCTTTCATGACCATCAACATACGTGTTTATTAAGGTCTGTATCGGTCTGTTGCCTGATACAGCTCCCATATAAATCGATCTCGCTATTTTACTTCTTGAGCCCCCAAATGGCGCAATTCTTATTCGAATTGGCTAACATTTTACACAAATCTCCAACATATAATTTAATCTTTTCTTTTATCCTTTTTTTTGCCTAAGAAGAGATGCCAGGAAAAGTACTCGACAAATGCGATCCATGGTGGGGGTATATAAAATTCGGCCCGGCCGAACTTAGCACGCTTTTACTTGTTTTTAGTAATCACCCTTAATATCTTCTTCTGTGGCTCCCCATCGAAGTATAACTCGAGATGCAAAATCTTAACTGAATGCCCATATTGATATTGGCCATATATATTTGTATTGGTCTTACCCTGAGTTTTTATTTTATTTTTTTTTTTGTGCAATTTGTTAGGGTCATTGAAAAAAGTTTGTTAATGTTTTTGTCCACTGAGCTTTGTGTACTTTAAGCCAATGACACTTTTTAACAAAGTAAAATATAATTTTTTTTTTATACAGATACGAACGATGCAGTGGGTTGGAGTGAATGTATGGTTGCCCAAAAAGTAATTGCGGATTTTTTAAAAGAAAGTAAATGCATTTTTAATAAAACTTAGAGTGAACTTTAATCAAATATACTTTTTTTACACTTTTTTTCTAAAGCAAGCTAAAAGTAACAGCTGATAACTGACAGAAGAAAGAATGCAATTACAAAGTCACAAGCTGTGAAAAAATTTGTCAACGCCGACTATATGAAAAATCCGCAATTACTTTTTGGGCAACCCAATAGAAGAAGGGTAGTGGAAAGAATTGTATTTGTATTGTATTTATTAGCTTGACACTTAAGGTCGAGTGCGACACAGTCCTGCTTCCAGCGACACAGTCTTGGATTGATGTATTGCCCGGTATTGCCATCTGGAGGTTCATTTTTCACGGATGAATCAAAGCTGGTGTACAGAATGGGTCTGGGGATCTACATTCAGAACCCAGGATCCCAGAGATCTTTTTACGCATACCTGATAGAACTGGCAAAATATCGATGGTACTATCATTACAATCGATATTTAATTTCTGTTCTAAATATCGATTGAGAGTTTTTCTATCGATATTATCGAAAAAATTCCGTTACTTACAAAATTGAAAAAAGGTAAATGCGCACTAACTTCGGCTGGGCTTAATCCATATACAATAAACCATGGATCACTTTTGTCATAACTTGTCCACGGTTTCGCTTTAGAGGCAGAATCTTTCAAAAGATAATGCGAGGTCATAACAAGGAATACCTGTAGATTCTAATAAATTTTTGGATAAGAATTACATTCAGTAGGTACTCATAGCGGAAGATCAGTTTATATGAGAGTTTATTCCAAATTATAATCCGATGCGAATCATACTTAGCACAGATGTTGGGGGTCATAAGGAGAGTCATCATACAAAAGTTTTGCCAAAATGGATAACAATTGCCCTCTCTAGGGGCTCGAGAAGTCGAACATGGAAATCGGAGCTATAAGAGGTAATGCACCGATTAGGATCATGCTTGGCACAGATGTTAGAGGTCTTAAGGCAGTCGTGAAAAATTTTAGCCACATCGAATTAGAATTGCGCTCCCTAGAGACTCAAGAAGCATAATCTGGAAACCAGTTAATATGGAAGCTATATCGATAAATCGGTCTACGTGGCAGCTACATCCAAATCTAGCCCGATTTGGGTCAAGGTGCAGAAAAATGTCGAAAAGCCTAACACAATGCACTGTCCCATATCTCGGCGAAATCAGACAATAAATGCTCCTTTTATGGGCCCAAAGCCTTAAAACGAGAGATCGGTCTATATGGCAGCCATATTGAAATCTAGACCGATCTGGGCCAAATTGAAGAAGGACGTCGAACAAAACTCACTGTCTTGAATTTCGGCAAAATCGGACAATAAATGCCGCTTTTATGGCCCCAAAACCTAACACTGAGAGATCGGCCTATATGGCAGCTATATCTAAATCTGGACCGATCTGTGCCATATTGTAGAAGTATGTCAAGGAGCTTAACTTAACTCACTGTCCTAAATTTTGGCTACATCGGACAATAAATGCGCCTTTTATAGGCCCAAAACCTTAAATCGAGAGATCGGTCTATATGGCAGCTATATCCAAATCTGAACCGATCTAAGCCAAATTGCAAAAAGATGTCAAGTGCCTAACACAACTCATTTCGGCGAAATCGGACAATAAATGCGCCTTTTGTAGGCCCAAAACCTTAAATCGAGAGATCGGTCTATATGGCGGCTATATCCAAATCTGGACCGATCTAGACCAAATTGAAAAGGGCTATCGAAGGGCCTAAAAAAACTCACTGTCCTAAATTTTGGCGACATTGGACAATAAATGCGCCTATTATAGGCCCAAAACCTTAAATCGAGAAATCGGTCTATATGGCAGCTATATGCAAATCTGGACCGATCTATACCAAATTGAAAAGGGCTATCGAAGGGCCTGACACAACGCACTGCGTATAAACAAAATACGAATCTGTGCCAAACTTTAGCTCAATATCCCAATTTTTGAAGGCTTTAGCATGATTACAACAGACGGACAGACACACAGATATCATTAGAATTTTAGAATTTTACTGCGATTTTTTACTGCGGATTTTGAGATTAATACCGCTCCGATCCGCACTCGTTCCGATCCGGGTTCAAAGAATTGGTGCTATATCTGATTTGGCTGTTGGAGTCCACAGTGGAGTTTATTGTGCAAAATGAGATAAGAATTGCGCCCTCTAGAGGCTGAAGAAGTGAAATCGGGAGAGCTGTTTATATGGGAGCTATATCAGATTATGAACCACATATTGAACATTCGTTGAAAGTCAAAACAAACCAAACCAAAACCTTTATGCAAAATTGCAGCCAATAATTGCGCCCTCTAGCGGCTCAAGAAGTCAATATCCGAGATGGGTTTATATTGATGCTATACTAGGTAATTAACCACTTTAAACCATACTTATAACATTTTTTGGAAGCTAAAACAAAAAACTTCATGCTATACTTCAGCCAAATCGGGTAATAATTACGCCCTCCAGCGGCTCAAGAAGTCAAAATTCTAAATCGGTGCATATTGGAGTTATATCAGTCAATGAAGCCATTTGAATTATACTTTGCACAGCTCTTGGAAGTTTAAACAAAACACTTCATGCTAACTTTCAGACAAATCGGATAATAAGTGCGTCCTCTAGCGGCTGAAATGTCAAAATATGAGATCGGTTTATATGGGAGGTATATCAGGTTATGAACCGATTTAGATCATAGTTGACACTGTTGTTAGTAGTCGAAACAGAAAAACTCATGCAAAATGTCAGCCAAATCGGATATTAAATGCGCCCTCTAGCGGCTGAAGAATTCAAGATCTGAAACCGGTTTATATGAAACTTATATCAGGTTATGAACCGATTTAGGCCATGCCTGGTACATTTGTTGAAAGTCAAAACAAAAAACTTTATTCTAACTTTCAGACAAATCGGATAATAAGTGCGCCCTCTAGCGGCTGAGGATGTCAAAACCCGATATCAGTTTATATGGGAGGTATATCAGGTTATGAACCGATTTAGATGATACTTGACACTGTTGTTGGTAGTTGAAACAAAAAAACTTCATGCAAAATTTCAGACAAATCGGATAATAATTGCGCCCTCTAGCGGCTGAAGAAGCCAAGATATGAGATCGGTTTATATGAAACTTATATCAGGTTATGAACCGATTTAGGCTATGCTTGCTACATTTGTTGAAAGTCGAAACAAAAAACTTTATGCTAACTTTAAGACAAATCGGATAATAAATGCGGCTGAGGATGTCAAAACCCGATATCGGTTTATATGGGTGGTATATCAGGTTATGAACCGATTTAGTTGATACTTGACACTGTTGTTGGTAGTCGAAACAGAACAATTCATCCAAAATTTCAGCCAAATCGGATAAAAAAAAGTGCGCCCTCTAGCGGCTGAAGAATTCAAAATCTGAGACCGGTTTATATGAAACTTATATCGTGTTATGAACCATGCTTGGCGCATTTGTTGCAAGTCAAAACCAAAAACCTCATGCAAAATTTCAGACAAATCCGATAATAAGTGCACCCTCTAGCGGCTGAAGAAGTCAAGACCCCAGATCGGTTTATATGAGAGGTATGTCAGTTTGTGAACCGATTTAGATCATACTTGGCACAGTTGTTGAAAGTTAAAACAAAAAAACTTCATGCAAAATTTCAGACAAATCGGATAATAATTGCGCCCTCTAGCGGCTGAAGAAGTCAAGATATGAGATCGGTTTATGTGGGAGCTGTATCTGGTTAGGAACCGATTTTGACCATACCTGGGACAGTTGTTGGAAGGACAAACAAAACATCTTGTGCAAAATTTCAACTAAATGGGTTAAGAATTACGGCCTCTAGAGACTCAAGAAGTCAAGATCCAGGATCGGTTTATATGGCAAATATATCAACCTTGGACTGATGTAGTCTATTTACAACCCAAACCCACCTACACTAATAGTAAGTATTCGTGCAAAATTTTAAGCGCCTACCTTTATCCCTTGGAAAGTGATCGTGCTTTCGACAGATGGACGGACAGGGCTAAATCGGAATGTCAAGACTATCAAGAATATATATATTTTGCTGGGTCTTAGATCAATATTTCGATATGTTATAAACGGAATGAAGAAATTAATATATCCTCCATCCTACGGTGGAAGTTATAAAGATATCGAAACTTTCGAACGTTGCTATTACGAACCTGCAGGCGGAGATGCGGGCGATCACGGTGTGCGTGAGGTTAACTGGTCATCACGGCACTAAAAACTGCGACGCTAAGGTCGCGAACTGTCTTGGAGTGTATGAAGGTGTTAACACCTACTTGGAGGATGGCAAGGGGTAATGAAAGTGCAGATGATTTGGCAGTCCTCTGGACAAGAAGTCCGTCAATAAACTTGGTTATCCCGAAGCCTTTCGGGTCGATGCCGTCCGAGTGAAGGCCGTGGGTGACTAAAGCAAGTAAACTGTGGAAAAGCGAAACTGCCGGTAAAACGACGAAAATCTTGTGAGGAAATCCGGATTTTTAGGATACGAGGCTATGTCAGCATAGCTTTTTTTACCATAGGAGTAGTGGCGCACCTATTCTGCATTATTGAGCTGGTAGTCCTACAGTTACGCAGAATAGGTGCGTCAAGTGATAAAACGCGAAGGGTATGTGGCGAAGATTATGAGACATTCATGCTAACTTCTTGTTTTGCCCAAAAAATCTCCACTTTGTAATATTAGTGTGATTGCGAAATTGCGATCCCCCCTTATGTACACATGCCCCCCTAACAGTTTATGCGGGTGTTGTGCATTTTTCTACTTGATCGCAGCACACTTTTCGCCTGTCACATTTGTGTCGCAAGCAGGAAGAGTCCCAGCAGCACAGCACTTTTTAAAACGGACGGGCAGCGGTATCAACAGCAAAAGCAGTAGCAGCAACAACAATAGAGGCAATAGCAAGAAGACCACCAACTATTCTGCAAACATTCACAAAACGTTGTATAGTCCAACAACAATAGCAATAACAACGACAAAGTGGTATAACAGGAAAAAACAAACACAAAATTAAATAGAACACAAGTTGGCAATAATGTTGTTCTTGTTGTAGATGTTGTTTGAAGCCAGCCAGAAACGGAAATCAGTAAACAAAATGTGCCAAGGACAGTTGCATAATACTTGCAAAAAAAAAAGGATTTTGTGTGTGTGTTTTTTTTTTTTTTGTAACCCACTTCGACTATGATGCATCAGGTCTGTCCCTCAACCATTTCTCAACTAAAAATGAAGAAGTAAAAAAAAAAATACACACCCAATGGAAAGGCAGAACGGTAGCCTGCAGAAGGGAAATGGGCGAGAAACAAACAAAATGAAATAAAATAAACTCAAGTTTTGCCATAAAAAGCACAGTCACAGAACTCGGGTTTTTTTAGCGCCACCGATTTTTTTTCTCTCTCTCCCCTGTTTGAGTGTCGCATAATCGCAAAACGAAAAGAAACAAAATGCATAGAAGTGGAAAAAAGTGCTTGAATACATTGGTGTGGGACATAAACGTTTGGTGGTACGGAATGTGGTGTGGTAAGGGATTGGAATTTTTGTAAAAGTTTTACACAAAAATTTAAACCTCATAAAAAAGCAATTCCAGGGGACCCCATCACCCCGAACAAAAAGAAATACAAAATAAAATGAAATAGAAACAAAAACAAAAACAAATACAGTTGCAGCAAAAAAAATGCGCATAGCAACATGGCTGCAATCAAAGCAACCGGAAGTCAGATTGTGGAGTTGTTTGTTAAACTGTCAGTTGGCTATCGCCGAGGCACTAGAGCACCAACACTGTCATATCATCATTTGCATGGCTTTAGTTTTACTTTTACTTATACTTTGCATTGGTATATCTTTTTCTTTTTTTTTTTTGTGGTTCATTGAGGAAAAAGAGGCATCGCCAAATGGGTCACTTTTAGTACTATCCAAAAATCGTTTTTAAGAATTTGTATCTAAATGAAAACGGCTGCCGTTGACATCTGACACTGTGGACTGCAAGAAATTCTGAGTGGACTATGAAACCGGAAGTAAAATAGGCACCACATGTGTAGGAGTTTTAAAAGATTCCATGGTAAGGAAATTTACCCCGCCTTTTGGTAATTTTGTGTAAATATGTATTCGTCTTATGTTCGATTAGGTTGAATGGGTTGCCAACCAAAGGTGAGTTCACTCGGAGGGAAAGCGAAGAGAAAACAATTAAAAAACAAAAACAAAAAAAAGGCCGTTTAGTTCGGCCTGGTCCGGGTCTAATTGTAGAAGGATGTCAAGGGGCCAAACATAACTCACTGTCCCAAATTTCAGCAAAATCGGATAATAAATGTGGCTTTTATGTTCCTAGGACCGTAAATCGTAGGATCGGTCTATATGGCAGCTATATCGAAATCTGAACCGATCTGGGCCAAATTGACGAAGGATGTCGAGGGACCTAACACAACTCACTGTCCCAAATTTCAGCGAAATCGGATAATAAATGTGGCTTTTATGGGCTAAAGACCCTTAATCGGCCGATCGGTCTATATGGGGGCTATATGAAGATATAGTCCGATATATCCCATCTTCGAACTTAACCTGCTTATGGACAAAAAAAGAATCTGTGCAAAATTTCAGCTCAATATCTCTATTTTTAAAGACTGTAGCGAGATTTCAACAGACAAACGGACAGACGGACGGACATGGCTAGATCGTCTTAGATTTTTACGCTGATCAAGAATATATATACTTTATAGGGTCGGAAATTGATATTTCGATGTGTTGCATACGGAATGACAAAATGAATATACCCCCATCCTTCGATGGTGGGTATAAAAATATGAGACCTCGCACTAGAATTTATGCACGAATCAAAGAAAAAGGCATGAGGTGTGCAGAACCCAAGCGTGGGGTGAAATACCTCCTTCCCAACGCAAGCACGGATCTACCTACGCCTGAGCTTGTGGCATTCCCCGTTCGAAATCATCCTGTTTCCTCAACAAACCTCCCGAGAGATATCAGAGGTACGTTTGCAATTTCACCCACATCACAAAAGAAACGGCTCCCCAGAAAGAAGAGCCTACATCTCAAGAGATCCGGACAGGAACACAGCAAGTGCTCAGTAGACTCCCCCTCACCCTCATCGAGGCAAATCCTACAGAAATCATTATGCGGTATCCCCATGCGGCCTATGGCACATTGTCCGGTTATGAACCCTTTCAAAGTTCTTATCGACCTCTTATCGAACGCCAGCAACTCTCTCGTCCTCCTCCGGTCGATGACCGACCATAGTGCCTTCGCAGCCCGGCAACCATCTACCAAATCCAACCGCGCCACCGACGTCGACCTGGCCATCCGATATACTGTGTTCAGTAGCTCGACAAATGGCACGTAAGCAAGACTGATGACTGATCCGCCCGGTGCGGACGAACCTCTCCTGACGTGCCCTTCCGCCCTCTCATTTCCTGGAATCCCTTCATGCCCAGAAACCCTTGCAAGCGTCACATCATGGGCCCGGAGCCCATCCAGGGATTCCAAACAATCCACCACACATCTCCACTTCACCAACCTCGACCCCAAGGCCTTGGGCGCCGCCATACTGTGTACATAAATTCTGAGTTTCGAGGGCTGTAAGTCCCGTACCAGAATTACTTTTGCGGCCACTGCAATGGCACAGTCCTCTACCTGAAAGACCGTACACTAGTCCGGCAGTTTCAGAGACATACTGATATTGAGTGCATCAGAGTAGACCCGCAATCCAGTCCCTGACTCCATCTTGGAGCCCTGACTCCATCTTGGAGCCCTGACTCCATCTTGGAGCCCTGACTCCATCTTGGAGCCCTGACTCCATCTTGGAGCCCTGAATCCATCTTGGAGCCCTGACCCCATCTTGGAGCCCTGACTCCATCTTGGAGCCCTGACTCCATCTTGGAGCTTTCTCCACCTGCAAGAGGTCTCATCCTCCTCAAGTACACCATCCGCCCTCCATTCGTCCATTCCAGGAATACGAACTGCGAATGCCCTCACTCCAGTCGGCACTGGTGCCAAAATCGACAACCATCCTCCTTCAGCATGCCGAGCTCTCTCAGCCTAAGCACGACCCTGGCGGCGCATTTCCAAATATAGGCCCCAATGGGCTGCATATTCAGCAGCGCCTGATCCATAGGACAGTACTGGTCTCACAATGGCCCTATATAATAAATCATCTTGGGAGTTACTCCCTACTTCCCACCGAACATCCTCCTGTAGAAGCAACAAGTAAAAGCGTGCTAAGTTCGGCCGGGCCGATTCTTATTTACCCTCCACCATGGATCGCATCTGTCGAGTTCTTTTCCCGGCATCTCGTCATAGGCAAAAAAAAGGATAAAAGAAAAGATTTGCTCTGCCAAGAAAAAAATGTCCGCCAATTCGAATAAGAATTGCGCCCTTTCGGGGCTCAAGAATTAAAATAGAGAGATTGATTCCATTCCAATCGGATAAGAATTGCGCCCTCTAGAGGCACAAGAAGTCAAGACCGAGGGTCGGTTTATATGGCAGGTATATCAGGTTATTGACCGATTTGAACCAAATTTAGCTCAGTTGTTGGCAGTCATAGCACAAAATTTCGTGCAAAATTTTATTCCATCCTCTAGAGGGTCAAGAAAAAAATTTTAGCCAAATCGGATTAGAATTGAGTTCTCTAGAGGCTCAAGAAGCCAAGACCCAAGATCGCTTTGTATGGCAGCTATATCAAAACATGGACCGATATGGCCCATTTACAATCCCAACTGACCTACACCAATAAGAAGAATTTGTGCAAAATTTCAAGCGGCTAGCTTTACTCCTTCGGAAGTTAGCGTGCTTTTGACAGACGGGCGGACAGACGGACGGACATGGCTAGATCGACATAAAATATCACGACGATCAAGAATATATATATACTTTATGGGGTCTCAAACGAATATTTCGAGTAGTTACAAACAGAATGACGACATTAGTATACCTATGGTGGAATGTATAAAAAGCGCACAGTGCTTTACGGCTTCTTTCCTCGGTGTTCCTCTTCCAGGACAATTTAGAATTGAGTACTATGCCTAGGTACTGCGCCTCCTTCGATAGCAGCAGGGTGGCCCCGTCCAAGGACGGGAGTCTGAACTCCGGTATCTTAACGCGTAAAGAGCACCAGCTTCGTTGGTCCTCAACCGATTTCGGGTAGCCCATCGCGACAACCTCCTCAGTGACCCTTCCAAGATCTCGCGGATCATCGATAGAAACTTGAATCGGACCAGCAGCACGACGTCGTCCGCATAAGCGATAATCCTCGTGCCGTCCCCACCGAGATCCATCGGGATTTCATTAATCACGAGGTTCCATAGAATCGGTGAGAGTTTCATCGTAATTTTTGCAACTTACACAGGGAGACCATATCACATTGGAAATGTCTAAGTGAGTCTGATGGAAGACTTCAACTTCAACCTTGCTTACATAGGGTGACTGATATCAAATTTCAGCGAAATCGGATGATAAATGCACCGTTTTACTGATTTTTAACCCAATGTCGGCGGATAAGTCTATATGACAGCTAAATCGAAATATCGTCGGATGTGGACCATTTCCAGTTAAAACACCGTGAGGCCTGGTCCAAATTTCAGCTTTTAAAGGCAAATCGGTCTATATGACAGCCGCACTGATCTCAATTTTGGTGAAATCGGTGAATTAGTAGAGTTGTTATGGGCTTAAGACCCTAAATCAGCAGATCATTCTATATGGTAGCTATATCTTAATATAATCTGATCTGGACCATATATGCGTCGGATGTTGGAAGATTTCAAACAACCCTAATGTTTCAAATTTCTGCGAAATCGGGTCGGTTTTTATCTGCTTAAGACCCTAATCCGACCCGAATAGATTGAAGGGAGACCCACAATACCAAATTTCAGCTCAATACCACAATTTTTGAAGGCTGAGTTTTAGCCAAATCGGACAAAAATTGCCATTTTCAGGGGACCAAGACGTAAAATCGGGAGATCGGTTGATACTCATATAGGCTTCTAGAGACTCAAGAAGTCAAGTGTAAGGATCGTTTTATAGGGGAGCTATATCCAGATCTAAGCCGATATGGCCCATTTGCAATCACCGAGGACCTAATTCGGTAAGAAGGACCTAAAAGGGTATACAATTTTGCATACTTATTGGAAACCATCTCCATATTCACACCGTTGCGCAGAGGTTAGCATGTCCGCCTATGACGCTGAACGCCTGGGTTCGAATTCTGGCAGGAACAGCAGCAAATTTTTCAGCGGTGGTTATCCCCTCCTAATGCTCCATGCAAGAACTTCTCCCCAAAGAGGTGTCCCTCTGCAGCACGCCGTTCGGACTCGGCTATAAAACGGAGGTCCCTCATAATTGAGCTTAAAATTGAATCGGAGAGCACTATTTGATTTGTCAGAAGTTTGCCCCAATTCGGTAATGGAATGTTCATGGACAGGGATTTTCATTGCATTTGCTTCTCCATATTCACTATCTCAAGTTTCGTGAAAATATCTCCGTGCAAATGTTTTAGAGTTATTCGAAAGATTTTTCGACTGTGGGACATGTACTCCATAAAATTTAGCTCAATATCAAAATTTTTTAAGGCTGTAGAGTGATTACAACAGACGGACGGACGGACATCGTTTAACTTTATGACGATCCGAAATATTTATATTTTGTATATATACTCCAAGTCTACGGTGATGGGTATAAAAGGAGAAAGACCCCGAACTTGAATTGGAAAATTGTAAAATAGTGCCTAGTTCGACCGGGCCGAATCTGGCATACCCTCCAACATGGATCGCATTTGTCCAGTTCTTTGGCCGAAATCTCTTTAAAGACAAACAAAGAATAATGGATAGTGGATATGAACCGTTTAGGGTCATACTTGGTTTGCCTGTTGAAGACCAAAATGGAGTTCACTGTGCAAAATTTCAGCCAAATCGAATGTGAATTGCTCCCTCTAGAGGCTCAAGAAATATGATCGGGAGATCCCGAATCGGTTCATAACCTGATGTAGCTTTCGAAGGAGTGGAGTTAGCCGCTTAAAATTTTACACAAATACTTTTTATTAGTGAAGGTCAGTTGGGATTGTAAATGAGCCGAATCGGTCCATGTTTTGATACAGCTGCCATTCAAACCGATCTTGGGTCTTGACATCTTTAGCCTCTAGAGGGCGCAATTGTCATCCGATTTGACTGAAATTTGGCATGTGGTGTTTTGGTATCACTTCCAACAACTGCGCTAAGTATGGTTCATATCGGTCCATGTTTTGACATAGCTGCCATATAAACCGATCTTGGGTCTTGACTTTTTGAGCCTCTAGAGGGCGCAATTCTCATCCGATTTGACTGAAATTTGGCACGTTGTGTTTTGGTATCATTTCCAACAACTGCGCTAAGTATGGTCTTGCTTACTTGAGCCTCTAGAGGGCGCAATTTCTCATCCGATTATACTGAACTTTGCACGTAATGTTTTGGTATCACTTCCAACACTGCGCTAAATATGGTTCAAATCGGTCCATGTTTTGATAAAGCTGCCATATAAACCGGTCTTGGGTCTTGACATCTTTAGCCTCTAGAGGGCGCAATTCTCATCCTATTTGTCTGAGGTATTTTGTTATAACTTAGCACGCTCTTACTTGTTTTTCGTTCTTCTTCATAATCTATATAGTTTTGATAGTTAGTTAACCTTCTTGTTGTTTCATCTACTTACCACTAGGCAAACTAACCTTTCGAAACGCAATATATGTGTTTCATATATTTGTCACCTCTTCTGTTGAAAAAAACGAAAAATTCCACAATTTCATCCAGGCAGACATATGTTATTAGCCTTTCACAATTTTATTGAATTCGTGTTTAAGTGCAACGACTTCTTGTACTTTAGACCAATATAACGGAGTATTAAAACTTTTTGACGGTTTTTATTTACCCCATGCTTACTGCAGTAGCCACATTCCCAGCCACAATAGAATTCGTTGAGATTTCAATGAATTTGCATTGGCATGGACAAATGAACAATGCCCAAGTGACACTTCAAAGACAGTTCGTCAAGCATTCATTCTTCACTACAGCAGCAGTTTTTAGTGAACTCCGCCCACCCCCCTCCCAACCTATCCTCGCCACCAAACCCTAAAAAAGGCACACAAAGAAAAGGGACTTCAAACATAGCTAGGCAAAGCAACTTGTTGAGTAAGAACTTACATTCTAGGTCACTTCTGCTCTCAGCTTCATGCTACACAATGGGAATTCTTTTGTGAATATCTCATCCTCTTTTGCAAGCATGCATTCAAAAAATAAGAATAACAAGTAAAAGCGTGCTAAGTTCGGCCGGGCCGAATCTTATATACCCTCCACCATGGATCGCATTTGTCAAGTTCTTTTCCCGGCATCTCTTCTTAGGCAAAAAAGGATATAAGAAAAGAGTTACTCTGCTATTAAAACGATATCAAGACATGGTCCGGTTCGGACCAAAATTAAATTATATGTTGCGTTAAGAATTGCGCCCATTGGGGCTCCCGAAGTAAAATAGAGAGAACGATTTATATGGGATCTGTATCGGGCTATAGACCGATTCAGACCATAATAAACACGTTTGTTGATGGTCATGAGAGGATCCAACGTACAAAATTTCAGGCATATCGGATAATAATTGCGACCTCTAGGGGTCAAGAAGTCAAGATCCCAGATCGGTTTATATGGCAGCTATATCAGGTTATGAACCGATTTGAACCTTATTTGATCCAGTTGTTTAAAGTAAAAATAAAATACGTCATGCAAAATTTCAGCCAAATCGGATAGAAATTGCGCCCTCTAGAAGCTCAAGAAATCAAATCCCCAGATCTGTTTATATGACAGCTATATCAGTTTATGAACCGATTTGAACCATACTTGGCGCAGTTGTTGGATATCATAACGAAATACTTCGTGCAAAAATTCATTCAAATCGGATAAGAATTGTGCCCTCTAGAGGGTCAAGAAGTCAAGACCCAAGATCGGTTTATATGGTAGCTATATCAGGTTATGGACCGATTAGAACCATACTTGCCACAGTTGTTGGGTATCATAACAAAACACGTCGTGCGAAATTCCATTCCAATCGGATAAGAATTGCGCACTCTAGAGGCTCAAGAAGTCAAGACCCAAGATCGGTTTATATGGTAGCTATATCAGGTTATGGACCGATATGGCCCATTTACAATACCAACCGACCTACACTAATAAGAAGTATTTGTGCAAAATTTCAAGCGGCTAGCTTTACTCCTTCGGAAGTTAGCGTGCTTTCGACAGACAGACGGACGGACGGACGGACGGACGGACGGACGGACGGACGGACAGACGGATGGACATGGCTAGATCGACATAAAATGTCACGACGATCAAGAATATATATACTTTATGGGGTCTCAGACGAATATTTCGAGTAGTTACAAACAGAATGACGAAATTAGTATACCCCCCATCTTATGGTGGAGGGTATAAAAATCGCAAACCATTTCTTAGCATGTGTATGTACACTTACACTCGTATGCTCTTTTGCTTATACTCATGCATGACTTCCCTGGGAGTTATAAGTCATGATCTGTGCGATATGTTTGTATTCCAATGTTTTCCATTCCAATGAAAAATCTATCCATCTATGCAGCCATTCATTCATTCATTTGCCCCCATTCACAAAAAAGGCATTCACGTGCGTTACATATGAATCACTTGAGATATACAAATATTGAATATCCATATGTATGGGTGTGTGTATGTGTTATAATATTATGTTTTATGCATTTGTGCGTTCCATATGCACCCCATGCGAGAGGGGGTAATTATACTGCATAGCTTTTGTATAGGAACTTTTGGAAGAAAATGGCAATGTCAAGTTGGCAGTTTTCAGAAATTAAAGCGAAGCATTAAAGGAAGTAGTTTGTGAAGATTTAGGACATAATAAACGTATTGATGATTTATCTCAAGATCATGCCCAAAAGTGCATATCATAATTACTTCGAGGATCGAGAGGAACGCTGTTAAAAATGCGCTATAGCAGATGGTAAGACTTTTCAGGGTACAAAATAGACCTGAGCGTTTTAAGTCTCCTTATGGCACACTCAGCCCATACATCAGCCAGAATGTACAATGTGCTTCAATTAGGGTGAACTTGAAGACAGCATAAGTCCACCTATAATTGGGTGAAGGAAAATAATCGCACCAAATACTGAAAAATTGGCATAGCAGTAAAGCTATCCCATTGTAAAGGGTGATCTTTTAGCAATTATTTTTTTGGCAACACTGGTTTAAACAGCTCACACACGTTTCGTGTTTTATTTCACTGTCAAACATCTTCAGTTTGATCTACAATTTAACTATGAATCGTCGTACAAACAACCAACGCTTACAAATTATTGAACTTTATTATCAAAATGCGTGCCATGTTAAAAAAGTTCATCGCGCGCTTCTTCCATTGAGCGACGAAGCTAATTTTTGGCTCAATGGGTACGTAAATAAGCCGAATTGTCCATTTTGGAATGGAGATCAGCCAAACGCATTGCCAGAGCTACCAATGCATCCAGAAAAAGTCACAGTTTGGTGCGGTTTATGGGCTGGTGTCGTCATTGGACTGTACTTCTTCAAAGATAATGCGAATCGTAAGATAACAGTGAATGGTGAGCACTATCGTGAGATGATATCCAACTTTTTTTTTTTTGACCAAATTCCAAGAAGTTGACTTGCATGACATGTGGTTTCTACAAGATGGTACCACATGGCACACAGCACGCATAACAATGGACTTATTGAGAGGCGATTACTGTGAACATTTTATTTTACGATCGAGACCGGTCAATTGGCCACCTAGATCGTGCGATTTAACGCCTTTCGACTAATTTTATGCCCACCACCGAAGGATGGGGGTATATTAATTTTGTCATTCCGTTTGCAGCACATCGAAATATCCATTTCCGACCCTATAAAGTATATATATTCCTGATCAGCGTAAAAATCTAAGACGATCTAGCCATGTCCATCCGTCTGTCTGTTGAAATCACCCTTCACTCTTTAAAAATAGAGATATTGAGCTGAAACTTTGCACAGACTCTTTTTGTCCATAAGCAGGTTAATTTTAAAGATGGGCTATATCGGACTATATCTTGATATAGCCCCCATATAGACCGATTCGACGATTTAGGGTCTTAGGCCCATAAAAACCACATTTATTATCCGATTTTGCTGAAATTTGGGACAGTGAGTTGTGTTAGGCCCTTCGACATCCTTCTTCAATTTGGGCTAAATCGGTTCAGATTTAGATATAGCTGCCATATAGATCGATCCTCCAAATTATGGTCTTAGGCCCATAAAAGCCACATTTATTATCCAATTTTGCTGAAATTTGGGATAGTGAGTTGTATTAGGCCCTTCGATATCCTTCGTCAATTTGGATCAGATCGGTCTAGATTTGGATATAGCTGCGATACAGACCGATCTCTCGATTTAAGGCTTTGGGCCATAAAAGGCGCATTTGTTGTCGGTTTTTGCAGAAATTTGGGACAGTGAGTTGTGTTCGCCCCTTCGTCAGCCATCTTCAATTTGGGCTGGATCGGTTCAAATTTGGATATAGCTGCCATAAAAACCGATCACTCGCTTTAAGGTTTTGGGCCCATAAAAGGCTCATTTATTGTCCGATTTCACCGAAATTTGGGACAGTGAGTTGTGTTTGGACCTTCGACATCATTCTTTAATTTGGCCCAGATGGGTCCGGATATAGATCGATCTCTCGATTTAAGATTTTGGGGCCATAAAGGCGCATTTATTGTCCGATGTCGTTGAAATTTGGGAAAGTGAGTTAAATTGAGCCCCTCGAGATAATTCTTCAATTTGGCTCAGATCGGTCCAGATTTGAATATAGCTGCCATATAGACCGATCTCACGATTTAAGGTTTTGGGCCATAAAAGGCGCATTTATTGTCCGATTTCGCCGAAATTTGGGACAGTCAGTTAAGTTAAGCCACTCAACATACTTCTGCCTAGATCGATCAAGATTTGCATATAGCTGCCATATAGACCGATCTCTGGATTTAAGGTTTTGGGGTCATAAAATGCGCTTTTATTGTCCGATGTCGTTGAAATTTGGGACAGTGAGTTAAATTGAGCCCCTCGAGATAATTCTTCAATTTGGCTCAGATCGGTCCAGATTTGAATATAGCTGCCATATAGACCGATATCTCGATTTAAGGTTTTGTGCCCATTAAAGACGCATTTGTTGTCCGATTTTGCCAAAATTTGGGACAGTGAGTTGTGTTCGGCCCTTCGACATTCTTCTTCAATTTGGCTCAGATCCATCCACATTTGGATATAGCTGCCATAAAGACCGATCTCTCGATTTAAGGTTTTGGGGCCATAAAAGGCGCATTTATTGTCCGATTTCGCTGAAATTGGGGTCAGTGAGTTGTGTTGTGCCCTTCCATATTCATCTTCAATTTGGCTCCAATCGGTCCAGATTTGGATATGGCTGCCATATAGACCGATATCTCGATTTAAGGCTTTGGGCCCATTAAAGGCGCATTTGTTGTCCGATTTTGCCAAAATTTGGGACAGTGAGTTGTGTTCGGCCCTTCGACATTCTTCTTCAATTTGGCTCAGATCCATCCACATTTGGATATAGCTGCCATAAAGACCGATCTCTCGATTTAAGGTTTTGGGGCCATAAAAGGCGCATTTATTGTCCGATTTCGCTGAAATTGGGGTCAGTGAGTTGTGTTGTGCCCTTCCATATTCATCTTCAATTTGGCTCCAATCGGTCCAGATTTGGATATGGCTGCCATATAGACCGATATCTCGATTTAAAGTTTTGGCCCCATAAATGCGCCCTTATAATCCGCTTTCACTGAAATTTGACACAGTGACTTATGCTAGGCTTTTCGACATTCGTGTCTTATATGGTTCAGATCGGATTATTTTTATATATAGCTAACAATTGAACAATGAACGAACGAATGAACGGAACATATTTCGATATAGCTGCTAGGGGGCATAAGGTATGCATATTTCACCGGATTTTGGCGAAAGGTGGTTTACGTATATACCCGAGGTGGTGGTTATCCAAAGTTTGGCCCGGCCGAACTTAACGCCTTTTTACTTGTTTGTTAAAGCTCATGTATAGACAGACAAGCCTGCTTCAATTGATTGGAACATAACATTGAAACATTTATTCGTGATAACGAACATTTCGGCCGGATATATTAAGCCAAAATTAGCCCAAGCGGTTGAACCGTTTGAGGCGTAGTCACGATCAACATTTACATGAAATAATCTTCAAACATTAAATAATATGAACCGTACTACCGACTCAAATAAAGATTTCATGCATTTTTCTGAATTTTATGTGCTTTTTTTCGAAAAACTTTTCTATAGCTCTTAAAAAAATCACCCATTATTTAAATTATTTTCCTTAATATCTGAATTGTTCTTAATGCGTAAATCATACTGAAATAAATGTCTTCAAGAATGTGTATAAAATGTATCTATCAGACAATATTTTCTTTTAAATTTTTATCAGCCCAAGTCTGTACCTAACTTGTTTACAGTGTCCATTCGAAAGATATTTACTTTTATTTTAAACTGCTCTTGGTTTTATTTGCAACCATAATTCAAATATAACGTTCACTTTAGCGTTTTCGTATGTCAACACCAATTCTAGGGTGCCAAACATTATGGTCGTAAGCCAAGGAAAAGGAAATACCAACAACGGCATTGCTCAGCATGTCGTAAGTTATAACCACCGATTACTGAGTGCCAACTCCCTTTTACCATAAGCCCTATACCTCCCTTGAAGCGCGTGTCTTCTTCTTCTCCTTGATGTTGTGTGTGTGTGTGTGTGTGTGTGTGTGTGGGGAAGTTCCTTTGGTACCGTGGCATGAAAAATGACATTATCTGTTGCAAGAACAGGCAACAGTAACATACGACAGTCGGGCCACCCAAAAAAAAAATGGAAAAAAGGATAAAACAGACGAAAAAAGGATTGCGTTTCGACATGTGAAATGTACCTGAAACAAAGTTCTTGTCATTTCCTTCCCCACGGGCGCATTGCCAGATGTGTGCAAATATCACTCATTTATTGCCATTTTTACCTCTTCCCCAATCTGCCATAACCATTTCTTCATATTAGAGTCCCTGAGGCTCCAAAGTAGGAAACATACACACATGTGGCTCTATCAACCAACTCAACAATTGCTCATCTTGCACCAAGTCTTATTGATTTCGGTTTGGAAATGAAAAAAAAACGTGAACAAAGTTATTGAATTTAAGGAATAGATGACAATTTAAAGGAACGAAAATTTCAGCGAAATAGGCTAATAGATGCGGGTTTCGTGGAACTAAGATCGTAAATCAGGAGATCGGTCTACAAAGCAGATACATCTGCATATGGTCCGATTTAAACCATATGAGAATCGAAAATCGGAAGTATTGATGCAACTCAATATTTAAAATTGCAATAAACTAGGATAATAAATTCGTCTTAAATAGGCTTGGAGGTCACCGTGCCGCAGAGGTTAGCATGTCCGCCTAATGCTTGGGTTCACACCCCAGCGTGAACATCAGACAAATTTTTAGCGGTGGTTATCCCTTTAGTAATACTGGCTATATTTGTAAGGTATGACGTCATGTTTCGCTAACAATTGGTGTTGCTAAGTGGCTCGCCGTTTGGACCGGCATAAAAAATGGAGGCCCCTTATCATTGAGCTTAACTTTAATCGGACTGCACCCATCGATGTGAGCGAAATATTCCCTATTTCCTGATGGAATGTTCATGGGAAATTTAGAAGTTGTTGCTGTTGTAGCAGTTTATTGTGTTCTATCTTTCGTTTACTTGATTCTGTTGAGTGTCAAGACCCAGGAACTCTGCGACTAAGATGGGGTGCGTTCACAGGGATCTGGGATGTGACATATATCGTGCGGTTCCTGCTTACAATTGGGACATAGATCTTGCATGTCGGCATCAATCTTAGCTCTGTAGGAATTGTGGCGGCTGCATCTTCCGGAACGTAATTGAGCCACAACTATTCTGGTTTGCCGGGGGAGGTCGATATTTATACCCTCCACCATAAGATGGGGGGTATACTAATTTCGTCATTCTGTTTGTAACTACTCGAAATATTCGTCTGAGACCCCATAAAGTACATATATATTCTTGATCGTCGCGACATTTTATGTCGATCTAGCCATGTCCGTCCGTCTGTCTGTCGAAAGCACGCTAACTTCCGAAGGAGTAAAGCTAGCCGCTTGAAATTTTGCACAAATACTTCTTATTAGAGTAGGTCGGTTGGTATTGTAAATGGGCCATATCGGTCCATGTTTTGATATAGCTGCCATATAAACCGATCTTGGGTTTTGACTTCTTGACCCTCTAGAGTGCGCAATTCTTATCCGATTGGAATGAAATTTTGCACGACGTGTTTTGCTATGATATCCAACAACTGTGCCGAGTATGGTTCAAATCGGTCTATAACCTGATATAGCTGCCATATAAACCGATCTTGGGTCTTGACTTCTTGAGCCTCTAGCGTGCGCAATTCTTATCCTATCAGAACGAAATTTTGCACGACGTGTTTTGTTATAATATCCAACAACTGTGTCAAGTATGGTTCAAATCGGTCCATAACCTGATATAGCTGCCATATAAACCGATCGTGGGTCTTGAATTCTTGAGCCTCTAGAGTGCGCAATTCTTATCCGATTGAAATGAAATTTTGCACGACGTGTTTTGTTATTATTTCCAACAACTGCGCCAAGTTTGGTTCAAATCGGTCCATAACCTGATACAGCTGCCATATAAACCGATCTTGGGTCTTGAATTCTTGAGCCTCTTGAGGGCGCAATTCTTATCCGATTGGAATGGAATTTCGCACGACGTGTTTTGCTATGATACCCAACAACTGTGCCAAGTATGGTTTAAATCGGACCATAACCTGATTTAGCTGCCATATAAACCGATCTTGGGTCTTGACTTCTTGAGCCTCTAGAGGGCACAATTCTTATCCGATTTGAATGAATTTTTGCACGAAGTATTTCGTTATGATATCCAACAACTGTGCCAAGTATGGTTCAAATTGGTTCATAACCTGATATAGCTGTCATATAAACAGATCTGTGGATTTGACGTCCTGAGCTTCTAGAGGGCGCAATTCCTATCCGATTTGGCTGAAATTTTGCATGACGTATTTTATTTTTACTTTCAACAACTGTGTCAAATAAGGTTCAAATCGGTTCATAACCTGATATAGCTGCCATATAAACCGATCTGGGATCTTGACTTCTTGACCCCTAGAGGTCGCAATTATTATCCGATATGCCTGAAAACGTGTGTATTATGGTCTGAATCGGTCTATAGCCCGATACAGATCCCATATAAATCGTTCTCTCTATTTTACTTCGTGAGCCCCAATGGGCGCAATTCTTATACGAATTGGCTGAAATTTTACACAGGTCTCCAACATATAATTTAATTGTGGTCCGAACCGGACCATATCTTGATATCGTTTTAATAGCAGAGCAACTCTTTTCTTATATCCTTTTTTTGCCTAAGAAGAGATGCCGGGAAAAGAACTCGACAAATGCGATCCATGGTGGAGGGTATATAAGATTCGGCCCGGCCGAACTTAGCACGCTTTTACTTGTTTCAGATGCAATGGGTGACGGTCGTTCTCCAAGGACTACATTCACCCGGTAGCCAATTACCGCTTCTGCTACCGTGTCTGTATGAATGTTGTTTAGACCTGTTTGATATGCCGCTTGATCTAGAGATTCTCTCTTGTAGCGCTGAACCTCACGCTCTAGATCATGTAGATCTACCTTAAGGCTTCTGGGCGGTGGATATCTATCCACAAGATGATGATTTGGATGGTCTCTGCGATAACAGCCCAAAAGGTAATGCCTAGACAACATGTAGTTATGTCTTCGCACTGGTAGGGCATTTGTCTCCTGATGGATGCGGTCCACATGAGAACAGAGTAGACAGCCCGTCGCAGTTCGGAGGGCAGGATTCTGACATATCTGAATATTATTCCACTGCATGTCACAAAATTGACGCGACCACACTGGCGCTGCATAACTTACCACAGACCGGCCAATTGCTTTGTACGTGGTCAACAAGGTTTCTTTGTCTGCACCCCAAGTGCTGCCAGCAAGTGACTTGAGATCTTTGTTTCTACTTTTGGCTTTATCGCAGATTGCTATGGCAATGTGGGAAGAATCTGTAAGAGCTGTCAAATGTGACGCCAAGTATTTTGGGAAACTTGATGGTCGGAATCATAGCTCCATCGACCATCACAGTCAGTGATGTAGTGAACAATGTGGCGGAAGATTTGGTGGCGGATATCTTCAGATTTCTTGCAGCGAATTATGAGGCAAGCTCGTTGAGGTAGACGTTCAACCTATCGCAGATGTCATCAATGGGTGGGGGGGGGCCTGATGCCATGATCGTACAATCGTCCGCATTTGATACGATTTCTATGCCGTCTGGAGGGGGTGGACTGGAGCATAGGTAGAGGTTTAACAATGGCGGAGATATCACCCCGCCTTGGGGAACTTCCTGTTTCACTCTACGGTGCTACGACTTCTTATCCCTATATTCCACAAATACCGGCGACCACACGACTCATCGTTTCAGGCTTGGCTGGAGGGACGTGTTGGCGATGTCCTCAAATGTCGATAGATCCAGTGCCACGAGGACCGCTATCACATAGCCTGGGCTGATTGAAGCCACTGCAAATGTGTGCGGTTATGGCATGCAAAGCTGTTGTTGTGCTGTGCAGTCTTCGAAATCCATGTTGATGCTCGGCGAATGGATCCTACGAGGCTCGGAAGGAGTAATGCCTCATGCGTCTTTGCCACTGGTGAGAGAAGGGAGATCTGTCTGTACGACTCCCCCAAACTCGAGTCTTTTCCTGGCTTCAGTAGCGAGATCACTCTGCCCATTTTCTAGAAATTTGGTAGTAATAGTAATCTGTGAATTTATAAAGGACAGACTACAGTTATAGTCGAAAATCTAAGGGCTGGCTATATCAATCTCTGAGAAGTGATTCACTTACGGCGTGTGTATGACACTAAATCACTGGGTGGAGATCGTAGACATATGGCATGAGTGTATGTCCACAGGCTCTTATGTCGAAGGGACAAAGGCTGGCTACGTGTATCTCCGAGACGTGATTCACTCACGGCGTGGATACGTCATTAAGTCACGAGGTGGCGGTTGTAGACAGATGGCACGAGTGTGTTTAACGAGCATAGTGTGTCAGAAAGTCAAAGGCAGGATGTTGGCTACATGTATCTCCGTGATGTGATTCACTCACGGAGTAGATATGGAACTAAACCACGGAGTGGCGGTCGTAGACAGATGGCACTAGTGTGAGTTGGAGGGCTTAGCAGCTCTTATGTCTGAACGAAATATGCAGGGTGCTATGCATGGTGGTCGTAGACAATTGGAACGAGTGTATATTCGTGGACTCTTATGTCAAAGGACAAGAGCTGGCTACGTATATCTCGGAGACGTGATTCACTCACGGCGCACAGTGGGCCAAACGGCAAAAAAATTCATATGACTAATCATGCCATCGTAAACCGTTAACGAGGCATGACTGGGATAATATTCAAATATCAAAATTATGATTGAGTTTTTTCAGTGTTTTCTTAATAACTTCGCAAATTTTGGGCTATAAATTCCAAACTGTGTCAGTTCATGTGTGGACAAAACAAAAAAGGAAATCATTTTCAATTTGGAAAATTTTTTTTTTCAAAAATTTGCAAAATTTTTCAATCTGCTACTCCCATTTCCTTCAAGTTTGGCCATGAAGGTATTATCATTTCTTTCCATTTTCACAAAGGAGAGGTATTAAGAAAAGTTCCACGAGGAGTTTTTAATTTTTTATACCCACCACCGAAGGATGGGGGTATATTCATTTTGTCATTCTGTGAATAAGGTCCTAAGTCATGGGGTGGCGGTTGTAAATCGATGGCACAAGTGTGTGTTCGCGAGCTCAGTGGCTCCTGTGTCAGAATGACAAAGACAAGGTGCTGTCTCCATGTATCTGTGGGACGTGATTCACTGACGGCGTGGTTACGGTACGGAGTGGCGGTCGTAGAAAGATGGCATGAGTGTGTGTCCGCGGACTCAGCGGCTCTTGTATCAGAACGGCTCTTGCATCAGAAAGTCGAGGTGCTGGCTAGGAGTATTGCCGGTGTGGCGGTCTTAAGTAACCACTAGCTCAGCGGCTAATGGGCGACGACTAATGGGCGACGACTAATGGGCGACGACTAATGGATGACGACTATGTTGGATTCTAGACTCTGATACTCTCGATCACCACACACTAAAATTTCCATTCCTCTTACCTGGACACTGCCTCATCTTCACTTCACAATTGACTGTCCACTCAAGCCAGCATTGCTCATTTTATACTATTCGGGTAACGGTAACTTGTTTACCAGAATTTACTCTATTGCTAAAGGCCAAAAGAGAAAGTCGAGGTGCTGGCTAGGAGCATTACCGAGACATGATTCGGTGTGGCGGTCTTAAGTAACCACTAGCTCAGCGGCTAATGGGCGACGACTAATGGGCGACGACTAATGGATGACGACTATGTTGGATTCTAGACTCTGATACTCTCGATCACCACACACTAAACTTTCCATTCCTCTTACCTGGATACTGCCTCATCTTCACTTCACAATTTACTGTCCACTCAAGCTAGCATCGCTCATTTTATACTATTCAGGGTAACGGTAACTTGTTTACCAGAATTTACTCTATTGCTGAAGGCCAAAACAGAACAATTTTTAACTTTGACGACTAAATCATTATCTACATGTGACAGCACTGAATGTCGATGACTTTCAAGCGTCAAAGTTGAAAATGACTTAACCGATTTGATTTTATGAGATTTGTGTACAGAGTTGCATTTTTGCAACGCGACACTCAAAAACAAAGCTCAACGCACTCATTCTGTTTTGGCCAGAGGGCCTGTGTTTAGTCGTTGTCCACGTTGAACACTCCTGTGTGGTGTTATTGCCCCTAAATTCCCTTTGACGAAACACCGTTGTTGTTTTGTTATTGCCATACCAAAAAGCCGATAGTTTGACAAAATAGATTAAGTTCGTTAAGTTTCTCTTCGTGACAAAATGGACTAAGTACAATTAATCAATAATACTTTAATGCTTTAATAATTACAACAAAATAATTCGTAATTCAGAACTTTAAACT